>NC_053493.1:17726412-18026412 GCF_905171775.1 Rana temporaria
CATTGTTTTATTTTTATTTTCATTTGGGTTATAACCCCTGTCAGTTTTTTTATATATTTTTTTGCCATCTGTGTCCAATTGCAGAGATTTCCCTTCACTTCCTGTTCTATAGCCAAACAGGAAGTGAGAGGAAATCTATGCAAATTAAGGGAATTCCTTGCCCCCCCCCCCAGGCCATCAGAACTAGTGTCCCCACTTGAAAATTTCAGGTTGGGTCCTAAACCGCAAGGGGTGTGGCCTTGACAGGAAGGGGTGGGTCATATTTAAATTAGAACTAGTGTCCCCCATTTTACTTTTCTGCATACAACCCAAAAGTTGGGATTTCCTTTACCTTTCATTAACCACTTCAGCCCCGGACCATATTGCTGGTCGAAGACCAGAGCACTTTTTGCGATACGGCACTGCGTCGCTTTAACTTGACAATTGCGCGGTCGTGCGACGTGGCTCCCAAACAAAATATACGTCCTTTTTTCCCCACAAATAGAGCTTTCTTTTGGTGGTATTTGATCACCTCTGCGGTTTTTAGTTTTTGCGCTATAAACAAGAATAGAGCGAACATTTTGAAAAAAAAAATATATTTTTTACTTTTTGCTATAATAAATATCCCCCAAAAATATATAAAAAAAACGTTTTTTTTTTCCCAGTTTAGGCCAATACGTATTCTTCTACGTATTTTTTGTAAAAAAAAAATCGCAATCAACGTTTATCGATTGGTTTGCGCAAAAGTTATAGCGTTTACAAAATAGGGGGTAGTTTTATGGCATTTTTACTAATATTTTTTTTTTTTTACTAGTAATGGCGGCGATCAGTGTTTTTTTTCGGTACTGCGACATTATGGCGGACACTTCGGACACTTTTGACACATTTTTGGGACCAGTGGCATTTTTATAGCGATCAGTGCTATAAAAATGCATTGGATTACTATAAAAATGCCACTGGCAGTGAAGGGGTTAACACTAGGGAGCGGGGAAGGGGTTAAGTATGTTCCCTGGGTGTGTTCTAACTGTGGGGGGGGGGGGTGGCCTCACTAGGGGAAATCACTGATCTTCTGTTCATACATTGTATGAACCGAAGATCAGCATTTCCCCCCCTGACAGGACCGGGAGCTGTGTGTTTACACACACACAGCTCCTGGTCCTCGCTCTGTAACGAGCGGTCGCGTGTGCCCGGCGGCGATCGCGCGCGCACGGGAGTCGGGGGAGAGCGGGCGGCGCGCCCCTAGTGGCCTGCGCGAGAGCCGACGTTATTGTAGGGGCTCTCGCGCAGGGGAGCCGACCTGCCGCCGTAAAACGACGGCGGCTGGTCGGCGACCAGTTAACATTGAAAATGGTAATCCGGACAAATAGAGAGGGTGAATTTCCCTGCTGGGGACACAGACAGCAAAAAAAAAAAACTGACAGGGGGTCTAATCCATCTCCTCTCTATCCAAAATTAAAAAAAAAAATGTTTTGCTTTTAATTATACTTTAAGAATTTTCTAAGCAACCGCACTGTTATTGAATTCTGCTATACGCCCTTAAGAGCTTTGAGACAGTTGGTGTTATTATCAGCATGAGGCCCAACAGATGACAGAGAATCAACTGTTAAAAGGGGTCATGAAATATGAACAAAGCGCATCCCTCTATAGCACGGGTGGCGGCCCTCCAGCTGTTGCAGAACTACAAGTCCCATGAGGCATTGCAAGGCTGACAGTTACAAGCCTGACTCCCACAGGCAGAAGCACGATGGGACTTGTAGTTCCGCAACAGCTGGAGGGCCGCCAGTTGGACATCCCTGCTCTATAGTGTGCGCTTCACTCAATCCAGAGCACTGTTGATTTACTAAAGGCAAACAGACTGTGCACTCTGCAAGTGCAGATGCTCCAGAGCTGAGTAATTGAGCAGAAGCTCTGCTGACTTCCATCACCCAATCACGTGCAAGAAAAAAATGCATTTTCTTCCCTTGCATGTGATTGGGTATTCTTTGCAAAGTGAAGCTTCACCTCGTTTACTGAGCTCTGGAGCGGCTGCGCTTGAATTGTGCGAATGGACTTTGCAAGTACACAATCTATTTGCCTTTAGTAAATCAACCCCTAAGACCCCTTTCACACTGAGGGCGTATTGCGGGTGCTATAGCGTTAAAAATAGCGCCTGCAATCCGCCCCCAAGCAGCTGCTCCATCGTCTCCAGTGTGAAAGACAGAAGGGGCTTTCACACTGGAGCGTTGCGCTAGCAGGATGGTAAAAAAAAGTACTGCTAGCAGCCTCTTTGGAGCGGTGTGTATACCGCTCCTCCGCCGCTGCTGCCCATTGAAATCAATGGGACAGCGCGGCTATACCGCCCGCAATGCGCTGCTTCAGCAGCGCATTGTGGGTGGTTTTAACCCTTTCTCAGTCGCTAGCGGACGAAATGCGCCGCAAATCCGCCCACAGCATCAGTGGTAAAAATAGCAACGTTTTACCGCCGACGCTATGGGCGGCTCAGAGTGAAAGGGGTCTAAGGCTGCATTCACACCTGAACGCGGCGTATTGTACCGCGATTTGCCGCGCCAAAACGCGTAGTTTTTTAGCCTTAACATACGCCGGAGGGGTGATTAACATTGTCGGCTATGCCGAACGCCGAAAGCCTCCTGAAAAAAAGTGTCCGGGACTTGTTTTGAGCTTCAGGCGTACAGCGTTTCAGCGTTCGGCGTGGAGATGTGAACCATCTCCATAGCCGACAATGTTAAATCACCCCTCCAGCGTATTGCAGGCTGCAATAGCGTCGGGCGTGAAAATGCCTAGGTGTGAATGGAGCCTAAGTGTCTTTCCTGTCTACTGCCTTGTTCCTCTGCTATAAACTCAAGTCACTTCTGACAAGTTTTCCTGACACCAAGAGAAAAATGGTGACAGGGGGGGCACAGCCTGTGATTGACAGCCTCAGCTCTGTTCCTGTGTGAAAGGGGGGTGTGTCCCTTCCCTCCAATCAGCTCTCAGAGCTCTCCTTACTGATGTAACGTCAGGGCTCCGCCCCCCTGCTTTTCATAGCTAAGAGGTCCTGTGTCAATTCTGCACTTTAAATGGATGTAGAGGGCTGTAGATAAACAGGTACAACTTATGTAGGAGGATTTGTTTCATCTCTGTGTACCACCTGATCCCAGGGCTGTCTTAATGCCTGGGCACACGTGGGCACTGCCCAGGGGCCCCAGGTGCATGATAGTCTTGCATTACATCATATTTGCCAACTGTCCCATATCTGCTAGGAGTCATGCATTTTACTAAGTTTTCCCAGGATGATGGCCTTGTCCTAAACGGAATCCCAGAACTTGTACTTTGCCCTCCTGATGCCCTTCTGCCACCCAACCCCCCCCCCCCCCTGCTCTTTGTGCTGAATTAGTCTTTGATTTATGGCATGTTTTCTTATTGTTTAGAATCAGTTTTATTGAAAGTACTAATATATATATGTGTGTTTAATTTTTACAACTATTGATACTTTAATTCTTAAACAGGTGAGTAAATTTGTAGCAGGCTGGCAGGGGCCCCAGTGCATTATTTTGCCCAGGGGCCCATGATGCTGTTTAGATGGCCCTGCCTGAGCCCAGCCACTTTACTTGTGAGGCTTTACAACTGCTTTAGGCTGTCCATAGAGCATACCTCCCAACTTTCTGAGATGGAAATGAGGCATAGGACACAATGTAAACATCCCTTGTAATAGGAATGTGTGTGACAGGTCCTCTTTAAGGAGAGATGGTCAATAAGACCCCACATCTCTCCTCCAGGCTGGAAAGAATGAGATCGGGAAAAAAAATTCACAGATCTCATTCTTACTAACCGCAATTGCGGTTTGTTTACTTACGGGTACCCGGGCGTGACGTCATCACATCGCGGCCGGGCCTCCGACGGTCATAGAGATGACTGGTGACCATCTGGTTACCAGTCATCTCTATGCTGCACATCCGGCGGACGGCGATCATCTCTCCGGGCCCCCGATGGGACGGGAGAGCCCGGAGAAGCACCGGATGGCGGACGGGAGGGGGGATGTCTCCCGCCGCCTAAAAGAAAGATCAAGCGGCGGAACCGCCGCTATGATCATTCTTATGGTGCGCAGAATCGGCGCCGGAAGAAAATGATATCTGAATTATGCCTCTGGGCGCAGGCATCATTCAGATATCCCCGCACAAAGTACAGGACGTCATATGACGTCCACCCAGGATAACAGATCCCCTTTTTGGACGTCATTTGACGGCGTGCGGGTTTAAAGTGGTTAAACGAAAATTGTCCGAATTTTTTTTCCCTTGCATGTCCGATCAACTAATATCGGATGAACTGTCCTGATTGGCTCTCGGAAGCTCTGTACTAACGATCAGATTATCGTAGGATCGCTCCAAAATCTGTATTTTTCTTACGATTATCTGATCGTGTGCATCGGGTATTAGGCTCCCATTAACATTTGGCGCGTTTTGGGATCTCAGGGCAGATTCACTGCGATTTCAGATCTCACTGTAATTGCAAAACGTATGTTTGGCTGCCATTCGTTTTCTAAGGCACCTAAAACGCAGTGCGGTTTTGCTGCGATTATCGCAGCAAACCGCAACCTTGTCATCCACAAAAGGAGCAGGAGCTTCCTTTGCGCCGCAATTTCGGTGGCTGAAATATATCGGCAAAAAAAAAAAAAAAAAGTGCAGATAATGGCGTGGAAATCGCACACGATTTTACCACAATTTTATTGTGCTCATGGTGTATTTTTTCTAGGTCATGTGACTCAAAAAACGCATCAAATACATAACAGGGGTGCGTTATTGATGCGTTCTCGATGCGTTTGTAAAGCATTTCAACGGGGAGGTGCGTTTTTGGTGCGTTTTTTTTTAATTGACCAAAAATGCAACAAGCGTAATTTTTAACACCACAACGGAAGCGCAACGGATCCGTGTTAAGGCATACATAGAATTTAACCACTTCAGCCCCGAGCCTCGTTTTGAGATTTGTTACTTACATGGTAAAATCTGTTTGTTTTTTTGCTAGAAAATTACTTAGAGTCCCCAAACATTATGGGGTAGATCCACGTACAACGGCGCATTATTGCGCCGGGCGTAGCGTATCTAAGATACACTACGCCGCTGTAACTTACTTGTTTTTGTTTCAAGTCCACAAAGAATTTGCGCCATAAGTTACGGCGGCGTAGTGTATCTCTTGCGGCGTAAGGGCGCGGAATTCAAATGGCTGTGATGGGGGCGTGTTTTATGTAAATACGTCGTAACCCCGACGTAAACGACGTTTTTTTTTAACTGCGCATGCGCCGTCCCTGGGGGTATCCCAGTGCGCATGCTCAAAATTTAACCGGAACAAGCCAATGCTTACGACGGTGACGCCATTGTACGCAAATTCCTATTCGCAAACGACTTACGCAAACGACGTAAAAAATTCTAAATTGTACACGGGAACGATGGCCATACTTAACATTGAGTACGCCACCATATAGCACCTTTAACTATACGCCGGAAAAAGCCGAACGAAAACGACGTAAAAAAATGCGCCGAGCCGACGCCGTAACTAGCTAATTTGCATACTCGACGCGGATTTCAACGGGAACGGCTCCTAGCGGCCGCCGAAAAATTGCAGCTTAGATCCGACAGGCGTACTAAGACGTACGCCTGTCGGATCGATCTCAGATGCCGTCGTATCTTGTTTTGTGGATACAAAACAAAGATACGACGCGGGAAATTTGAAATTACGCCGGCGTATCAGTATATACGCCGGCGTAATCCTTTTGTGGATCTGCCCCTATATATATATTTTTTCAGATACCATAGAGAATAAAATGGCGGTCATTGCAATACTTTATGTCACACCGTGTTTGCGCAGCAATCTTAGACCTCATACACACGGTCGGACTTCAAACAAACTTTTCCGTGGATTTTGGTTTGAAGGGTGTTGGCCGTGTACTTGGTATGCATACACACGACTTTTTCGACAAACTTTAACAAAATCACATGTTTTTTCAGCTCTTTACCGCCACCCTTTGGTCAACTTTTGCTGTTGTTGGTTGATTTTAACCACTTCCATACCAGGCACTTATACACCCTCCCGCCCAGACTAATTTTCAGCTTTCAGCGCTGTTGCACTTTAAATTACAATTGCGTGGTCATGCTACACTGTACCCAAACTAAATTTTTATCATTTTGTACCCACAAATAGAGCTTTCTTTTGGTGGTATTTGATCACTTCTGGGATTTTTATTTTCTGCAAAAAAAAATAAAAAAATGACCGAAAATTTAGAAAAAATTTTTTTTTTGTTTCCGTTATAAAACATTGTAAATAAGTACGTTTTCTCCTTCACTAATGGGCACTAATGGTACTGCACTGACTGGCACTAATAAGGTGGCACTGATGGGCACCGATGAGGTGGCACTGATGTGGTGGCATTGATAATGGGCACCAATATGCGGCACGGATGGGCACTGATGGGCGGCACGGATAGGTGGCACAGATAGGCGGCACGGATGGGCAGGGATAGGCGGCACAGATGGGCAGGGATAGGCGGCACGGATGGGCAGGGATAGGCGACACGTATGGGCACTGATAGGTGGCATGGATGGGCACTGATAGGTGGCATGGATGGGCACTGATAGGCGGCATGGATGGGCATAGATGGGCACTAACTAATGTGTTGTACTAATGGATGCCAATCAGTGCCAAACAATGCTTGCCAATCAGTGATGCCCATTGTGGGCACTGATTGGCATCCATTGTGGCACTGATTGGCATCCATTATGTGTCATCCCTGGTGGTCTAGGGTGGCATACCTTTGATTTAAATCCCTGGTGATCTAGTGGAATCCCTGGTGGTCCAGTGTGGGCATCCTCAGGGGCGGCTGTGCTGATAATCGATCAGCACAAACCCCCCCCTGTCACAGGAGCAGCCGATCGGCTCTCCTCTACTCGCGTCTGACAGATGCGAGTGAGGAAAAGCCGATTACCGGCTTTTGCTGTTTACATCGTGATCAGCCGTGATTGGACACGGCTGATCACGTGGTAAAGAGTCTCCGTGAGAGACTCTTTACCTAGATCGGTGTTGAGGGGTGTCAGACTGACACCCTGCAACAACGATCGCCGCGATGCGCGCCCCCGGGGGCGCGCAGCGGCTCAAAATCCTGAGGACGTCATATGACGTCCAGTCAGGATTCTACAACCGCTTTGCCGCCGTCAATCTGTCATTGGCGGGCGGCAAGTGGTTAACATTGGTTCTGAGCATGCGTGTTTGTACTCTGGACAAAATTCCGATGGACTTCTGGCACCCCCTAGCCCCTGAAAGGTGCCAAATGTGACACCGGAGTGGGGGAGGGTTCGGAAAAGCGGAGGTTCACTTTTGGGTGAACCTCCACTTTAAGAACGTTTTTTTCCTAACAATTCTACATATCTATTCTATGGCCAGCTTTAGACCTCTTGGCCGTGACCCTTAACCACTTGAATGTCAGGCATTTTCTGGCACTTTTTGTTTCCATTTTAAAAAATCTATTTTTTTTTTTGCTACAAAATTTGATAGAACCCCCAAACATTATATATATATTTTTTTTAAAGCAGAAGCCCTAGAGAATAAATTGGTGGGTTTTGAATTTTTTTTATATGTCGCGCAGTATTTGTACAGCGTTTTTTTTTAAATGCAGTTTTTAGGAAACAAATACACTTCTTTTAAACTTTAATGCAAAAAAGCACAATACATAACCCAATTTTTTTGTAAAGTATCAAAGATAAGGTTACGCCGAGTAAATAGATACCAAACATGTCACGCTTTAAAATTGCGCACGCTCACACAACTGCGACAAACGACGAACATTTTACTATCCGTAGGCGACGCTTTAAAAGCCTTTACAGGTTACCAATTTAGATGTACGAATCCCCCCCAAAAAAAACAAAAAAAAACACCATCGTCCCACACGTGAGGTATCACCACGAACGTCAGGTTCCGGGACAGCAAGTCCAGGATCTGACGTTCGTGGTGATACCTCACATGTGTGGGACAATGGCGTTTTTTTTTTATTTTTATTATTAATTTTATTTATTTTTTACATTGTTGCCTTACAGTTTTTTTTATCACTTTTGTTGCTGTCACAAGGAATGTAAACATCTTTGTGACAGTAATAGGCATGTGACAGGTCCTCTTTATGGAGGGATCCCTCCTTTGCACTTGAAAGCATTCAAAATGCCAACATTGCTGTTTTGGAATACTTTCGATTTTTTTTAATTGTCCGGTGACATTCCCAATCAAGCCAGAGAGACGCTACATATCCAGTTAGTTTTACATTAATTACCGTATTTATTGGGGTATAGCGCACTCCCGCGTATAGCGCGCACCCCTAAAGTTGCCCCGAATTCCTGTGGAAAAAAGTTTTTTTGTACTTACAGTTTTGGTGTCTTGCGCGGCGTCCATCGGTGGCCTCGTCGGGTTCGGCGTTCGTCTGCGGCTTCGGGTCTCCTCTTCGTCGGGTCCGGCGTCCTTCTGTGGCGTCCTCGCCGCTCGTTTCCAGCGCCGAGTTTGAATACTGCGCCGACATATACAGAGCGCAGTACACTCGTGTATTGTCGGGCAGGCTCGGCTACTCCCGCGCCGACGTCCTGTACGTCCAGGACATCAGCGTGATAGGGGCCGAGACTGGCCGACAATACACGAGTGTACTGCGCTCGGTATATGTCGGCGCAGTATTCAAACTCGGCGCGGAAAAGCGGGTATCGGCGTATATCGCGCACCCACGATTTTGCCCTGATTTTCAGGGCAAAAAAGTGCGCGTATACGCCGATAAATACGGTATTGGTTAAAGATGATTGCTTGATTGCTTTATTTCCAATGATTTTGCACAAGATGGTCTCAAGGCTGGTGGTTGGGCCACCAAAAGAAAGTGAATGGTGAGGGACCACCAAGATGCAAATGTCCCCTTGTACTTTATATATGTAGTCTCCCCTTAGGACTTAGGCCTCGTACACACAACCGAGTTTCTCGGCAAAAACCAGCAAGAAACTTGCTGGGATTTTTTTTTTGCCGAGGAAACCGGTCGTGTGTACATTTTTCGACGAGGAAACTGTCGAGGATCCCGTCGAGCCAAAAAGAGAGCATGTCTTCTTTTTCCTCGACGGGAATTGAGAAACTTGCCTTGTCGAGATCCTCGACAGCCTAACAAGGAACTCGACGAGGAAAACGATGTGTTTCGCCCGTTGAGTTCCTCGGTCGTGTGTACGAGGCCTTAGTTGTAGTTTAGTTGACTTCGAAAATTTTGTAAAAAATAAAAACAAGTTATAATTTTTATTAGTGGGCAGAGCCAC
Source organism: Rana temporaria (assembly GCF_905171775.1). Lineage (NCBI taxonomy): Eukaryota > Metazoa > Chordata > Amphibia > Anura > Ranidae > Rana > Rana temporaria. Next base: position 17,735,682 of record NC_053493.1, read on the forward strand.
GTTATCTTCAGTGGTATGGAAGCAAGCTCAGATATCTAACCCTGTGTTGCTTGAAATACAATACTGAAACTATTTATTATGAAATACTCTCTGCTGTTGGTGGACTCTGCCCTTTTATCTACTTCCTCTAGAGCTCTATAGCTTGATTGTTTTATTTCCAATGATTTTGCACAAGATGGTCTCAAGGCTGGTGGTTGGGCAGTCAGGTCCACCAAAGAAAGTGAATGGTGAGGGACCACCAAGATGCAAATGTCTCCTTGTACTTTATATATGTAGTCTGCCCTAGTTGTAGACTTTTTGGAAATTTGGTAAAAATAGTTAACTAAGAAAATTTGGTAAAAAGAAGTTATAATTTTTATTAGTGTACAGAGCCATGTTACCTTCAGTGGTATGGAAGCAACCTCAGATATCTAACCCTGTGTTGCTTGAAGTACAATACTATAACTATTTATTATGGAGGACTCTACCCCTTCTTTTATCTACTTCCTTTAGAGCTTTGTAGCTTGATTGTTTTTTTCCCCAACAATTTTGCACAAGATGGTCTCAAGGCTGGTGGTTGGGCAGTCAGGTCCACCAAAGAAAGTGAACGGTGAGGGACCACCAAGATGCAAATGTCTCCTTGTACTTTATCCTCTTGACCACTGGGCACTTAAACCCCCTTCCTAACCAGACCAATTTTCAGCTTTGGGTGCTCTCACAATTTGAATGACAATTACTCAGTCATACAACATTGTACCCGTCTGAAATGTTTGTCCTTTTTTTCACACAAATAGAGCTTTCTTTTAGTGGTATTTGATCATCTCTGCGGTTTTTATTTTTTGCGCTATAAAAGAAAAAAGACTGAAAATTCTGTAAAAAAAAATTATAGTTTCTGTCATATTAGCGGGTTATTTCTCACACACAGCATATGCATACTACAAATTAAACCCCAAAACACATTCTGCTATTCCTCCCGAGTATGGCGATACCACATGTGTGAGACTTTTACACAGCGTGGCCACATACAGAGGCCCAACATACAGGGAGCACCATCAGGCGTTCTGGAGCACCAAGGCAAATTTTGACATTTCTCTCCTACATGGAAAAATCATCATTTATTTGCTAAAAAATTACATAGAAACCCAAAACATTATATATGCTTTTTTTTTTTTCAAAGACCCTAGAGAATACAATGGCGGTTGTTGCAACTTTTTATCTTGCACGGTATTTTCGCAGCAATTTTTTGAACGCTTGTTTTTAAAAAAAAAACTGTTTTGTGCTTAAAAAAAAAAAAACAGTAAAGTTAGCCCAATGTTTTTTCATAATATGAAAGATGAAGTTACACTGAGTAAATAGATACCTAACATGTCACCCTTCAAAATTGCACACGCTCGTGGAATGGCGCCAAACTTCGCTACTTAAAAATCCCCATAGGTGACGTATTGCAAGGTATTGGATTATTGGGGTATTGTAGAGTATGGAGGGTATTGCAGATTATGGGGGGTATTGCAGAGTATGGGGGGTATTGCAGAGTATGGGGGGTATTGCAGAGTATGGAGGGTATTGTAGAGTATGGGGGGTATTGCAGAGTATGGGGGGTATTGCAGATTATGGGGGGTATTGCAGAGTATGGGGGGTATTGCAGAGTATGGGGGGTATTGCAGAGTATGGGGGGTATTGCACAGTATGGGGGGTATTGCACAGTATGGGGGGTATTGCAGAAAGTATGTCACAGATCCAGCCCACAGTGCTGCTGCTGCCACCCGCTCCCCCCCCTCTCCTCTCGCACTGTACCGATCAGTACAGAGAGGAGAGGGAGGAACCGGCGTCATTACATGACGCCGGTTTGTTTACAAGTGTTCGCTCCGTCATTTGACGGAGCGATCACGCGGTAAACGGCCGCTATCAGCGGCAATTTACCGCGATCCGTGATGCGCCGGGTCTTCTAGACCCGACGCTCACGGATGATTCCGGGAGCGCGCGAGTGAAGGATTCTGGGAGGACGTCCCAGGGACGTCCTCCCAGAATAACTCCACCGCGCTGTAGCAGTATTTTCGCTATAGTGCGGTGGGAAAGTGGTTAAATATGTAGTCAGCCCTTTGGGATTTAGTTGTAGTTTAGTTGACTTAGAAAATTTTGTAAAAAAAAAAGTTATAATTTCTACTTCCTTTAGAGCTCTGTAGCTTGATTGTTTTTTTCCCAACAATTTTGCACAAGATGGTCTCAAGGCTGGTGGTTGGGCAGTCAGGTCCACCAAAGAAAGTAAATGGTGAGGGACCACCAAGATGCAAATTTCTCCTTGTACTTTATATATGTAGTCTACCCTCAGGATTTAGTTGTAGTCTAGTCTAAAATGTTCTATTAGCGGGCAGAGCCACGTTACCTTCAGTGGTATGGAAGCAACCTCAGATATCTAACCCTGTGTTGCTTGAAGTACAATACTGAAACTATTTATTCTGAAATACTCTGTGCTGTTGGAGGACTCTGCTCCTTCCTTTATCTACTTCCTCTAGAGCTCTGTAGTGTGATTGGTTTATTTCCAACGATTTTGCACTCGATAGTCTCAAGGCTGGTGATTGGGCAGTCAGGTCCACCAAAGGAAGTGAATGGTGAGGGACCACCAACGTCTCCTTGTAATTTATACATGTAGTCGGCCCTTTTTAGGATGTTGTTGCAGTTTAGTTGACTTTGGAGAAAAATCGTCATAAGTTGTTATCAGTTTGAACAGGAAATGTTTATTTGCATTAATCTGAAACGGTATAATGAACAGAACAGGATCTTATTACGCAGTTTATGTTGATAGGATTATGTATGGATTATACAACGCAGAGCATTCCAGATCTTTACTTTTCAGCATGTGATGTGTTGCAGGCCATGTGTACGGATCATTGCTGTTTCTTCAATAGAATGTACATGCTTGTCAGATTCGGAGGAATCAGTTTTGTGTATATTTTAAGAAACAAATGTCTGCTTCTGAGCTAAATTTTACTGTATCTTCAGCATCATTTATTATACTTTTGTATGTGCATGAACATGTTGTATATGGTAATGTGCATGCAGAGCCAGGTTACCTTCAGTGGTATGGAAGCAACCTCAGATATCTACTCTGTGTTGCTGGAAGTACAAAACTGAAACTATTTCTCCTGAAATACTCTGCACTGCTGGATGACTCTGCTCCCTACTCTATCTAACGCTCCTCTCCTGAAATACTCTGCTCTGCTGCAGGACTCTGCTCCTTCCTCTATCTAACTCTCCTCTCCTGAAATACTCTGCAATGCTGGAGGACTCTGCTCCTTCCTCTATAACTCTCCTCTCCTGAAATACTCTGCTAGAGGACTCTGCTCCTTCCTCTATAACTCTTCTCTCCTGAAATACTCTGCACTGCTGGAGAACTCTGCTCCCTCCTCTATCTTACTCTGCTCTTCTTAAATACTCTGCTCTGCTGCAGGACTCTTCTCCTTCCTCTATCTATCTCTCATCTCCTGAAATACTCTGCTGGAGAACTCTGCCCCTTCCACCTGAATGTCACAACAGGAAATCTCTCCTCAGCCTAATACAGATGGTAACTTTGGATGTACGATATTCTTTTACGTTTAGGTTTGACCTGCATAACAATGCCGAGTCTAAAGCTGGCCGTACAATAATAGATTTTCGAATGAACATTCTTACAAATATTCCAAAAATGTCCTTCAAAATTTAGAATGTTCTCATCACTGTGGTCGACAACAAATGTTGACTTGACCACAATAACGATTAGAAAATCGAAGAAATGTTCTAAAAAGCCTCAAATTTCTAGCTTAATTTTACTACTAGTGTACGGCCAGACTTGCTCAGGAGGTGGGGATTTGGGAAAGCACAATTTGTATGTTTTTTTACATAAAGAAGATGTTGATGTGCTGTTTGTATTAGATACATTTTATAAGTCAATTACTAAGAAATTTTGGGTGTTCTTTGCCAGGAAAAATGTACAAATCTTATAGGTAGACAGATTGTAAATATGCAGGAATAATTTTACGGAGTGGATGATACAAAGGTTTGTATGTATGTATATAACAAATAAAAATAAATAAAAAAATATGTAAACCGATAAGCCAAGAATCATCCGAGTACTCGTCACCTAGACTGGAGGTGTGGAAGACATCTCCACAATGGGGACCTGACAGGGGCTCCAACCCTTCCATAGTGTATGCATATGCAGGCAAATATTCAAGCCACCGACCCCTATGTACTCTGTATGTCTATGACCCTTATATTCCCTGACATCTACTGGTTTTCATCCCTTGATCAGGTCTTCTTCTCTCGCCAGCTAAGTTGATGTCCTTTCATGATGTCACTGCACGTGTGCCCCATTAAACATGGACTAGCAAAACAAACGTGTGCCCGTTAAAGAATGGTCAAGGTTTGGAATAAGAAAAGGAGGGGGTTAGGACGATGGCAACTGTGGTGGTGAGAGCAGGTGGATGAGGTGGTGGCAGGTGCAGTGGTGATTAAAGGACTGGGTGGGGTGGGGTGGGCTTGGGTGCAGGCACAGTTGCATGCTGGGAGAGGGGGGGGGGTTTAGAAATGGTGCGGCAGATGTAAAACTGGTATGGGTAGGGGTGGGTCAGGAAAAGAGCGGTGAGGGTTAGGAATAAGTGTCAAGGACGGGGGAAGGCCAGGGAAGAGTGGTGAGGGCAAGGGTAAATAGCATAAGAGTGTTGAGGGCAGTGGTAGGTGGTCAGGGCAAGAGCGGTGAGGGTTAGGGACAAGTGACGAGGACAGGGGTGACTGGAGGAAGTAGTGGTCAGGGGTTGAGGGAAAAGGTGAGTGGGGGAAGTGCAGTGAGGTCAGTGGCACCAGAAGGTCTGGGTAGGGTTGGGAGGAGGGTTGCAGGCACAGTTGCGTGTTGAGGGGGGGGGGGGGGGTTGAAATGGTGCAGCAGGGGTAAAAGTGGTGAGGGTAGAGGTGGGTGGTCAGGGCAAGAGCGGTGAGGGTTTAGATTTTTTTTTAAAACAGGTATTGGTGGGGGTGGGGGGGAAATAGTGAAGACAGGGGAAGAGTGTTGAGGACAAGGGTAAAAGGCGTAAGAATGATGAGAGCATTGGCTGGTGCTCAAGGCAACAGGAGTGAAGGTTGGGAATAAATGGTCTGGGTGGGGTTGAGGGGTGTTGCAAGCACAGTTGCATGTTGGGGGAGTTTGAAATGGTGTGGCTGGGGTAAAAGTGGTGAGGGTAGGGGTAGATGGTCAGGGCAAGAGTAATGAGGGCCACTGTAGGCAAAGCGAAGTACCCCTACATTGCTGCCTACTTCCGGGTCTAGGGGACAATTTCATGCTTTCAACTTTGTGGGAACAGTTTGGGGACGGCCCCTTCCTGTTCCAACATGGCTGCACACCAGCGCACAAAGCAAGGTCCATAAAGACATGGATGAGCGAGTTTGGGGTGGAGGAACTTGACTGGCCTGCACAGAGTCCTGACCTCAACCCGATAGAACACCTTTGGGATGAATTAGAGCGGAGACTGTAAGCCAGGCCTTCCCGTCCAACATCAGTGCCTGACCTCACAAATGCTCTTCTGGAAGAATGGTGAAACATTCCCATAGACACACTCCTAAACCTTGTGGACGGCCTTCCCAGAAGAGTTGAAGCTGTTATAGCTGCAAAGGGCGGGGCCAACTCAATATTGAACCCTATGGACTAATAGCTAGATTCAGATAGGTTTACGCCAGCGTAACTCTGAATCTACGCCATCGTAAATGTAAGCGTATTCTGGAAACCAGATACGCTTAAATTAGGCTAAGATACGAGCGGCGTAAGTCTCCTACGCCGTCGTATCTTAGGGTGCATATTTACGCTGCCGCTAGGTGGCGCTTCCGTTGAGTTCGGCGTAGAATATGCAAATGACCGAGATACGCCGATTCAGAAACGTACGTGCGCCCGGCGCAATTATTTACGCCGTTTACGTTAGACATACGCTGGCGTAAAGATAAAGCTGCTCCCTAGGTGGCGCAGCCCATGCAAGGTATGGACGTCGGAACAGGCCTATCTTTTTACGTCGTTTGCGTAAGTCGTACGTGAATCGGGCTGGACGTAATTTACGTTTACGTCGAAACGGCGTACTTTGGAGCAATGCACACTGGGATATGTCCACGGACATCGCATGCGCCGTACGTTAAAAACGTCAATCACGTCGGGTCACCGGTCATTAACATAAAACACGCCCCCCTGTTCCACATTTGAATTAGGCGCGCTTACGCCGGCCCATTTATGCTACGCTGCCGTAACTTAGGAGGCAAGTGCTTTGTGAATACAGCACTTGCCTCTCTGACTTACAGCGGCGTAGCGTAAATGCGATACGCTACGCCGCCTCAAAAGTAAGCCGCTCTACTTGAATCCAGCTATAAGACTGGGATGCCATTAAAGTTCATGTGTGTGTAAAGGCAGGCGTCCCAATACTTTTGGTAATCTAGTGTATATGGGACTGGTATGGAATTCGAGTTCAAGGACATGGAGCAGCCAGATAAAAGTATGGAATGCATGAAGGGAAATTTTCCACTGGAAATGTGATCCGGATCCATGAAGACTCCATTCCACGCTGTGCGTTATTCGCCAACAGGCCTTCTGATTAAAGGGCGTCTGTAATGTTTATAAATGTTTCCCATGCACATGTGATCATCATAATGTAAATAATCTCACCAATGCGCGTGTACGTGGTTTACAATCTTGTTTCGGAGTAGTTTGTAATCATACAGTATCTCACAAAAGTAAGTACACCCCTCACATTTTTGTAAATATTTTCTTGTATCTTTTCATGTGACAACACTGAAGAAATGACACTTTGTATCTACAATGTTGTGTAGTGAGTGTACAGCTTGTATAACAGTGTACATTTGCGGTCACCTCAAAATAACTCAACACACAGCCATTAATGTCTAAACCGCTGGCAACAAAAGTGAGGACACCCCTAAGTGAAAATTTCCAAATTGGGTCCAAAGTGTCAATATTTTGTGTGGCCGCCATTATTTTCCAGCACTGCCTTAACCCTCTTGGGCATAGAGATCACCAGAGCTTCACAGGTTGTCATTGGAGTCTCTTCCCCTCCTCCATGACGACATCACAGAGCTGGTGGATGTTGGAGACCTTGCGCTCCTCCACCTTCCGTTTGAGGAGCCCCACAGATGATCAATAAGGTTTAGGTCTGGAGACATGCTTGGCCAGTCCATCACCTTTACCCTCAGCTTCTTTAGCAAGGCAGTGGTCATCTTGGAGGTGTGTTTGGGGTCGTTATCATGTTGGAATACTGCCCTGCGGCCCAGTCTCTGAAGGGAGGGGATCATGCTCTGCTTCAGTATGTCACAGTACATGTTGGCATTCTTGGTTCCCCTAATGATCTGTAGCTCCCCAGTGCCGGCAGCACTCATGCAGCCCCAGACCATGACACTCCCACCACCATGCTTCACTGTAGACAAGACACACTTGTCTTTGTCCTCCTCACCTGGTTGCCGCCACACACGCCTGACACCAAATACGTTTATCTTGGTCTCATCAGACCACAGGACATGGTTCCAGTAATAATCCATGTCCTTAGTCTACTTGTCTTCAGAAAACTGTTTGTGGCTTTCTTGTGCATCATCTTTAGAAGAGGCTTCCTTCTGGGACGACAGCCATGCAGACCAATTTGATGCAGTGTGCGGCGTATGGTCTGAGTACTGACAGGCTGACCCCCCACCCCTTCAACCTCTGCAGCAATGCTGGCAGCACTCATACTTCTATTTCCCAAAGACAACCTCTGGATATGACGCTGAGCACATGACCTCAACTTCTTTGGTGGACCATGGTGAGGCCTGTTCTGAGGGGAACCTCTCCTGTTATACCGCTGTATGGTCTTGGCCACCGTGCTGCAGCTCAGTTTCAGGGTCTTGGCAATCTTCTTATAGCCTAGGCCATCTTTATGTAGAGACACAATTCTTTTTTTTCAGAGAGTTCTTTGCCATGTGGTGCCATGATGAACTTCCAGTGACCAGTATGAGAGAGTGAGAGCGATAACACCAAATTTAACACACCTGAGACCTTGTAACACCAACGAGTCACATGACACCGGGGGGAGGGAAAATGGCTAATTGGGCCCAATTTGGATATTTTCACTTAGGGGTGTACTCACTTTTGTTGCCAGCGGTTTAGACATTAATAGCTGTGTGTTGAGTTATTTTGAGGGGACAGGAAATGTACACTGTTATACAAGCTGTACACTCACTACACAACATTGTAGATACAAAGTGTCATTTTTTCAGTGTTGTCACATGAAAAGTGCTGAAAAGCAGTCTTACTTACCTGCTTCCCTCGACTCTCTCCTCTACTCCCCTATGGTCTGGCAGTTGACTCTCCCTCAGGCTCAGACATATCATTAAATTGTTTGCTTCCAACCTTGTGGTGACAGTTTGGTGAAGACCCTTTTCGTGTTCCAGCATGACTGTGCCCCCCGTCTACAAAGCCATCTCCATAAAGACCAGTCTGGTGTGGAGGAACTGGAGCTTCCTGCACAGAGCCCTGACCTCATCCCCACTGAACACCTTTGGGGGGAATTGGAATGCCGTATCGGAGCCATGTCTCCTCATACAACAGCGGTCACTTAATGGGAGGACCGCGGTCCAGATCTGGACCAAGGGACACTCCTGTCCGGGACCGACAACCCGCCAGTCTGCAATGCTGGTTCCTCATCGCTGAGCAATCATTGGTTGGTAGGACCGCTGGTGTCCTAGCAACTAATGAAACTAATGAAATCACGTGTGTGCTCTGCCCTTGCAGCAAGCTTTTCCACCTAGCTTCTGCCCCCTGCCTGGCAGACTAAAAATAAATATCCATCAGGTACAGGTACTGTTCATGTGATGGGCTCTACCAGTCTATAGGTCTAAAGAGGCACCCTGCTGGCCGCATCTGATTAAAGGGGGCACTCTGATGGGGTCAACTGATGTAAAGGAGTATTCCGATTAGGGCACCTGATGTAAGGAGGCACTCTGATGGGCACACATAAAGTAAGGGGGCACCTGTTCTAATGGGGCACTCTGATGGGCACACCCCAGATAAAAAGGGGCACTCTGATGGGCGCACCCCAGATAAAAAGGGGCACTCTGATGGGCGCACCCCAGATAAAAAGGGGCACTCTGATGGGCGCACCCCAGATAAAAAGGGGCACTCTGATGGGCGCGCACCTGATGCAAAGGGGCACTCTGATGGGCGCGCACCTGATGCAAAGGGGCACTCTGATGGGCGCGCACCTGATGCAAAGGGGCACTCTGATGGGCGCACCTGATGCAAAGGGGCACTCTGATGGGCGCACCTGATGCAAAGGGGCACTCTGATGGGCGCACCTGATGCAAAGGGGCACTGAATGTAAAGGGGGCACTCTGGGGCACACCTAAAGTGGGCACTCTGCAGGGCACACCTGATATAAAGGGGCACCTAATGTAAGGGAGCTCTCTGATGGGCACACCGCATATAAAGGGGCACCTTGATGAGCACACCCGATACAAAGGGGCACTCTGATTGGGGCATCTGATGTAAGGGGGCACTCTGATGAACACACAAAATATAAAGGGGCATGCTGATTGGGGCACCTGATGTAAAGGGGGCACACCTGAAATAAGTAGCCATGTTGATGGGCACACCTGATGTAAAGGGGCACTCTGATTGGGGTACCTGATGTAAAGGGGGCACCTGAAGTAAGTGGGCACCGGATGTAAGAGGGTACCCAATATATTTTTGATAGATATACAATAACCACAATCTTTCTGACTCATAGCATAAACTTGAGATTTGGACCTGGGCTGGAAGAAAAACAAACGAAAAAAAAAAAAAGATTTTTAATACAGCTTACCTGTAAAATCCTTTTCTTGGAGTACATCACGGGACACAGAGCGGCATATTCATTACTATATGGGTTATATGGAGTACCTTCAGGTGATGGACACTGGCAATCTCAAAAACAGGAAGTGCCCCTCCCTATATAACCCCCTCCCATAGGAGGAGTACCTCAGTTTTGTAGCAAGCAGTATGCCTCCCAAAATGGTCCCCAAAAGAGGGGTGGGAGCTCTGTGTCCCGTGATGTACTCCAAGAAAAAGATTTTACAGGTAAGCTGTATTAAAAATCTCTTTTTCTTTATCGTACATCACGGGACACAGAGCGGCATATTCATTACTATATGGGATGTCCCAAAGCAATGCTTACAATGAGGGGAGGGAGAACATCTTCCTAAGACAAAAGGATTTAATTTAGAGATATACTCAAATCATAATAAATCCAACTTAGTTGAGAAAAAATAAATTTTTTAATTTAACTCAAAAGGGAGCCCCCCGGAATCCGAGGGTCTCAAACTGCAGCCTGCAGCACTGCCTGCCCAAAGGCTGTATCCGTATTCCTTCTTACGTCCAACTGGTAGAATTTTGTAAACGTGTGGACAGATGACCAGGTTGCCGCCTTGCAAACTTGAGCCATAGAGATCTGGTGGTGTGCTGCCCAGGAGGCGCCCATGGCCCTAGTAGAATGAGCCTTTAATGATAACGGAGGAGGCAACCCTTTCAAGCCGTAGGCCTGAGTGATTAACTGTTTAATCCACCTCGAGATGGTGGATTTTGCAGCTGCCTGCCCCTTCTTGGGCCCATCCGGTAAAATGAACAACACATCTGTTTTCCGGATCTTCTCTGTAGCTTTAAGATAGGCCTTCATGGCCCTGACAATATCCAAGGTATGCAGCAACCCTTCCTTTCTGGAAGTAGGTTTAGGAAAGAAGGATGGTAATACCAAATCCTGGTTTAGATGAAAACTGGATATAACCTTTGGTAGGAAGGAAGGATGAGGGCGGAGAACGACCCTGTCCTTATGCAAAATAAGATATGGTTCCTTACAGGATAAGGCTGCCAGTTCCGATACTCTTCTGGCGGAAACTATGGCGACCAAAAATACTAACTTCCTTGTCAGTAAAACCAAAGGAATTTCAGCCAACGGCTCAAAAGGTTGTTTCTGTAAACTTGACAGAACAAGATTTAAATCCCATGGACAAAGCGGGGATTTAACTGGAGGATTAATACGTAAGACCCCTTGAAGGAAGGTCTTAACTAGCGAGTGGGTGGCCAGCGGCCGCTGAAACCACACTGACAAAGCTGAAATCTGTCCTTTGATTGTGCTTAATGCCAGTCCTTTATCCACTCCTAGCTGGAGAAAACTTAATACTCTATCGATGGTAAACTTGTGAGAAAGCCATCGCTTGGACTCACACCAGCCTACATAGGCCTTCCAGACCCTGTAATAAATCACCCTAGAGACCGGTTTCCTGGCTCTGATTAGGGTAGAGATTACTTTCTGAGACAGACCTCTACCCCTGAGAATCAGGGATTCAGCTTCCAGGCCGTCAAATTTAGATGCCGTAAGGCAGGGTGGAGGATCGGACCTTGCGATAGCAGGTCTGGCCGTAGAGGAAGAGTCCAAGGGTCTCCCACTACCATCTTTAGGATTAGTGAATACCATGCCCTTCTGGGCCATGCTGGAGCTACCAGGATGACTGGTATGTGCTCCACCCTGATCCTGCGCAGCAGGCGGGGTAGTAACTGGAGCGGGGGAAATACATAAAGTAGTTTGAACTGATGCCAAGGGCAAACCAGCGCATCGGTTCCGCAGGCCATCGGATCCCTTGAGCGGGATATGAACCTGTCTAGCTTCTTGTTGAGTCTTGATGCCATGACGTCCACGTCCGGCACTCCCCATCTCTGGCAGAGTGTCTGAAAGACCTGTGGATGTAGAGACCATTCCCCCGGCAACAGAGTCTGGCGACTTAAAAAGTCCGCCTGAAGGTTGTCCACTCCTGGAATAAATATTGCCGATATGCAGGGCACATGAGCTTCTGCCCATAGGAGAATCAAGCTCACCTCTCTCTGAGCGGCTTGACTCTTGGTTCCCCCTTGGTGATTTATGTATGCCACTGCCGTGGCATTGTCCGATTGAATTCTCACCGGGAACCCCTGCAACTTGGACGTCCAAGCCCTGAGGGCAAGTCGAGCAGCTCTGAGCTCCAAGATGTTGATGGGCAACTGCTTCTCTGGCTTTGCCCAAGTGCCTTGGCGAGTGCAACCATCCAAAATTGCTCCCCAGCCTGTTAGGCTGGCGTCTGTGGTTACTATCTTCCAAGCCACTGGGCTGAAAGACTTCCCCTTCAGTAGATTCTGAGGGTCTAACCACCAACACAGACTTTGTCGGACTCTTGATGAGAGCGGCAAAGGGATATCTAAGGCCTGTGGCCTCCTGCTCCAGGCTGACAGGATGGCTGCCTGCAGGATGCGAGTGTGGCTCTGGGCGTACGGTACCGCCTCGAATGTGGCCACCATCTTGCCTAGTAACCGCATACATAGGCGAACAGTTGGTTCCTTCTTGCTTAGAACCAGTAGAATTAATTCCTTGATGGCTTTGACTTTTATCAGAGGCAGAAACACCCTCTGTTGTTCTGTGTCTAATCTCATGCCGAGATATTCCAACTGCCTTGTGGGTTGGAATGCTGATTTTTCTCGATTTAGGACCCAGCCGAACCTCTCGAGGTACTGAACTGTGAGGGCCACTGCTCGTTCCAAGCCAGGAGACGAGTGATCTATGACTAGGAGGTCGTCCAGGTATGCTAGGATCGTGACCCCTTGAATCCTTAGATTGGCTAGGATTGGAGCTAGGACCTTCGTGAACACCCGGGGGGCCGTAGCCAATCCGAAGGGAAGTGCCATGAATTGGAAATGACGTAGAGCCACCGAGAAGCGTAGAAATCTTTGATGTGGCTGGTAAACTGGAACATGAAGGTAAGCATCCTTTATGTCTATGGATGCCATAAAATCGTCCTTCTGAAGTGCGGCAACTGCTGACCGCACGGATTCCATCCGAAATGAGCGGACCTTTAGGTATGCATTTACCATTTTTAAGTCCAAAATTGGCCTGACATCGCCGTTGGGCTTTGGGATAATGAATAGGTTGGAGTAGAAACCTAGCCCCTGTTCTTGGACTGGTACCTCTACTATTACCTCCTGAGAGAGTAGATGATTCAATGCCGCTATTAATGCGGCTCCCTTCTTCGGATCGTTTGGTACTCTTGACTCCTGAAAATGAGGAGGAGGAAACTTTAGGAAGTCTAGTTTGTAGCCTGTAGCCACGGAGGACCGTACCCATTTGTCGGGAATGCTGGCCTCCCAAACCTCTGTAAAGAGACGCAGTCTTCCCCCCACCTTCGAGGGTGGGGGCGCCCCTTCATAAGGCCGGCTTGGGGGCTGGCTTTGCTGGCTTGCGAAACCACTGCTTCTTGCCTGCGCCGGCCTGTCCCTGCGATTTGTTAAAATTTGATCTTGCAGGAGGCCGTCGATACTGTTTGGTATTGGAGGGCCCCTGCCCAGGGGAGTACTGTCGTTTAAACGCAGGCCCCCGAAACTTCTTCTTGGTGGGCAAAAGAGTACTTTTTCCGCTTGAAATGGTCTGGATGTATTTGTCCAGGTCTTCTCCGAAGAGTCGTCCTCCATGGAAGGGGAACCCTACCAGGAGCTTCTTGCATGGGGGCTCTGCCTCCCAGCTCTTTAACCATAAGAGTCTTCTCATATGGATAAGGGATAACGATAAACGTGACGCTTGCTGGATCGAATCCTTAATCGCATCTACCGTAAAGCGTATGGCCCTAGGGACGTCCGAAAATTCTTCTGCCTGCTGGGCAGGAATAAGTTTAAGCATCTGCTTAGCTTGATCCGATAATGCTTGCGCAACCCCAATTGCAGCCACAGCTGGCTGCACTACTGCCCTTGCAGTAGTGAAGGAGGTTTTAAGTAGCGTTTCCAAGCGTTTATCAACCGGATCCTTGAACACCTGTATGTTTTCTACAGGGCATGTTAAAGATTTGTTAACACATGAGATGGCTGCGTCTACAGCCGGGGCTGCCCATCTCTTGGAAAATTTCTCTTCCATAGGATATAAGGCAGAGAATCTCTTTGGTGGTACAAAGATTCTATCTGGCTTGGCCCAATCTTGGAACATAACTTCCTCTAGTAGAGGATGGATCGGAAAAACCGCATTGGTTTGAGGCGCTCTTAGTGAGCCCAAAGCTGAGACCGTTGATACTTGGAGATCTGGTACTGGCAAGTTGAACGTCCTATGGACCAAGTCTGTTAAAACTTGAACCCACCAGCTCTCCCCTTGGGAGGCTGCGCCAGACTCCTCCGTACCAGGATCCTCGATCCCTGAACCTACTTGGTCCTTGTCCAAGAGGTCTTCCCATTCCCCTGCGGAAGGGACCTCCTCATCTGAGGGTTCACGCTCGGGCGACGGAGATCTATTCCGTTTTCTGCCCCGCATAGCCTTGGCTATCATTTTTTCCATTCTTTTTTCCATCTCCTTTAGAGAGGTGGACAGTACCTCGTCCGTGACCACCCTAGGGTTGGACTGACCCGTGCCAGCTCCAGCCCCAGATCCCGATGGTCTCACCAAGGCTCCTTCTGGGGAAAGTAGACTTTGTCCGAGACCCCGGACCCTCTGGGGGAATCCCCACCTTTTGTACCCTCCGAACCAGATGCCATGGTACAATACCGAGGTACGCCCGCTACTTAATGGTGTTTGGGAAAATAAATAGTTGTTGCCCAAAAACCCTTTCTGGGGAAAAAAATGCTTTTCCTTATTAATCTTGGTTTGTTTCTTTTTTTTTTTTTTTAAACCAAAGAAAGAAAAACCATTCTGTCCCCCTTTAGTAGTATTTGCCAAAAAAAACTGCTGAAAATAAAAAGAAACCCTATCTTTAGGGTGAAAAACAGTCCTTTTTGAAGACTGTAATACTCTTCTTTGGCCACTGTGTGTCCTCGGCGCCCCACTCTGCCGCTCTGGTCCTTCCTCTCTCAGTTCCAACACATCACTGAGCTGGGAACTCTTTTGGAAGGGCCGCCCCTTCCTTTTACCTACGGGCCCGCCCTTCCCCTTCAGAAAAACGGCGCGAAATTGCGCCCATATCACGGGGACGCGCGCGCGCGCCCGTCGGCGGGGGGGGGGGGGGGGGGGGAGGCCACACACGAGGAGGTCAGAGGCTGATCCTGCCGTCCAGGCCAGGATCCACAGAGCGGCATTATTTTTCTGCAGCAACCGCCTGGACCTCTCTGAGCAGGCTTGCAGGTAAGAGCATTCACTCTCTACATAAGAAACCTCAATAGATTCCCAGGGGCTTCTCTCAGAGAGAATTGTCACTATACACACAGGCCCTTTTCAATGCTTCTAGCACCAGTTGCAATACTACCAGGGAGGTCACAATTATGGGGAATATACACATATAGAATCATCCTATCTTAAGATATGTGACTCACCTTGCCAGATGCAGCGCATAAACCATAGGCATGTCCCGCTGTGACCTTCCCCCAGAAAAAACCTGCTGCGAACCAAGTTCCGCAAGTTTCCCCTTCACTTACCTGCTCCATGCCGCAGGACTTTGCACAGCAAGAGGTCCAATCTTCCCCCATCTCCGTGGGGCGTCTAGACCTTCAGGCCCTGGGTTCCTATGAAGGATCCACTGTCCTGGGCCCATATAGCACCCTGGCAACAGAAACATTAGGCCCCCAAAGGTTTCTAAGTTCTGGGCCCAGAGTCCAGCTCTCTGTGACAGAAAGCATTATGGGCTATACCCCAATGGTTTGGGGTCCGGTTGCTGACCACTTTAGCACTGAGGCCTTTGGACAGAACCGGTTAGCTCACCTAATCCCAAGGATGTGGAGGCAAGCTAAACCATGACCAACACCTAAGACACTGGCGTAAAAACTGAGGTACTCCTCCTATGGGAGGGGGTTATATAGGGAGGGGCACTTCCTGTTTTTGAGATTGCCAGTGTCCATCACCTGAAGGTACTCCATATAACCCATATAGTAATGAATATGCCGCTCTGTGTCCCGTGATGTAAGATAAAGAAAAAATTGTAGCCTCACTGTGCCCAAACGCAGCTACTGTGCCCACCAATGGCAACCGCTGTGCCCATCAAAGGCAGCCACTGTGCCCATCAAAGGCAGCCACTGTGCCCATCAAAGGCAGCCACTGTGCCCAGCAATTGTCACCACTGTGCCCAGCAATTGTCACCACTGTGCCCTGTAAAATGCCCCCTCCCCCCGCCTGGCACTTTCCTTTCTACCGTCCCTCGATGTAACCAGAACCGGTGAACCCGATTGGCTGAGACGCCTGTCAGTCTTATCCAAGGAACGCGCCCCCCCCCCCAATGCGTCCCTGGATAAGCATTTGGAAGCCGATTACAGCCCTCAGGCTGTAATCGGAAAGCCTATCGGAGCCGCTGGCTCTGATAGGCACTTCCACAGCCAACCAGCTGCCGTTATTCAGATGGCCGGCGCTCACCAGGGGGCCGGCCATCTGAATAGTCGGCGGCAGCGGCAATGCATGAATCTATGTATTGTATCAGTGGCGGTGCGGGAGTCAGAGGGGGCGGCGCTCTGGCGCCCTCTATGGACGCACCACCACTGGGTCCACAAGCTTCTGCCCATGTGGTGTAGCTGACAGTCAAAGACATGGGAACGTATTATTAGACTGGATTGTGGAATACAAATAAAAGTCGGGGCGACATTCCGGAGCTGAACCTGAAATCTTCTGCCATAAAATGAAGACGGATAAAAGTGAGAATTCTGTTGATTTATTGGCAAAGAATTTCCCATGAATGGAGATCACATTCTTCCAGGCAACGATTAGAAAGAGTTCAGAAAAAAAACAAAATTCCAGAGCAAATCGGCTATTTCTTGGTGTGTGCTTCCAGCAGAACCTTGGCTTCATTGATCTTGGTTGCGATGTATGGAGAGCCGCCTGGAAAGGGAGGAGATGGTTACAGTGGTGAGTGGATTGTGGACGCGGGGAGTAAATCTGTCCAATCAGGACAAAGAGACCGATTTTTTTTTTATGGATCTCCACCTTCTCCTGACTGACATCCAACCCCCGCAATCCTTTGCTGCACCACCCACCTGCTGGAGCCCTGGGTCGGCTCGTACAATGAACGGATATAGGACTAAAAATTGTCTTGCCATTATCCCATAAAACACTGGTCAGGCCTCTGATTAGGTTTATAGAAAGTACAGGCCGGCAACTCGACAGCTTCTCCATAGAAAATATTTATTGAAGCATTACAGCAGTAACATCATCCAAAAATTCTGACGCGTTTCGGCCTAAGGCTTGGATGATGTTACTGCTGTAATGCTTCAATAAATATTTTCTATGGAGAAGCTGTCGAGTTGCCGGCCTGTACTTTCTATGGATCACCTGTGAGCTTAACCACTTAAGACCCGGACCTTTAGGCAGCTAAAAAGGACCTGGCCAGTTTTTGCGATTCGGCACTGCGTCGCTTTAACTGACGATTGTGCCGTCGTGCGGTGTGGCTCCCGAAAAAAATTGGCGTCCTTTTTTCCCCACAAATAGAACTTTCTTTTGGTGGTATTTGATCACCTCTGCGGTTTTTATTTTTTGCGCTATTAACAAAAATAGAGCGACAATTTTGAAAAAAATGCAATATTTTTTACTTTTTGCTATAATAAATATCCCCCAAAAAAAATATATAAAAATTTTTTTTTTTCCTCAGTTTAGGCCGAAAAAAATCGCAATAATCGTTTATCGGTTGGTTTGCGCAAAATTTATAGCGTTTACAAAATAGGGGATAGTTTTTTTGCATTTTTATTTTTTTTACTAGTAATGGCGGCGATCAGCGATTTTTTTCGTGACTGCGACATTATGGCGGACACTTCGGGACCATTGTCATTTTCACAGCAAACAATGCATTTAAAATGCATTGTTTATTGTGAAAATGACAGTTGCAGTTTGGGAGTTAACCACAGGGGGCGCTGTAACATTTAGGGTTCACTTTGTGTGCGTTTACAACTGTAGGGGGGTGTGGCTGTAGGACTGACATCATCGATCGAGTCTCCCTATACAAGGGATCACTCGATCGATGCAGCCGCCACAGTGAAGCACGGGGAAGCCGTGTTTACATACGGCTCTCCCCGTTCTTCAGCTTCAGGGAGCAGTCGCGACGGAGCGGCTATAAACAAATAGCCGCGCCGTCGTCCCGGATCGCTCCCCGAGGCTTACCGACCGCCGCATGTACCGTGGGGGGGGGGGGGGGGTCCCCAATCGGACCCCCGACCCACGTCAAGCAGAGGACGTACAGGTACGTGCATGTGCCTGTCCGTGCCATTCTGCTGACGTATATTTACTTGAGGCGGTCCTTAAGTGGTTAAAGGGGACGTATATATATATATATATATACGTCCTTTTGCCTGTGCCATTCTGCCGACATATATCTGCGTGCGGTGGTCGGCATGTGGTTAACATGATGTTAAAAAAAAAAAAATAAAAAAAAAAAAGGTACCGTATTTATCGGTGTATAGCCCGCACAGGTGTATAACACGCACCCTAACTTTAAGAGGGAAGTTTCAGGAAAAAAACTTTCCACAGCCCCCCGTGTATAACACGCAGGCACAGTTTACCCTCTATTTTCAGGGTAAAAAAGAGTGTTATACGCCAATAAATACAGTAATAGAAGAGAGACGACAATATTTAGCGGTCCTCACCTTTGTCAGGATGGTTCAGCAGCATAATCCGTCTGTGAGCTTCTCTTATCTTTGTTATATTTGCGGTCGGGCTGCAACAAAAACAGGTCTGGGTCAACACTTTATAAAACGACAAAAAAGCCCAAAAAGGTCAACATTATATAAAAAGGGAGCTCCAGCCAATCAGATCACGCAGAAGTCAGCGCAGCAGAAGGGGTTTCAGTACATTTCTCTGCTTAATCATTTCAATACTGGGCACCCCCCCCCCCCCTTAACTGACATTTTTACAAAAAAAAAAAAAATCCACAAATAGAGCTTTCTTTTGGTGGTATTTGATCAACTCTGAAGTTTTTATTTATTGCTAAACAAACTAAAAAAGTTTCTTTGTTTCTGTTATAAAAGTTTGTTTTCTTCTTCACTGATGGGCACCGATGAGACGGCACTGATATGTAGAATTGATGGGCAGCACTGATAATGAGGTACTGAAAGGTTTTCCTGATGGGCACCGACAGGTGTTTCTGATGGGGCACTGACTGGCAGCTGATTGGCACTGTTGGTGGCACATCTGATGGGGATGTGCTAATAATCAATGTGCCAATTATCAGAACAGACCCCTCCCACCGCCCCTTTCACAGTGAGAGCTGTCGATCAGCTCTCCCTGTCAGCGCAATCCGAGGAAAGCTGTTTACCGGCACTTCCTGGCCGTGATTGGTCACGTAGTAAAGAGCCCTGGCCGTCACTCTGCTACAGACCGGGAGGGAAGTGGTTAACCACCCTGGCGGTATTCCAGAGTTTGGTTCGGGGGTTAATTTTCATTACCAAAAGCGGTAACCCCCGAGCCACACTCGGGATTGCATCGCAGTATCCTGGTACAATTACTTACCTTGTACCCAGGATCCTGTGATGTCCCCCCCCCCCCCCCCCCCCCGGATTCTTTGCCCGATGTATCAATGTTCCAGGCTCTGTTCCCTCGCGATGCATGGGGGCAGAGCCGGGCGACAAATTGAAAAAAAAGTACAAAAACACAACACAGATCTTACAGATTACAATGTATCAAATCATTTCACATCAGTTTTGTCCCCAATGCTTTGTTCAGTGCCATTCCTTCGCTTGTATATTATATACACTCATCTAGTTTTATATTATATCAGGGGTTGACAAATTTGCTTGGAATCTAGGAGCCAGCTAAAAAAGTTAGGAGCCAGAAAACGCGCCCCGTCCCGACGAGCTTGCGCGCAGAAGCGAACACATACGCGAGTAGTGCCCGCATATGTAAACAGTATTCAAACCACACATGTGAGGTATCGCCGCGATTGGTAGAGCGAGAGCAATAATTCTAGCTCTGGACCTTCTCTGTAACTCAAAACATGCAACCTGTAGAATATTTTAAACGTCGCCTATGAAGATTTTAAAGTGTAAAAGTTTGTCGGCATTCCACGAGCGGACGCAATTTTGAAGCGTGACATGTTAGGTATCAATTTACTCGGCGTAACATTATCTTTCATAATATAAAAAAAAATTGGGATAACTTTACTGTTGTCTTATTCTACAACAGCTGGAGGGCCGTAGTTTGAGGATCCCTGATCTAATCAGACAGCTGCTGCTCCTTCATTGTCCATCCACAGGCCAGGTGCAGTGAGGTGACCAACTTGTATTGTATAATAAGCCGGGCTTGTGATTTTTAGCAGAGCTGTGTAAATCTGAAGACCGGTTGGACAGAAACACAAAATTAATTTACAGGTAGAAAAAGCTCCCATATATTTTAATCGGCGTCTGACCTGGAATTTAGTTTTTAATTGGAATGGTTTTTGGATTTACAAGATTCTTCTAATCTTCTGGCTGGCAGGGAAAGGGTCACAGGATATGGTAACTGGGTCACCCTCTCCTCCCATTCCACCACCTCCCCCACATCCAAAATACCAGCGTAGAGAGAAGGCGGCATAGACAGGCACTGTATACACATTGGGGAGATTTCCTGAAACTGGAGCACTCAGAATCTGATGCAGCTCTGCATGGTAGCCAATCCGCTTCAACTTCACCTTGTTCAATTAAAGCGGGGTTCCAACCACAATTTGCATTTTTTTATGTCCTTTCATCAATCTTTGTTTTGCTATGCATACTGTCACTTACTATTTAAAAATCCGACGCCGCTCCGCTGACTTATTCACACGGAACCATTCATAAATTTGTGTGTTGATCGGTGCGATTTTGGTTGTGGGCATTGTGAAGCCCACAAGCAATTACTTCCAGGAATCCTCTGGCGACGACTGCTGAAGGGCCGCCCGTCCTGCCCCATTCTCGCGCATGCGCAAGACAGCAGCAGCAGCGCCGTGCCGTCAACCACTTGGTTTGTCATCACAACGGGCGGCAGCGCCGTTGTGATGGTAACCAACAGCAGTGTAAGGACATGGAATTGCGTTACTTACTGTTTCGAAGTCCCACGATTCCAGCGCTAGGGGTAGCACACTGCATCCTGGGAAATGATGACACACATTTCCCAGGAGCATTAGCGTTCGGAGGAGCCGAGGGAGCTGACGTCAGGATCCTAGGTGAATCTGAAGGCAGATTTCGTGGGACCGCATAGCAACAGGCATTTCCAGGTGAGTAAAAAATATTTTATTTTTTAGGTGTAATGTGCACTATAAAAGAAAATATTTTTTTTGATGGAAACTCCATTTTAAGCTTTGACAATAAAACCTGAAAGTCGATTGGTTTATATGCAGATCTGCACCAGATTTTGCACACTCCAGCTTTAGTAAATGGATCTCTTCTACCGCAGACTACCAGAGACATACGGTATTTAACCACTTCCCATCCGGGCCAATTCTGGCACTTCGCTCCTACATGAAAAAAACCAACGTTAGACCTACCGGTAACGGTATTTCTATGAACCTTCCAGGACGGCACCCGAGAGATGATGGCTCCTCCTGCAGGAAACACAATCACATGACAGTTTAAAAGGCCCCGCCCTTCCCCTTGCTCCTCAGTATGCAATAGAGTAATCCTGAACTGGTTCACAAGGGACGTAGTCCTTATAGGTACTTACCTTTTTTCCCTCCACATAGGGTGGGAAGTAGGCCTGCCGTCCTGGAAGGTTCATAGAAATACCGTTACCGGTAGGTCTAACGTTGGTTTTCTCTTACCACCTTCCAGGACGGCACCCGAGAGGATAATTGAGTAATAAACACAGGCCTACCTTCAGGGTGGGACCACAGCTTGTAGCACCTTTCGACCAAAGGCTAAGTCTTGCTGTGACAACATTTCCACACGGTAGTGCTTCAGGAATGTATGATGGCTGGACCAGGTGGCCGCACTGCGGATTTGTTCCCAGGAGGCCCCTGCTTTCTCAGCCCAGGAAGTTGCTATGGCTCTGGTAGAGTGAGCCTTGATCTTTTTGGGAGCTGTTGCTCCAGTACATACATAGGCTTTGTATATTGCTTCTCTAATCCATCTTGAGACTGAGGCTTTTGATGCCTGCAGTCCCTTCCTGGGCCCAGCGTGTAGAACTAGCAGGTGGTTAGATCTTCTAAAACTTTTAGTTCTCTCTAGATAAATGAGAAGACACCTTCTCACGTCTAACAAATGAAATTTCTTTTCTTTTTCGTTCTTTGGTTCAGAACAAAAGGACGGCAATAGTATGTCTTGCGTCCTATGAAATAGGGATGCCACCTTCGGCAGGTACAGGGGGTCTGCTCTGAGGGTGATCCTATCTGGCTGTACCCTCAGGAAGGGTTCTTTCATGGATAGCGCCTGCAAATCCCCTACCCTCCTGGCCGAAGTAATGGCTAACAAAAAAGTCAACTTTAAGGTTAGAAACTTAAGGGGAACCTCTTCCAGAGGTTCGAATGGGTGTATAGATAACGCCTCTAACACCCTAGTTAAGTCCCAAGGCGGACAATTATATTTTTGGACTGGAGAAATTCTCTCTCTAGCTAACAAGAAACGTTTTATAAGGTCCTCTTTCGCCAATCTTTTATCCAGATAGACTGAAAGAGCCGTTATTTGGACCCGAAGGGTACTAACTTTTAATCCTAAATCTACCCCATCCTGGAGGAAGTCCAGGATAACCGGGATAGAAGTTGAAGCTACCTGTCTTTCCTTACGCCAGGAACAGAAGGTCTTCCATACCTTTTGGTAAATTTTTTGAGTTACTGGTTTTCTGCTCATGAGAAGGGTATCTATGACCCTCTCTGAGCAGCCATTGCGTTCTAGAATCTGGCGCTCACTAACCAGGCTGCTAGCTGGAAGAATTCCGGCTTTGGATGGAGTACTGGGCCCTGCCTGAGGAGATCTGCCCTGTACGGGAGCTTCAGAGGCTCCACCATTGCCATGGCTCTTAGGTTTGCGAACCAAGTTCTTTTTGGCCACCATGGTGCTATCAGAAGAATCTGGCCTGGAGACCTGCTGAGTTTCTGAAGAACTCGCGGAATGAGCGCTACCGGCGGGAAGGCATAGGCCAGCCCGAAGCGCCAGGTCTGGGATAGCGCATCCAGACCTTCCGACTGTAGTTCCCAGGAAATCGAGAAATACCTTTCTACCTTCCTGTTTAGTCTGTTGGCAAACAAGTCTATTTCCGGTTCCCCGAAATACTGGACTAGGTGTTGAAACACCTCTGGGTTCAGTTCCCATTCCTCCTCCCTCAACTTGTGACGGCTGAGGAAGTCTGCTTCTATATTGCTCGTCCCCTTTATGTATATGGCGGAGATAGAGAGTACTCTTTCTTCTGCCCAGGTTAGTATTTCCCTGGAAAGTTCTAGTAGGGGACTGGACCTGGTCCCTCCCTGGTGACCTAGGTACGCTACTACTGTAGAGTTGTCTGAGCTTACTTGGACTTCTCTGCCTCTGATGTCTTCCTGGAAGGCTATTAAGGCTTCCCCCACTGCTCTGAGTTCTTTGTAATTGGATGACCTGCGAGCTAGTGAGCTGTCCCATTGCCCCTGCGCTTTTTTCCCCTCCAGGTGGGCGCCCCACCCCCAGGAACTGGCATCCGTGGTAACCTTCACTGGGTTCCACTGAGCCCACGGTCGCCCTCCCCTCAGGTTTTGGGGAGATGTCCACCACTCCAGGGAGGACAGAACCTGGGGGGTGAGTAGTATATCCTGATCTAAGGACTCTTTCCTTTTGTCCCATGAGGACAGGAAGAAGAAGTGTAATGCCCTTGCATGAAGCTGAGCCCAAACCACCGCTGGGATGCTTGCTGACATCAGGCCTAGAACTCTCAGAACATTTCGTCTGGAGAGTTTGGGGTTTTTGATAAGGTTCCCGACTGCTGAGGCTAGTTTTAAAACTTTTTCTTCTGGTAAGAAGAGTCTCTGCTGCCTGGTGTCCACTACGTATCCCAGGAAGGTCTTGACCTGTTCTGGGTTGAGGGAGGATTTTTCTATGTTGATTATCCACCCTAGGCTCTCTAGGAGTGCCATTGCTTTGTTGGCATCCAGCGTGACTTGGGCGGCTGATTTTCCTGAAATCAGCAAGTCGTCTAAATAAGGTATAAGGGATATGCCCTGAAGGTGCAGGTATGCCACCGCTTCTGCTAGGACTTTTGTAAAAATCCTTGGGCTGGAGGTTAGCCCGAATGGTAGTGCTCTGAACTGCCAGTGGAAGGTTTCTCCTTCCACCACGACCGCAAACCTCAGATATACCTGGTGATCCACGTGGATTGGCACGTGGAGATAGGCATCTTTGAGATCTAGGGTCACCAAGAAGGCCTCCTTCATGAGGTTCTTTCTTACCGAATAAATACTTTCCATAGCAAACTTTTTGTATTCCAGAAACTTGTTCAGGTTTCTCAAGTTTACTATTAGACGGTATTTCCCGGAGGGTTTCCGTACTACGAAAATATGGGAATAAAATCCCTGGTACTGCTGAGCTTTTGGTACTGGTACTACCACTAGTTGTTTGGCTAAGTCCTGTATGCCCTCCAAGAGGGCAGACCTTTTCAGGGTATCCCTGGGAAGGTGAGTAATGGTGATCATGGTGGGGGGTGTAGCCAGAAATTCTAGGCGATAGCCTTTTTGAATTATTTGGCAGATGTAATGACTGTTCGAAATTTTTTCCCCATAGGGGAAGGAATTGAGATAGTCGACCCCCCACTCTGACTACGTCGTCACTTGGACGGTTTGTCGCTGGGTTTTGGAGGAGGGAAAAGGAGGTTGTTCTTCCTGTTCCCTTTGTGAAAGTTCCAACGCCTGAAAGGTTCCTTTTTGGCTTTTTGTCTACCCTGCCCCTGGGGGCCTCGAAAAGTTTTCTTGAAACCTTCTTTTTTGGGTTTAACTGGGAATTTTTTACCTTTTTCTGATGACCTAGCCAGGACATCATCCAGGTCTTTCCCAAACAACAGGGAACCTTGAAAGGGGATGCCACAGAGTTTTCCCTTGGATGTAGCATCTCCTTCCCAGGCCTTGATCCAAACTGCCCTCCTAGTAGAGTTAATGAGGGCTGCTGTCTTGGCTGCTGCCCTTGCAGATTCCGTAGCTGCATCTGCTAGGTAAGCAATCGCCTTCCTTACTACTGTAAGTGACTCAACTACCTCCTCCGCCTCCGAATTCTGGGCGAGGTGGTCGGTGAGTGTCTCTACCCAAACATCTGTATTCCTAGCTACACATGCTGCTGCTAAGGCTGGGCTTAGTGCTGCCGCATTGGCCTCCCAGGCTTTCCTAAGGAGAGACTCTGCTCGACGGTCCATCACATCCTTGATGTTACCTGTATCCTCAAAGGAGAGATCAGACAATTTAGTGACTTGCGACAAAGCCGCATCAAGTCTAGGAAGCTTAAAAAAGACTTCCTCATCTTCCTGGGAGAAGGGGAACCTTCTTTTCCAGGTTTTTTGTTTGATTATTCTCCTTTCAGGGTCTCTCCACTCCTGAAGGACTAACTCCTTGAGGGATTTGTGCAGGGGGAATACTTTAGATTGAGCGTCACTCAGGCCCCTATAAACTTTATCCTGTGCTGAGGTAGGTTTAGGGGTCTCAGGAATTTCCTCTGTGGCGTAGATAGCCTGGAGGAGACTCTCTAGATCTTCTACAGCAAAGAGGTGTTTTCTTGGACGTGTGTCCTCCTGAGACTGACTAATGGAGTCTCCATCTACCTCCCCTGAGCTGTGCCTAGACCTAGGTAGACTGGCTACCTCACTCTCTTCACCATCTGCTTCCCCCAAAGGGGGATTTTGTGAAGGTGTAAAGAAAACACTTGGGCCCTTAGAAAAGGGGGTCTCCTGAGAGGAAGTGCCTTCCTTAGGGGTAAATTCCTCTGTTTCAGTCTGTGCCGACTGCCCGGCTGCCTCCCGAAAGGCTTTGACTGTTGCTAACATTTCTGTTTGCATGGATGAGAGAAAACTCTTCATCATGGCAGCAGCCTCCTTTCCCGCCAGTATATTAATACATTTGTAGCAGAAAGGTTTTGTGTAGGACTTGGGGAGCTTCTCTCTACAATTCCCACATTTTTTAGAGGAACTATGCCCTGTAGCGGAAGGAGACTGAGCTGAGGCCTCCTGGGGTCCGCTGGGGGTTTCTGAAAAGACATGAAATGTACATTTAAATTGTCTTTCCCCAAGACTGCTGGCTGTACTGGGGAGGGGAGGAAGTAGACGAGAAGGGACCAGATCCTGCTCCGGTCGTTCCCTAAAAGTTTGGGAACTCTCACCACTTCCCCCCTCCCTTTCCAGGGGGATTGGTACTTACCGCCCCCCGACCTGGATCTGCCAGCGGTCGTGTCGGTCTTTCCGTCCTCTTCCATGAGGAGGGTGACTCGGTCCTGGCTGTCGGTACTCCTGTACTGGTCACCGCAAGCCGACCCGTCCACCACCCACGCTGTCTCCTCGCTCCACTGGGAACTTCCGGGTTACGCCGTCCGGAACCGCCCACTTCCTGTGATGCAGTTCCTGTCTCAGAATGAGGCCTGGAGCGCGGCGTTTTTACGTCTGGAGACCCGGGAAAACGGCGATTCGAATGGTGGTGGATTCGATAGCACGCAGTGATGGCTCACCTCCCCGCAGCTCAGAGCACTGGTGCTTCCATAGGGCGACCTGTGAGTTTGGACCGAAGTCTACAGGTAAGTTCAGCCCTCCCCGGCCTCCCTTAAACCTGTCTCACAGGGGTACCTTCGACCCTCCCCGGTCTCTAGGTTTCCATAAACAAAACAAATGTGTCGCTGTGTTGGAGAAACACAATCAATACTGAGGAGCAAGGGGAAGGGCGGGGCCTTTTAAACTGTCATGTGATTGTGTTTCCTGCAGGAGGAGCCATCATCTCTCGGGTGCCGTCCTGGAAGGTGGTAAGAGAAAGAAAAAACTATATTATATGTGTTTTTTTTTTTTTTTAGCAAAGACCTTATCATTCAATGTCGGTCATTGCAACTTGATATCTCGCACTGTATTTGCACAGCAATTTTTCAAACACTTTTTTTGGGGGGAAACCATAACTGTTTCATGCTTTAAAAAAAAAAAAAAAAAAGAAGAAGGACAGTAACGTTATCCCAATTTTTTGTGAAAGATGATGTTACGCCGAATAGATAGATACCCAACATGTCACGCTTCAAAAATTGCACACGCTCGTGGAATGGCGCCAAACTTTGGTACTTAAAAATCCTCATAGGCAATGTTTTAGATTTTATTTACTGGTTACAGGTTTTGAGTTACAGAGGAGGTCTAGAATGATTGCTCTGTGTGGTTTGAACACCGTTTTCATATGTGGGCAGGACTTACGTATGTGTTCGCTTCTGCGTGCGAGCACACGGAGACGGGGCGCTTTAATTTTTTTATTGATAATTTAAACTTTTCTTTTTTTAGTTTGACACCTTTAACAAAAAAAAAAATCAAAAAAAAGTCTGATCACTTTTATTCCTATTACAAGGAATGTAAACATCCCTTGCAATAGAAATATGGCATGACAGGTCCTCTTGGTCAATAAGACCCCACATCTCACCACTAGGTTGGGAAGCCTGAAATAAAAATATAAAAATAAATCACGGCTTCCCAGCCGAGGCGGCGCCGTTTGTTTGGATGCAGAGGCCGGGCGTGACGCCATAACATCGCGCCCTGCCTCCCCCGATTATAGAGACTCCGGCGACCATCTGGTCCCCTGAAAATCTCTATGGTAAACATCCGGGGCGGGCGGATCCGTTCTCCGACTCACCGATTGCAGTGATGAGTTGGTAGAAGCACCGGAGGGCAGCGGGAGGGGAGGGGGGGGGGGGGGGGCGCCCGTAAAAATGATCAAGAGGCGAAACAGCCGATATGATCGTTCCAATGGTGCAGAGAATCGGCGGCTGAAAAAGCCGGATATTTGAACAATGCCTGTAGCTGCACCCATCATTCAGATATCCCTGCTCAAAGTCAAGGATGTCCATGGACATACCTTGGGCGGGAAGTGGTTAAAGGTGAAGTTTAAGCTGCTTATAATTTTGCCTTCTCCTTTTTTCCCTTTCATCAACATGCTAATGAAATGCTTGGATTCGTGCCATGGACCTCAAGAATACACAGGCATTGTTTCCAGTCGCGGCAAAATCGCCCGACTTTCGGGTCGCAATATTGGAAACAGAGCCTAAAGTGTTTTTTTTTTTAACCTTAAAGGGGTTGTAAAGGTACAATTTGTTTTTCCTAAATAGCTTCCTTTACCTTAGTGCAGTCCTCCTTCACTTACCTCATCCTTCCATTTTGCTTTTAAATGTCCATATTTCTTCTGAGAAATCCTCACTTCCTGTTCTTCTGTCTGTAACTCCACACAGTAATGCGAGGCTTTCTCCCTGGTGTGGAGTGTCGTGCTCGCCCCCCTCCCTTGGACTACAGGAGAGTCAGAGCGCCCACTAACACACAGCTCCTTTCTCTATCTGCAACGTAGAGAGCGTCCTGACTCTCCTGTAGTCCAAGGGAGGGGGCGAGCACGACACTCCACACCAGGGAGAAAGCCTCGCATTACTGTGTGGAGTTACAGACAGAAGAACAGGAAGTGAGGATTTCTCAGAAGAAATAAGGACATTTAAAAGCAAAATGGAAGGATGAGGCAAGTGAAGGAGGACTGCACTAGGGTAAAGGAAGATATTTAGGGAAAAAATAAAAATTGTACCTTTACAACCCCTTTAATGCATTCTATGTACCGACGTACGGGTACAGCGATTTGTGTGAAGTAGTTACTGATGGCAGAACATAGAAAAGTTGGGTAAAACGCACTTAGATTGAGATCATTTGTATTTATTGATGATGTGGCTCTTTGCCCCTTACCTGACTCCCAACACCAGGGCAGCTTCTCTTTTAGTCATTTTGGGTTCAAATCCACCTTTGTAATAACCGCCAAATGCCTAAAAGAAAAAAAAATAATAATAATAAGAAAAAAAATAAAAGGCTAGTTTTAAGAACTTATTGCAAATGTGTAAAAAATATATATGAAAAAAATAAAAACACACACACACCACACAATTCTTAAAGGGAACCTATACAGACAAATACATTAAGTGCCACTGCCAACCAAATTTTTAACCACTTAAGGACCAGCCCCTGTATATATACGTCGGCAGAATGGCACGGACAGGCATATCAACGTACCTGTACGTCTCCTTTAAATGCCTGTCTGTGTGGTCGCGCACGCCGCTGCGCTCGCAACCCAGCCGCCATCCCAGAGAGTCGGACCGCAGGTCCCGCGGACTCGATTGCTGCGGGGATCCCCGCGATCATCTCACGGAGGTATTGAGCGGGGAGACGCTTGTGTAAACAATCATCTCCTTGCTCTGCCTAGTGACAATGACACTGATCTCGGCTCCCTCGGAGCGGAGATGAATGTCATGTGACACAGAGCCCACCCCCCCTACAGTACGAAACACTATGCACGGAACACTTAACCCCTACAGCGCCACCTAGTGGTTAACCCAGTGTCATTTTCACAGTAACCAAATGCATTTTTATAGGACTGATCGCCTGACAAGTCGCGGTCCGCTCTATTCAACGGAACGGTTCTGATAAGAGCGACGCAAGTCGCTCTGACTAAGAAAAAGGTTCCTGTACGACTTTGGGGGCGACTTGCATCGACTTCAATACAGAAGTCATTTTGGAAGTTGCCTCTGAAGTCGTCTTGAGATGGCCTTGCCGAGTCTCCCCCAAAGTTGTGCCGCCTGTGTGTGAACCGGCTCCAAAGAGGAATTAAAAATTGTCCTTGTATAAAAGTACAAAAAAAAAGAAATAATAATAAATAGATAAAAAAATAAAAGCCAACTTACTAGTGAATGGAGCGCAGTGTTTTGTATGTAGGCAAAGTTATCCCTGCGCTACTCCTCTCTTGAATTCATTTCTGGTGCATGTGCCGACACGCTATAGGGATCTTTGCCAGGTATGTGGGGACCTTGCAATGCCCCATGGCTTTTTGATGCATGCACCGGCCCCCTTGCACATGTGCAGATACACCGTGATCTCCTGCCAGTAAACTGACAGACATCCTGCAACGTTTCTGCACATGAGCGAGATCTCGCGATCCGCCTAGAAATTCCGGGGAGTCAATTCACAGGTCAGCGCGCATGCATAGAAAGGCTGCAACGTATCCGAGAAAACCCCCCCCCCCCCAAAAAACGGTGTGTGTTCCTGCACATGCGCAGGGTCTGGGCATGTCATCCTCAACTAGACAAGAATGATGGACCTGAACTTTGGGGGGGGGGGGGGGGGGAGCTAGAATGCCTGGAAACAATGATGTCACTAATAGGCTTTCTATGGTTCATCTGTTGTCAGCGCTCCTCTGAAGCCGCCGCTGGCCGACACAGAAAAGTCAGGTCACATAACTGGACCAGAGCGACCAGATCTTTCTTACACGGGTTAGTTATTATAGGTGTTCGGAATGGGGAGCGAGCAGATTTATAATTAGTTGGGTATATCTTTTACTCTAGTGACAGACTCCAATATATACCGTATATACTCGAGTATAAGCCGGCCCGAATATAAGCCGAGGCACCTAATTTTACCACAAAAAAATGGGAAAACGTATTGACTCGAGTATAAGCCTAGGGCGTCCATGTGCATGCCTCACTGTGCCTCATTGTGTCCATGTGCATGCCTCACTGTGTCCATGTGCATGCCTCAGAGTCGGTTCACACTAGGGCGACACGACTTCCAGCGCGACTTTCAGAGGCGACTCCGACACGACTTGAACATGAACCACAGGGCGATCTGGGGAGATTTACAACACGACTTGAAGTCGTCTCCAGGACAGGAGACTTTCCAGTGGCCAAACAACAATCAGCTCTAGGGGAGGGAGGGGGAGGGAGAGGTTTGCCTGAGAAATGTATGTTATCTTCCTAGAAAGTAGCTTCAGTTAAGACAGTGATCCGACTTCTGAGGCGACTTCCATTGAAATCAATGGGTACAAATCGCCTACAAGTCGGATTGAAGTAGTACAGGAACCTTTTCTGAAGTCGGATCGCCTTGAGTCGTGTGTATTAACACCGCTCCCATTCACTTCCATTGTTTTTCTCTACAGCGCGACTTGGGACGATTTGAGGCAACATGAAGTCGGATCGCAAGTCGCCCCAGTGTGAACCGGCTCTCACTGTGTCCATGGAAAAAGAAAAAAAAATATTGAAGGGTTTTTGGACTTTGTAGGCACAGTAATACACTAATTTAGAAAAATATAAAAAAAATATTGATATAAATACATAAAGTTAAATTCTAAAAAACCTTTACATTGCAGAAAATATCCAAAACATACAATCAGATCATAGCATGTGCTAGTGGTGTGTCCATGCCTCACTGTGCCCATGCCTGAAGTTTAACATGGGAGTCTATGTAAAGGGTTGCCTGGCTTTGAAAAATCGGTGCTCCCCGGCCGTAGGTCCCCCAGACAACATACTTTGCACACTTTGTAGAGGAGAAGTGAGGCTACATGTCTGCCAATCTTTGGGTCCAGGGGACCTACGACCGGCTAGTAGCGGGTCCCCAAAGATACCAGAGAAATTACCGTTTAACATGGGAGTCTATGGAAGGGGGTGCCCGGCTTTGTTGTCCGGTTGTAGGTCCCCCGGACAACAAACTTTGCACACTTGTAGAGGAAGAGTGGGGCTACATGTGTGCCAAGCCCAGCCGGTACCGGGTCCCCAAATCTGGGAGATCTGGCACAAAAAGGTGACTCGAGTATAAGCCGAGGGGGGCATTTTCAGCACAAAAAAAAAAAATGTGCTGAAAAACTCGGCTTATACTCGAGTATATACGGGATATATGCAATTTTTTTTTTTGCTCATAGCTCCACTTTCAGTAGCGAACGAAGAATGAAAAGTGTGGTCCTGGAGCTTCTAAAGGCCTTAAAAAAACAGATCTGCAAGGGCAGCTTTTGTATTTCTCCTCTGTCTAGGTTCCTTTTAACCGGTTAACGACCGCCGCATGTACATATACGTCCACAGAATGGCACGTACAGGCATATGGGCGTACATGTACGTCCCCGCCTTTCCACGGGACTGATCGGGACCCCCCCCGGTACATGCCGCAGTCGGTAACCCGCGGGCATTTCTAGCCGCCCCCTCGCGATCGCTCCCCGAAGCTGAAGAACGGGGAGAGCCGTATGTAAACACGGCTTCCCCGTGCTTCACTGTGGCGGCGTCATCGATCGTGTCATCCCTTTTATAGGGAGACACGATCGATGACGTCAGACCTACAGCCACACCCCCCTACAGTTGTAAACACACACTAGGTGAACCCTAACTCCTACAGCGCCCCCTGTGGTTAACTCCCAAACTGCAACTGTCATTTTCACAATAAAACAATGCAATTTAAATGCATTTTTTGCTGTGAAAATGACAATGGTCCCAAAAATGTGTCAAAATTGTCCGAACTGTCCGCCATAATGTCGCAGTCACGAGAAAAATCGCTGCTCGCCGCCATTAGTACTAAAAATATTTTTTTTATAAAAATGCAATAAAACTATTTTTTTTTTTATATATATATATTTTTGGGGGATATTTATTATAGCAAAAAGTAAAAAATATTGAATTTTTTTCAAAATTGGCGCTCTATTTTTGTTTATAGCGCAAAAAATAAAAACCGCAGAGGTGATCAAATACCACCAAAAGAAAGCTCTATTTGTGGGGGGAAAAAAAGGACGCCAATTTTGTTTGGGAGCCACGTCGCACGACCGCGCAATTGTCTGTTAAAGCGACGCAGTGTCGAATCGCAAAAACTGTCTGGGTCCTTTAGCTGCCTAAAGGTCTGGGTCTTAAGTGGTTAATTTGGACATGAACACACTGCTGGCTGTAGCTCCCTCCATAAGAATGGCCATAAATTGGGCTGCAGCCTGGGGTGGAGCTGACAGCCAGCACAGCTATAAAAAAAAAAAAATACAAAATAAATAAAGGTGAGGATCAACAACTGTTTTGCAGTTTTGGTTATACTTGTTCTTAATAAAATATATATATATATAAAGAACAAGTATAACCAAAACTGCAAAACAGTTGTTGATCCTCACCTTTATTTATTTTGTATTTTTTTTTATAGCTGGCTGTCAGCTCCACCCCAGTTTATGGCCATTCTTAATATATATATACATACACATATATATATATATATATATATATATATATATATATATATATATATATATATATATATATATATATATTCTCCATTATTTTAAAGAATTGAAACTATAAAAAAAAAAAATGGACAAACATAAAATAACCCAAAACAGTTCTAGCCTCTCTTTAACCTCCTGAGCGGTGTTCCCGAGTCTGACTCGGGGTGAGATTTTTGGGCTAAAATCGGTAACCCCGAGTCAGACTCGGGCTCGCCTCGCTGGATGTACAGGGAGTGTTTACTTACCTTGTCCCTGGATCCAGCGATGCCACCGCGCTGTGTGAGCGAGCGGGACCTTGCTCGATTCACACAGCGTCCTCCTGTGCCGCCGATCTCCGTTCCCTGCGACGTTACGACGCACGGGGACGGAGAACGGCGCCAAATTCAAAAAAGTAAACAAACACATTACATACAGTATACTGTAATCTTATAGATTACAGTACTGTATGTAAAAAAAAACACACCCCCCCTTGTCCCTAGTGGTCTGCCCAGTGTCCTACATGTACTTTCATATAATAAAAACTGTTCTTTCTGCCTGGAAACTGGAGATTGTCCATAGCAACCAAAAGTGTCCCTTTATGTCAAAAATAGTTTTAGATCAGCTAGAAAACAGCGATAATAAATTATAATCACTTGCAGAAATGTGCGATAGCGATTTGTGGGGAAATTCGTCATAAAAAAAAAAAAATAATGACAGCGACAATTCTGCAACTGAGCAAATTTCAGTGATTTTGATTTGATTACATTATTGAATAATTTTTATTATAATTATATTATTATTTGTTATAATTATTTATAGTTATTTATTATATTATAATTTATAATTTTGTTTTTAAAAAAATGTCATACCCGGGATGCCTACTAGACTCTTGTTTGGTCAGATTAAAGTGAGTTATTCCTAAGAATTACAGGCCTACAGTATAAAACGCCAAATTTCCTTGCAAATAATTGTACCGCTTTCAGCATGTTTTTTCTGAAAGAATCATACCGCCAGGGAGGTTAAGAAACTCACCGACTTTGGCAGGGTCTGTATAGCTTGCTTCACTTGAGGCTCCAGGTGTTTGAAAGCTTGTAAAACGTAACGACCTAAAAAAAAAAAAAAAGAAAACAAAAAAAGAAAAAGTTTTCAAATCTACCGATGGATCCGCTCGAAACCAATGTGACTTTTTCCTGTCATGTGATCTCAGTGTCACATCACCCCCCCCCCATTTAACAAGGTGGGGGGATGAAAAACAGAGGGAGGTCCAACAAAGACACACAGCGACCTGTAATCCGACACTTACCAGCAAATCCCGCGACGGCGAGAGTCAGCCCGGCCGCTATCATCGTACTCGCCTAGAAAGAAGAAATGAACAATCAGCAAACTGTCACTGCAAGAAAACTTCCCGCAATTTATAATATGTCTGAAGACAAAACTTTTTTTGTAATTTTTTTTAACCACTTCCCATCCGGGCCAATTCTGACACTTCGCTCCTACATGTAAAAAAAATAAAAAATAAATCATATTTTTTTGCTAGAAATTTACATAGAACCCCCAAACATATGTTGTTTTATTTTTTAGCAGAGACCCTAGAGCAGTGATGGCGAACCTTGGCACCCCAGATGTTTTGGAACTACATTTCCCATGATGCTCTTTCACTCTGCAGTGTAGTTGAGCATTATGGGAAATGTAGTTCAAAAACATCTGGGGTGCCAAGGTTCGCCATCCCTGCCCTAGAGAATACAATGGTGGTCGTTGCAACTTTTATCTCGCACTGTATTTGTGCAGCAATTTTTCGAACACGTTTAAAAAAAAAAAAAAAAAAAAATTGTTTCATGCTTTAACCACTTAAGACCCGGACCAAAATGCAGCTAAAGGACCCGGCCAGGTTTTGCGATTCAGCACTGTGTGGCTTTAACAGACAATTGCGCGGTCGTGTGACGTGGCTCCCAAACAAAATTTGCGACTTTTTTTCCCCCACAAATCTTTCTTTTGGTGGTATTTGATCACCTCTGCGGTTTTTATTTTTTGTGCTATAAACAAAAATAGAGCGACAATTTTGAAAAAAATGCAATATTTTTTACTTTTTGCTATAATAAATATCCCCAAAAAAATATATAAAAAACATTTTTTTCCTCAGTTTAGGCCGATACGTATTCTTCTACCTATTTTTGGTAAAAACAATCGCAATAAGCGTATATCGATTGGTTTGCGCAAAATTTATAGCGTTTACAAAATAGGGGATATTTTTATTGCATTTTTATTAATTTTTTACTACCAATGGTGGCGATCAGCGATTTTTTTCGTGACTGCGACATTATGGCGGACACTTGGGACAATTTTGACACATTTTTGGGACCATTGTCATTTTCACAGCAAAAAATGCATTTAAATTGCATTCTTTATTGTGAAAATGACAGTTGCAGTTTGGGAGTTAACCACAGGGGGCGCTGAACGTGTTAGGGTTCACCTAGTGTGTGTTTACAACTGTAGGGGGGTGTGGCTGTAGGTCTGACGTCATCGATCGAGTCTTCCCTATAAAAGGGATGACACGATCGATGCAGCCGCCACAGTGAAGCACGGGGAAGCCATGTTTACATACGGCTCTCCCCGTTCTTCAGCTCCGGGGAGCGAACGCGACGGAGCGGCTATAAACGAATAGCCGCGCCGTCGTCCCGGATCACTCCCTGAGGCTTAGCGACCGCCGCATGTACCAGGGGGGGGGGGGACCCGCGGAAAGGCAGGGACGTACATGTACGCCCATCTGCCTGTTACGTGCCATTCTGTGGACGTATATGTACATGCGGCGGGCGTTAACCGGTTAATAAAAAAATAAGACAACAGTAAAGTTAGCCCAATTATTTTATATTGTGAAAGATAATGTTACGCCGAGTAAATTGATACCCAACATGTCACGCTTCAAAATTGCACCCGCTCGTGGAATGGCGGCAAACTTTTACCCTTAAAAATCTCCATAGGCGACGTTTAAAAAAAAAATCTACTTTAGAGTTACAGAGGAGGCCTAGGGCTAGAATTATTGCTCTTGCTCCAACGATCGCGGCGATACCTCACATGTGCGGTCTGAACACCCTTTTCATATGTGGGCGGGACTTACGTATGCGTTCGCTTCTGCGTGCGAGCTCACAGGGGACGCTTTAAAAAAAATGTATATATATTTTTATTGTTAATTCTACTTTTAACTTTGACACTTAAAAAAAATAAATAAAATTTGATCACTTTTAAGAGCAGGCGCAGGGGGATGCGTCCACGTCACGGCGCAGTTCGCAATGAGTATCTGTCTGGCGCTCGGCCCATCATTTGCATGGGGTCACGCCTCATTTACATGGGGTCACACCCACTTCCACCTACGCCAGCGTACGCCTTTGAATCCCACGCCACGCTGTTGGGAGCACTGGCTTGCTGAATGCATTGCTTGCCTCTCTGCGCTGCGTTGGCGCGGCGTACATCGGTTACTCTACGGCGGCGTAATGTGCGCCGTGCTCTCTGTGAATCTGGGCCTTTGTTTCTTTCTTTTGCCAATCGATGTCCCCATTGGGGAGATTTACCGTCACTTCCTGTCCCGTATCCAAAACAGGAAGTGAGATAAAATCCCTCCAAAACAGGAAGTGAGATAAAAATCCCTCCAAAACAGGAAGTGAGATAAAATCCCTCCAAAAACAGGAAGTGAGATAAAATCCCTCCAAAAACAGGAAGTGAGATAAAATCCCTCCAAAAACAGGAAGTGAGATAAAATCCCTCCAAAAACAGGAAGTGAGATAAAATCCCTCCAAAAACAGGAAGTGAGATAAAATCCCTCCAAAAACAGGAAGTGAGATAAAATCCCTCCAAAAACAGGAAGTGAGATAAAATCCCTCCAAAAACAGGAAGTGAGATAAAATCCCTCCAAAAACAGGAAGTGAGATAAAATCCCTCCAAAAACAGGAAGTGAGATAAAATCCATCCAAAACAGGAAGTGAGATAAAATCCCTCCAAAAGGGGGGAATCCAGAACTAGTGTCCTTATTGGGAGATTCCTGTTCTGGGGACACCCCCAATATTTCATATTCTTTCACTTTCAGGTCAAATGATGTCACCAACACCCCTCCCCCCCGGTGAATAGGCGCAGCTGAAGGAGCTCGGCTGACGTTGATTGGCTGGTTACTGGACAGTCCAAACCCGAGCACTTGCAGACTATTATCACTCAGACAGGAAGTGAGGGGGTTAACAAAAAAAAAGATGGTTGTCACCAGAACAGGAAGTGGGGGAAATCCTCCAATGGGGACACCAGTGTCAGTTGCCGATTTCCTGTTCACCAAGGCAGACAGCAAAAACCATTCACTACAAAGGAGAAGATGACATTGGGCAGGACTGCTGGTCCCTCCCACAATAAAAGGGGCAGCCTCCATTGTTCCCCGCCCACCCTTCGCACTCACCATAATGCCGACTCTATGAGGGGAGCTCTACGGTGTGACCCTCATGAACGACTCTTCTTCACCTGTAACCCACAGCCTGGAATCTGAGGAAACGTTCCGCCCATAGCTGATGTCACTTCCGCACCTCCCACTTCCTAACCCCGCCTTCTACACCCGATTGGGGGTTTACTTTTCAATGTGCGCACGCGCGATTCCCTTACTTCAGCGGCGTAACCCCCGCCTACTACACCTCATAGGAGTCCGAGCTGCGCGCGCCGTACTGTCCTGGCCAATCAAACCACTTTTCTTCCGGGGAGTAAACCCCGCCCGCTACACTTGGCTGCGTTTTCCCTTACTGCCCTGGCCAATCATGTCACGTTTCATGCCTACATCAGGGTAAAACCCCCGCACACTACACTTTGAAGGTGGCTGATGTTCCATCATTACTGTAGAGGCGTAGCAAGATGGCAGCGGCGGAACGTCACTTCCGTTACCAATTCTGACGGGTTGCCATATCTGACGGAACATCGAGCTGCACGCCGTTTTGTCCTGGCCAATCGCTTCACTTCTTGCTCTTTAACGGCGTAAACCCCCGCCCACTATACTCCGAGCTGTGCGCGCCCCTACTTTTCTGCCCAATCGTGAGCTGGTTTTCTGCACGTGGAGTTCAGCGGTGCGTGCCAAGCTTGTTTGTTTTTTTTTGTTTGTTTTTTTCTTTCGCCTAACTTTATTTGACTAAGAAAAAAATGACAAATATACAGAATTGCAGAGAGCAACTTTTATAGCTAGATTCAGGTGCATGTGTGTATCTTTGCGGCGGCGTATCGTATTTACGCTACGCCGGCGTAAGTCAGAGAGGCAAGTACTGTATTCACAAAGCACTTGCCTCCTAAGTTACGGCGGCGTAGCGTAAAAAGGGCCGGCGTAAGCGCGCCTAATTCAAATGAGGATGAGGGGGCGTGTTTTATGTAAATGAGTGGTGACCCGACGTGATTGACGTTTTTTTTACGAACGGCGCATGCGCCGTCCGTGTACATTTCCCAGTGTGCATTGCTCCAAAGTACGCCGCAAGGATGTATTGGTTTCGACGTGAACGTAAATTACGTCCAGCCCTATTCACGGACGACTTACGCAAACAACGTAAAATATTCAAATTTCAACGCGGGAACGACGGCCATACTTAACATTGGCTACGCCACCTAGGGGGCAGCTTTATCTTTACGCCGGCGTACCTCTTACGGAAACGGCGTATCTTTACTGCGACGGGCGCACGTACGTTCGTGAATCGGCGTATCTAGTCATTTACATAATCTACGCCAAACTCAACAGAAGCGCCACCTAGCGTCCAGTGGAAAAATTGCACCCTAAGATACGACGGCGTAGGAGACTTACGCCGCTCGTATCTTAGCCTAATTTAAGCGTATCTGGTTTCCAGAATACGCTTAAATTTTGATTCTGATTCGCTGGCGTAACCCTACCTGAATCCAGCTATTTAAGTGACTCTGGCAGTAAAACAAATACGGTGTCCTTCTTCTCAGAGCAAAGACCATTCACTGCCTGAAATCTTCTCCCTCCATAATCCTCTGCTTTCAGTGGTTCCCCCCCGCTGACGGTGACCCCCGCACTATAATGTACCTCACCCACCCCAGACCCCTGTGTATATTACCCAACCTGGGCCCCGCCCCCTTCCTATATACAATGTCTCACAAAAGTAAGTACACCCCTCACATTTCTGTAAATATTTTCTTGTATCTTTTCATGTGACAACACTGAAGAAATGACACTTTGCTACAATGTTGTGTAGTGAGTGTACAGCTTGTATAACAGTGTACATTTCCTGTCCCCTCAAAATAACTCAACACACAGCCATTAATGTCTAAACCGCTGGCAACACAAGTGAGTACACCCCCTAAGTGAAAATGTCCAAATTGGGCCCAATTAGCCATTTTCCCTCCCCGGTGTCATGTGACTCGTTAGTGTTACAAGGTCTCAGGTGTGAATGGGGAGCAGGTGTGTTAAATGTGGTGTTATCGCTCTCACTCTCTCATACTGGTCACTGGAAGTACAACATGGCACTTCATGGCAAAGAACTCTCTGAGGATCTAAAAAAAAGAATTGTTGCTCTACATAAAGATGGCCTAGGCTATAAGAAGATTGCAGAGACCCTGAAACTGAGCTGCAGCACGGTGGCCAAGACCATACAGCGGTATAACAGGACGGGTCCACTCAGAACAGGCCTCGCCATGGTCCACCAAAGACGTTGAGGTCACATGCTCAGCGTCATATCCAGAGGTTGTTTTTGGGAAATAGACGTATGAGTGCTGCCAGCATTGCTGCAGAGGGTGAAGGGGTGGGGGGGTCAGCCTGTCAGTGCTCAGACCATACACCGCACACTGCATCAAATTGGTCTGCATGGCTGTCGTCCCAGAAGGAAGCCTCTTCTAAAGATGATGCACAAGAAAGAGCCGCAAACAGTTTGCTGAACACAAGCAGACTAAGGACATGGATTACTGGAACCATGTCCTGTGGTCTGATGAGACCAAGATAAACGTATTTGGTGTCAGATGGTGTCAGGCGTGTGTGGCGGCAACCAGGTGAGGAGGACAAAGACAAGTGTGTCTTGTCTACAGCATCATAGTGCAGGGGTCCGGGGTGGGTGACGTACATCAGGGTTTGACAAATTTGCTTGGAATCTAGGAGCCAGCTAAAAAAGTTAGGAGCCAGAAAACGCGCCCTGTCCCGACGAGCTTGCGCGCAGAAGCGAACGCATACGTGAGCAGCGCCTGCATATGTAAACGGTGTTCAAACCACACATGTGAGGTATCGCCGCGATCGTTAGAGCGAGAGCAATAATTCTAGCCCTAGACCTCCTCTGTAACTCAAAACATGCAACCTGTAGAATTTTTTAAACGTTGCCTATGGAGATTTTAAAGGGTAAAAGTTTGTCGGCATTCCAAGAGCGGAGCGTGACAGAAAGTATTGCAACGATCACCATTTTATTCTCTAGGGTGTTAGAAAAAAAAAATATATATAATGTTTAGGGGTTCTACTTAGAGGGAAGGAGATGGCAGTGAAAACAGTGAAAAATTACACTAATGTTCTAATGAACTGGTTTGCTTCAAAAAAAAAAGTTAAACCAAGTTTAAGTCATCATATAACATTATACGCAAGCGTATCTAACGCCAAAACTTTTTTTATTTTAAGGGCTTTTACTTACAGAAAAAAACTTGTTAAAATAGAACTAAAGGCAAAGATTTCTTATTTTATATAATAATAATATTTATAAAATATTTTTAGCAGATGTTTTTCTTATGGTGCTCTCCTGCCCACCCCCAGGGGTCCGGGGGTGGGCGACGTACACAGCGCAGGGGTCCGGGGGTGGGTGACGTGCACAGTGCAGGGGTCCGGGGGTGGGTGACGTACACAGTGCAGGGGTCCGGGGGTGGGCGACGTACACAGTGCAGGGGTCCGGGGGTGGGCGACGTACACAGTGCAGGGGTCCAGGGGTGGGCGACGTACACAGTGCAGGGGGTGGGCGATGTACACAGTGCAGGGGGTGGACGATATACACAGTGCAGGGGTCCGGGGGTGGGCGACGTACACAGTGCAGGGGTCCAGGGGTGGGCGACGTACACAGCGCAGGGGTCCGGGGGTGGGTGACGTGCACAGTGCAGGAGTCCGGGGGTGGGTAACGTGCACAGTGCAGGGGTCCGGGGGTGGGCGACGTACACAGTGCAGGGGTCCAGGGGTGGGCGACGTACACAGTGCAGGGGGTGGGCGATGTACACAGTGCAGGGGGTGGACGATATACACAGTGCAGGGGTCCGGGGGTGGGCGACGTACACAGTGCAGGGGTCCAGGGGTGGGCGACGTACACAGTGCAGGGGTCCGGGGGTGGGCGACGTACATAGTGCAGGGGTCCGGGGGTGGGCGACGTACACAGCGCAGGGGTCCGGGGGTGGGCGACGTACACAGCGCAGGGGTCCGGGGGTGGGTGACGTGCACAGTGCAGGAGTCCGGGGGTGGGTAACGTGCACAGTGCAGGGGTCCGGGGGTGGGCGACGTACACAGTGCAGGGGTCCAGGGGTGGGCGACGTACACAGTGCAGGGGGTGGGCGACGTACACAGTGCAGGGGGTGGACGATATACACAGTGCAGGGGTCCGGGGGTGGGCGACGTACACAGTGCAGGGGTCCGGGGGTGGGCG
Source organism: Rana temporaria (assembly GCF_905171775.1). Taxonomy (NCBI): domain Eukaryota; kingdom Metazoa; phylum Chordata; class Amphibia; order Anura; family Ranidae; genus Rana; species Rana temporaria. The sequence goes on from NC_053493.1 coordinate 17,777,345, forward strand.
ACGTACACAGTGCAGGGGTCCGGGGGTGGGCGACGTACATAGTGCAGGGGTCCGGGGGTGGGCGACGTACACAGCGCAGGGGTCCGGGGGTGGGCGACGTACACAGCGCAGGGGTCCGGGGGTGGGCGACGTACACAGCGCAGGGGTCCGGGGGTGGGTGACGTGCACAGTGCAGGAGTCCGGGGGTGGGTGACTTACATTGCTGATCACCAGATGTGTGCCTTCCGGCCTCCATGCTTTCCCAGGCTACTCTAAACCACTTATGGGCCGGCCCTTAGACCCACATGGCAGCTGTCACCAGGTGGAGGAGAGGGAGATCAGCAAACACCTATTCAATGATCTCCTCTAGCTGCAGAGAACCCAACAAGAATGAGGCAAAAAAATAAAAAGTTTTGTTTTTAGTTACATTTTAACAATTTTTTGGACCGTAAGATTTGGCTTTAGATACACTTTCAATCTATTTATAATGTAATATGATTACTGAGCCACAAGATGGCAGGAGAGCACCATAAGAAAAACATCTGCTAAAAATATTTTATAAATATTATTATTATATAAAATAAGAAATCTTTGCCTTTAGTTCTATTTTAACAAGTTTTTTTCTGTAAGTAAAAGCCCTTAAAATAAAAAAAGTTTTGGCGTTAGATACGCTTGCGGATTTATTTATAATGTTATATGATGACTTAAACTTGGTTTAACTTTTTTTTTTGAAGCAAACAATATATTTTTTTCCTTTTTTTTTTTTTCCATTACATAGGGGACAGTCCCCTATGTGATGATTTTTGGGTAACAGGTTCTCTTTGTTGAGATATGCCGGGTCTAAAAGCCCGGGTCCAGTACCGGGGGGGTGGGTGTTTGAGAGCTGCTGCCCAAATGCTCTCACCTGACAGGCAGAAGACTGCCCGTTAGTTTCACACACAATTCCAGTGGCTGCAGCCATTGGATTGTGTGCAATACCATGCGCACGGGAGACTTCTTTCCGGCAAGGTCCGGCGGCTGCCGGGCCTTAAGCCGAAAATCCCCTGTGCGCATGCGCCGCTGCATTCAGTGGCTCATTGCGAGGGGAATATCTCCTAAACCGTGCAGGTTTAAGAGACATTTTTTTTTACCTACAGGTAAGCCTTATTATAGGCTTACCTGTAGGTAAAAGTAAAAAAGAAACTATACAACCGCTTTAAAGGAGAAGTATAGTCAAAGATCGTTTCGCTGTACTTCAATTTGTTTTGCACTCCTGTGACCCGTTATCAACAGAGAGCAGGCTGAACTTCACTCTCTGCTGACGTCACCAATGTCAGTCCAGGCACTGCGTCGTCCCGACAATAAAGTCGGGATCCGCCAGGTGCCTGGACTGACACCCAGCTCAGCCTCTCGGTGAGCCGCTGAAAACCTGAGACGGCCGCTCCCCGCCCCCTTCACAGCCTAGAGCAGAGGTGTTGCTAGGGGGGTGCGGTCCGCACCGGGTGACACCCGCTAGAGGGGTGACACATCCCGTTTTTTTTTTAGCTGACATGCCCAGCCTGCCCTGTACCACGCCAGCCTGCCCTGTGCCACCCCAGCCTGCCCTGTACCACCCCAGCCTGCCCTGTACCACCCCAGCCTGTCCTGTCCCCCCCCCCCCCAAACAGCCCTTTACCACCCCAGCCTGCCCTGTACCACCCAGCCTGCCCTGTGCCACCACAGCCTGCCCTGTACCACCCCAGCCTGCCCTGTACCACCCCAAACTTTCCCATGCCACCCCAACTTGCCCTGTGCCACCCTAATTTGCCCTGTACCACCCCAATCTGCCCTATGCCACCATAACTTGCCCTATACCACCTCAACCTTTCCCATGCCATCCCAACTTGCCCTATGCCACCCTAACTTGCACTATACCACCCCAACCTGCCCTGTACCACCCTAACTTGCCCTATACCACCCCAAACTACCCTATATCACCCCAAACTACCCTATATCACCCCAAAATGCCCTATACCACCTTAACCTGTCCTATACCACCCCACTACACCAACCTGCCACTATACTGCCCTATACTATCATTTACAGGGGCTGGTTTGGGGTGCGCCCCGTGCCCGTGCGCTGCATGCTTGGTGCTGGGCAGCCTGGACAGAGGGGGGGTGACACCATGTTTTACCGCACCGGGTGACACCAACCCTAGGGTCGCCACTGGCCTATAGCTCCAATGAGTGGAGAGGGGCAGAGAGCTGGTGGCTGTCAGTCCCCAGCTCTCTGAAAAAAGTTTCTTCTCTTTAAAAAAAAATAATAATAATAAAAAAGTCTAAGCACATGGAGGAAGGACACATCTGCAAGGTCTAGCAGGGGTCTCAAACTGGCGGCCCTCCAGCTGTTGCAAAACTACAAGTCCCATGAGGCATTGCAAGGCTGACCGTTACAAGCATGACTCTCATAGGCAGAGGCATGATGGGACTTGTAGTTCCACAACAGTTGGAGGGCCACCAGTTTGAGACCCCCTGGTCTAGGGGGGTTGATTATTTACAGTACTTTGCAGGAAAAGTTGCACTTTGCAAGGGAAATTTTCATAAAACTTAATGAATGTGGGAAAGCTCTGCTGACTTCCATCATCCAATCATGTGCAAGCAAAAATGTTTTTTTATTATTATTATTTCATTTCCTTGCATGTGATTGGATATTCTTTGTAAACTGAATGTTCACCTTATTCACTTAGCTCTGGGCCAGGAAAATTCATTGCAAAGTGACCGGTCTAATTGCCTTTAGCAAATCAACCCCAATGGCCTTCTACAATGCATGCAATAAATGCAAATAAACACAAGAGGGCAGTAGAGATACACGACTGATGAGTAGTGGAAAATAAATGGAATAGGCAATTTCCCTTACAAAGTTATAAGTCTATTTGCCTTTAGTAAATCAACCCCAATGTATCAATTTTTCCATTCAAAATCCGCACTCACATTGTAAAACCGTTTGAATTTTGGGGGAACGTTGTGTGAATCTTGGGTGAAAACGTTAACCACTTAACCCCCCAAGCCTGTTTTTCAGACTCCGGGATATATTCGGAGTAAAGTTACGATGGAGTATCTCAGGATACTCCATCGTATCTCTCTTTTTTGGCCAGTGTATCTATGCGAGTGATTCTTAGAATAATTTTTGCATAGATACGCTGAAGATCCGCCATGTTTAAGTCACTTACACTGTCGGATCTTAAATGTAATTACTCCGCCGGCCGCTAGGTGGCGTTTACGTTCAGGTCTCATTTGTTTATGCAAATGAGCCTGATACGCCGATTCCCGAACGAATTCGCGTTGCGTAACCATCGCTTACGTCGTTTGCGTAGGCGTAAGGTTACCCCTGCTATATGAGGGGTAACCTTACGCCAGTCCCACGTAGGCCATGTTAAGTATGGCGTCGGGTCCGCGTCGTGTTTTCCTGTCGGGTACGTCGTTCCCGTCGGGTACTAAGTCGTTCTTGAATACGACTTTACTTCAATGACGGACACGTCGGCGTCATTGACGTTTTACGCCGAGAACTGGAGCATGCGCACTGGGCTATTTTAAGCCCGGCGCATGCGCAGTTCGTTAGAATCGGGGGCGCGCTTAATTTAAATAGAAGCCGCCCCCTTAGAGATACGCGGGGATACGCCGGGCCATTTACACTCCGCCGCCCCAAACTACGGAGCAAGTGTTTGGGGAATACAGCACTTGCTCCTGTAGGTTTGGGCGGCGGAGTGTAAATGGCTTACGCGCCACCCGCCGTAAATCTACGAGAATATGGCCCTCCGTGTTTACACGTTAAAATTAAAAAAAAAATTCTTTTTGCTAGAAAATTACTTAGAACCCCCAAACATTATATATATTTCTTCTAACACCCGAGAGAATAAAATGGCGGTCATTGCAATACTTTCTGTCACACCGTATTTGCGCAGCGGTCTTACAAGCGCACTTTTTTTTTAGAATTTTTTTTTTAATAAAAGAATAAGACAACAGTAAAGTTAGCCCAATTTGTTTTTTATTGTGTGAAAGATAATGTTACACCGAGTAAATTGATACCCAACATGTCACGCTTCAAAATTGCGCCCGCTCGTGGAATGGCGTCAAACTTTTACCCTTAAAAATCTCCATAGGCGACGTTTAAAAAATTCTACAGGTTGCATGTTTTGAGTTACAGAGGAGGTCTAGAGCTAGAATTATTGCTCTCGCTCTAACGATCGCGGCGATACCTCACATGTGCGGTTTGAACACCGCTCTCATATGCGGGCGCTACTCATATATGCGTTCGATTCAGCGCGCGAGTTTGTCAGGACGGGGCGCTTTAAAAAGAATTTTTTTGTCTTCTTATTTATTGTACTTGATTTTATTTATTTTTACACAGTTTTTTTATAGAATTTTTTTAAAAAAGGGTCACTTTTATTCCTATTTCAAGGAATATAAACATCCTTTGTAATAGAAAAAAGCATGACAGGTTCTCTTAAATATGAGATCTGGGGTCAAAAAAATCTCACATCTCATATTTGGACTAAAATGCAAAAATATTTTTTGCCATTTGAAATAATGACAACAAAAAAATGTGCCTTTAACCACTTCAGCCCCGGACCATTTTGCTGGTCATTGACCGGCCCACTTTTTGCCAATCCTGCACTGCGTCGGTTTAACTGACAATTGCGCGGTCGTGCGACGTGGCTCCCAGACAAAATTGGCGTCCTTTTTCCCCCACAAATAGAGCTTTCTTTTGGTGGTATTTGATCACCTCTGCGGTTTTTATTTTATGCGCTATAAACAAAAATAGAGCGACAATTTTGAAAAAAATATATATATTTTCACTTTTTGCTATAATAAATATCCCCGAAAAAATATATGAAAAAAAGTTTTTCCTCAGTTTAGGCCGATACGTATTCTTCTACATATTTTTCTTAAAAAAAAATCGCAATAAGCGTTTATTGATTGGTTTGCGCAAAAGTTATAGCGTCTACAAATAGAGGGTAGTTTTATGGCATTTTTATTAATATTTTTTTTTTTACTAGCAATGGCGGCGATCAGCGATTTTTATCGGTACTGCGACATTATGGCGGACACATCAAACACTTTTGACACATTTTTGGGACCATTGGCATTTTTATAGCGATCAGTGCTATAAAAATGCATTGATTACTGTAAAAATGTCACTGGCAGTGAAGGGGTTAACACTAGAGGGCGAGGAAGGGGTTAATTATGTTCCCTGGGTGTGTTCTAACTGAAGGGGGGTGGACTCACTAGGGGAAATGACTGAACGCTGTTCATACATTGTATGATCAGTCATTTCTCCCCCTGACAGGACCGGGAGAAAGCTCCCGATTCTCGCTCTGTAACGGCACCAGGGGGCGCGCGCCCCTAGTGGCTGAAATGCAAAATGACGTAATATTACGTGATTTTGCGCAGCCGAGCCGACCTGCCGCTGTAAAACTGCGGCGGTTGGTCGGCGAGAGGTTAAGACGTATGGGCGGAAGTGACGTTTTGACGTCGCTTCCGCCCTGCTATGGTATGGAGATGGGTGGGGGCCATCTTCTCACTCATCTCCATACCACAGAGGGAGAAGTACCCGATCGCATCCGCCGCTACCGATGGTTCCGGTAAGCGGCAGGAGGGGAGGCCCTCTCCTGCCGCTGATAACGGTGATCTCGCGGCGAATCTGCCGCGGAGACCACCATTATCGTTTACAGCACCACCGCCTGAAGAGATGGATACCTCGGTTGTGCAGCAGCAGCTGCCGCCGTTACCGAGGTATCCCTCTTCAAAAAGAGGACGTATATAGACGTGCGGCGGGGGTTAATTAAAAAAATCCCTGGGTATTGTTCTGGAACAAGAGAAGTTGTATGTAGGAATGCAGATCGTTTGCGCACAAATTTACATTTTTTTATGGATGATACCATCAGGGGCAGACTGACCATTCGATCACTTGGGCACTGCCCGAGGGCCCCATGCCACTAGGGGGCCCCATCAGGGTTGATATAATCTCCTACTGCCCGGGGGCCCCATAATCTTCTATTGCCTGGGGGCCCCATAATCTTCTATTGTCCAGGGGCCCCATAATCTTCTATTGCCCGAGGCCCCATAATCTTCTATTGCCCGGGGCCCCCATAATCTCCTATTGCCCGGGGGCCCCATAATCTTCTATTGCCCGGGGGCCCCATAATCTCCTATTGCCCGGGGGCCCCATAATCTCCTATTGCCCGGGGGCCCCATAATCTTCTATTGCCCGGGGGCCCCATAATCTCCTATTCCCTGGGGGCCCCATAATCTTCTATTGCCCGGGGGCCCCATAATCTTTTATTGCCCAGGGGCCCCATAATCTTTTATTGCCCAGGGGCCCCATAATCTTCTATTGCCCAGGGGCCCCATAATCTTCTATTGCCCAGGGGCCCCATAATCTTCTATTGCCCAGGGGCCCCATGAGTTGTCAGTCCGCCCCTGGATACCATTGTTACTGAGTTTAATTTAACTAAAGGCTGTTCACTTTTAAAGGGAAGTTGCACTTTGCAAATATGAATTTTAATGAACGGGGCGAAGCTCTGACGACTTTTTTATTTTCATTTACCTTGCATGTGATTGGGTATTCATTGCGATATAAAAACGTCACCACATTCGCTAAGCTCTGGGGCAAGTTAACGGTCTTTAGTAAATCCATGCCAATGGCCTTGTACAAAGCATGCAATAAATACAAATAAACACAAGAGGGCAGTAGAGACACATAACTGATTGGTAGTGGAGAATACATGGGGGGAAAAAAAAGTTATAGCAGATATGAAAGTGTGAAATGGTGAAACTGAAAAAAAAAAAAAAAAAATTGCAGCCTCACTGTGCCCATCAAATGCAGTCACTGCAGACTGCAGACATGATACATGAGATGGTCAGAGACTGCAGGCGTATTACATGAGATGGCCAGAGACTGCAGAGTTACTACAGGAGATGGTCAGAGACTGCAGACATGCTATAGGAGATGGTCAGAGACTGCAGACATGCTATAGGAGATGGTCAGAGACTGCAGACATGCTATAGGAGATGGTCAGAGACTGCAGACATGCTATAGGAGATGGTCAGAGACTGCAAACTTATTACATGAGATGGCCAGAGACTGCAGAATTACTACAGGAGATGGTCAGAGACTGCAGAAATGTTGCAGGTGGCTTTCAGAGAATGTGCGCACTCTATAGGAGTTGTTGGAGACTAGGGACATACAGTATGTAGATGTATTACCAGTGGCGACTGTTGGAATTTTTTCTCCATCATCCGTGGCTTCCCCTGGTCGGCGGCCTCCTATTCTCCTGCTAACAGTGTCATGTAATACGCAGTGGCGGCCCGTCCATTAGGGAGTGCCCAGGTGCCGCCTGCTCTCTCCAGGTCACCCCCCATATGGTAATGGATAGATTCATGCTTGGCATGAATCTATTCATTGCCGCCGCCCCCTATTCATGTGTCCGACCCCTTTCGGGTCCCCGGGCGCATGAAATACAGCGGCAGGGGATTTTTTGACGGCGGCGACTTCCTTGTCTTCTCTCCTCCTCAGCGGCCAATCAGCAGTCTTCTCTTTTCAGCCAATTGGAAAATGGGGTTTCACACCCGCTTCTGATTGGCCGGATTGAGGATCAGTGTTTCAACAGGGAATATTCATTTGCTGTTGTAACACACCTGGGTGTGCTCCAGGTCACATGCACTGAGCCCCGAGCCCACCCTATTTTGAAGCCTATGAGTGCCTCTGGCTCTAATCAGGTGTGTCAAAAAATCCCCTGCCTCTGTAATTCATGCGCCCGGGGGACCCGAAAGGGGCCGGACCCATGAATAGATTCATGCTAAGCATTAATCTAACCATTACCATATGGGGGGTGACCTGGAGAGAGCAGGCGGCACCTGGGCACTCCCTAATGGACGGGCCGCCACTGCGTATTACATGACACTGTTAGAACTGCTATAACAGGGCTTTAGAGAAACACAGATTAGTGTCTTTAGGGGCCCAAGGGCCGTACAAAAGGTGCCAAAAGGCTTTGCACCAAGAGTCTCCAGTATATACCGTATATACTCAAGTAGTCCAAAGTCAAAAGTCTCCGAGTCATCTTCGACACCTACATGACAATGGACGCACAAATAGGGTCAGTAGTCAGCGGATCTCACCATCTACTGCGCCTACTACGTAGACTTTTTCCAATTATCCCCAAAGAAGACATAGCAGTCGTGGTGGGAACAATTGTGAACTCCAGACTGGACTATGCAAATGCCCTCTACCTCGGACTCCCAAAGTACCAAATCGCTCGTCTGCAAGTCGTTCAGAATACGGCCGCATCCATGGGAAGGCTCCGCAATATCCGCAAAGGCGGTGGTAGTTGCGGTCGGAAGGCGGTGGTAGTTGCGGTCGGAAGGCGGTGGTAGTTGCAGAAGGCAGTGGTAGTTGCAGAAGGCAGTGGTAGCTGCAGAAGGCGTGGTAGTTGCGGTCGGAAGGCGGTGGTAGTTGCAGAAGGCGGTGGTAGTTGCGGTCGGAAGGCGGTGGTAGTTGCGGTCGGAAGGCGGTGGTAGTTGCGGTCGGAAGGCGGTGGCAGTTGCAGAAGGCGGTGGTAGCTGCAGAAGGCGGTGGTAGTTGCAGAAGGCGGTGGTAGCTGCAGAAGGCGGTGGTAGTTGCAGAAGGCGGTGGTAGTTGCAGAAGGCGGTGGTAGTTGCAGTCGGAAGGCGGTGGTAGTTGCAGAAGGCAGTGGTAGCTGCCGAAGGCGGTGGTAGTTGCGGTCGGAAGGCGGTGGTAGTTGCAGAAGGCGGTGGTAGTTGCAGAAGGCGGGGGTAGTTGCAGAAGGCGGTGGTAGTTGCAGAAGGCGGTGGTAGTTGCAGAAGGCGGTGGTAGTTGCAGAAGGCGGTGGTAGTTGCGGTCGGAAGGCGGTGGTAGTTGCGGTCGGAAGGCGGTGGTAGTTGCGGTCGGAAGGCGGTGGTAGTTGCGGTCGGAAGGCGGTAGTAGTTGCGGTCGGAAGGCGGTGGTAGTTGCGGTCGGAAGGCGGTGGTAGTTGCGGTCGGAGGTGGTAGTTGCAGAAGGCGGTGGTAGTTGCGGTCGGAAGGCGGTGGTAGTTGCGGTCGGAAGGCGGTGGTAGTTGCGGTCGGAAGGCGGTGGTAGTTGCGGTCGGAGGTGGTAGTTGCAGAAGGCGGTGGTAGTTGCGGTCGGAAGGCGGTGGTAGTTGCGGTCGGAAGGCGGTGGTAGTTGTGGTCGGAAGGCGGTGGTAGTTGCAGACGGCGGTGGTAGTTGCAGAAGGCGGTGGTAGTTGCAGACGGCGGTGGTAGTTGGAGAAGGCGGTGGTAGTTGCGGTCAGAAGGCGGTGGTAGTTGCAGAAGGCGGTGGTAGTTGCAGACTGTGCCAGTAGATGGCAGTGTGGTGTCAGTAGAAGTCGCTCTCCTCTACAATGTATGGATTCTGAATGATTCTGCATACAGGGAGATTGATGGAGGGGAGGGAGGCTGACTGCCTGAAATCTGTGACATGCATCCATTCTGGCTGGACCCGGCCTGCTAAATGCTAAAAGTCTCACAATTCACAGAGGAGATGAGAAGACAAATAAGATGTAGAAGGACAATGTGGCTTCATTTACCTACCATTGGCTGTGACCGTCCCCCCGGCCCCAATTATTGAATACGTCCGCAGGGCCAGCGCTCTACCTACCTGTCTGATTCTGAGTATTTTCCATGATAGATAAAAGGTAGACAGGTTTATAGATAGATACACACATACTGTAATTATTAAAGGATCAGTCTGCCCAGAACAGATTTTTAATAGCGGCTCAACTGCTTTGCTCATTAAAGGGGTTCCCATTATTTTATGGAGAATGTAGAAGGAGGAGGGGGGGGGCACACAAAGTTGGGTGGGCACACTCAGAACTCCCCAGAGGGGAAGAACAAAGCCTGGAATTACATCAGGGAGATCTCACTGTTGAAGTATCCAAGGCGGGATCCTCAAACTACGGCCCTCCAACTGTTGTAGAACTACACATCCCATGAGGCATTGTAACACACTGACATTCACAAACATGACAAGGCATGATGGGAATTGTAGTTCCTGAACAACTGGAGGGCCGTAGTTTGAAGACCCATGATCCAAGCCATGCAAGAAGCCAGGGGCCAACTATGGCTAGCAGGATCCACCTAAAACTAGAATATAATTTTTGAGTGGATTGACCCTTTAAAGAAATGATGGATACATAGATTAAAGATAGATAGATAGATAGATAGATAGATAGATAGATAGATAGATAGATAGATAGAAATATAAAAGATAGATAGATATATACATACACAGATACATAGATAGATAAAATATACATGGATAGATAGATAGATACTGTAAATAGATAAAATATAGCTAGATACATAAAATATACATACATAAAATATAAATACATACATAAAATATAAATACATACTTAAAATATAGATAAACCGATAGATAGATAAAATATAGATACATACATACATCAATAAAAGATAGATAGATAAATAGAGAAATATAAAATATCGATAAATAGACAGATACATACATACATAGATAAAATATGGATAGATAGATAGATAGATAGATAGATAGATAGATAGATAGATAGATAGATAGATAGAGAAATATAAAATATAGATAAATAGACAGATACATACATAGATAAAATATGGACAGATAGATACATACAGAAAATAAATAAATAGATAGATAAAGAAATATAAAAGATAGATAGATAGATAGATAGATAGATAACATATAGACAGACACATACATAGATAAACTATGGATAGATACATACATAAATACATTAATAAAAGAGATAGAATTTGCTCTTGCACTGTGATGTCATGACACTCCCACAGGATCACTTGGGGGTCCAATTATTAAACATTTGCTGCATGAATGTTGTATGCATTCCCTCAGCTATAATGAATTTTGCCCATATCTTGTCTGATTATTTCCTATTATCATCAGCTCCATCTAGTGGCCATAATGTAGTATTTTCCTTATTGAGGTAAAATAATAATAATAATATGGCCACTAGATGGAGCTGACGATCATTGAAAGTGATCCTATTAGACAATTTGCGGGGGGCTGGGTGAATGCTTATGAGAGTCCCTGGGAATATCCTGTGAGGACAAAATAGAAAGAAAGAGAAGAAGGAAAAAAGATAGATAGACAGATTTTCTTTTGAGAAAGATTGCTGTCCTATTACCCTCCTCCCCAGTGCAGCTATATATATAGCCATCTGAAATGTCATTATGATCTTTGCTGGCGGATAAATTCCACTGTCATTGATTGATCTCAGTTTAATTTTTGTCTGGCTACCAGTCTAATATTTGTAAGCTGGGAGGATTAAAATGTGTTGAAATGTCACTGTCTTATGGGAAATACAAGCGGCTTAGTGAGAGGGGCCACGTGCAATCAATGCAGGATTTCCAGCTGTCTTCTGTACTATACAGAATGTTCTGACGTGTGGAATTACGCCCCGTGTTTGTCCCGGGCGCACTGCATATATTTGATTTGTAATAAGGCAGAAGAAGGATGGTCAGAGGTAGAATGTGGAGGATCTTTACCAATGATCGGGCTCTTCCAGTGTCACGATTCCGGGTAGAAGGGGTGCATGGAAGGAAAGGGTGAGGAATAGAGTAAATATAGAGTAAAACATGTACCACCATCATTTGTGCTATGCATGCAGTGTTCTATGTTCACAAATTATTTTCTATGAAGACAAAAATATTAATACTAAAAAATACTATGAAGTGATAGAAACAAAAGAACAAAGTGGGGGTACAAGGTGACAGTTTGTGTCTTCTCGGATAGTGGAGGAGAAAGCCGCTATGGATCAGTAAGCTGTATGAAATTGGACCATGTGTACCTTGTCAAAAATCAGTGCTAGGGGATGGAAGCAGGAGCCAGTTGGGGATGCTCACACAGCACGGAAGTGAGGGGTGAGAGGAATGCAGCCTGCTCATCATGGGGTGATAGGAACCAAGCCTGTTCTGCTCATGTGGCAGTGAAGCGAAGAGGAAGAGGAACACAGCCTGCTCTGCTTACACAGCAGGGAGGCAAGGGGTGAGAGGAACACAGCCTGCTCCGCTTACACAGCAGGGAAGGAAAGGGTGAGAGGAACACAGCCTGCTCCGCTCACACAGCAGGGAAGCAAGGGGTGAGAGGAACACAGCCTGCTCCGCTTACACAGCAGGGAAGCAAAGGGTGAGAGGAACACAGCCTGCTCCGCTTACACAGCAGGGAAGCAAGGGGTGAGAGGAACACAGCCTGCTCCGCTTACACAGCAGGGAAGGAAAGGGTGAGAGGAACACAGCCTGCTCCGCTTACACAGCAGGGAAGCAAAGGGGTGAGAGGAACACAGCCTGCTCCGCTTACACAGCAGGGAAGGAAAGGGTAAGAGGAACACAGCCTGCTCCGCTTACACAGCAGGGAAGCAAGGGGTGAGAGGAACACAGCCTGCTCCGCTTACACAGCAGGGAAGCAAAGGGTGAGAGGAACACATCCTGCTCCGCTTACACATCAGTGCTAAGGGGATGGAAGCAGGAGCAATCTGGGGATGCTCACACAGCACGGAAGTGAGGGGTGAGAGGAATGCAGCCTGCTCAGCATGGGGTGATAGGAACCAAGCCTGTTCTGCTCACGTGGCAGTGAAGCGAAGAGGAACACAGCCTGCTCTGCTTACACAGCAGGGAAGCAAGGGGTGAGAGGAACACAGCCTGCTCCGCTTACACAGCGGGGAAGCAAAGGGTGAGAGGAACATAGCCTGCTCTGCTTACACAGCAGGGAAGGAAAGGATGAGAGGAACACAGCCTGCTCCTCTAACACAGCGGAAAGCAAAGGGTGAGAGGAACACAGACTGCTCCTCTCACACAGCAGGGAAGCAAAGGGTATGAGGAACACAGCCTGCTCCGCTCACACACAGGGAAGCGAGGGGTGAGAGGAACACAGCCTGCTCAGCATGGGGTGATAGGAACCAAGCCTGTTCTGCTCACGTGGCAGTGAAGCGAAGGGGAAGAGGAACACAGCCTGCTCTGCTCACACAGCAGGGAAGCAAGGGGTGAGAGGAACACAGCCTGCTCCGCTTACACAGCAGGGAAGCAAAGGGTGAGAGGAACACAGCCTGCTCCGCTTACACAGCGGGGAAGTAAAGGGTGAGGGGAACACAGCCTGCTCCGCTTACACAGCGGGGAAGCAAAGGGTGAGAGGAGCACAGGCTGCTCCGCTCACAAACAGGGAAATGAGGGGTGAGAGGAACACAGCCTGCTTTGCTTACACAGCCGGTTTAGCAAGGGATTAGAGGAACACAGCCTGCTCCGCTTACACAGCAGGGAAGCGCACTCTGGTTTCTCTTCAGAACGAAGGAAATCTTCTCGGCACTTTGGCTAAGATCAATTGTTGTACCTGTTCTTATCAGTTGCCAGTAGGTGGTGCTATGCTGATCGTCCCTAGTACTCTGCGAGGGGGAAAGGGATGGCGGTCGGCAGACGCTAAGCCTGCTGGCGTGGAGGTGAAAGCCTTCTGATTTGGACAGAGAAGCATGAGGTCGAAGCTGGAGGGTTGGGTCCCTGGCCTCTGGTCTGGAATTGGTGGTGCCTGACCCAGTCAGTTGTTCGGGAGAGAACCCTTGCTCCTCTTTTCGCCGGGAGGAGCGGGTAGTATTTCCCGAATGTGATTAGGTGGGAGGGATGGGGGTTGTGGGTAGAAGCCTGCTTAGGTGGGCTCTCCCCGACCTCTTCTCCTACCTTCCTGGCTGGGAAGGGTGCTGCTGGTCCGGACCGGGGGTCAGGGACCGTTGAAAAGCCTGTGGAGATAGTGCCCCTGGAGTGGCAGTCCAGGGGTGCCATACATTGCACGAGTATGTGAGGGGCATTCATCGTTTGGCACCATGGCCACGATCTCCACAAACACACTGTTTAACACCTGCCTCTAGGGCCGAGCCTTTTGGCTAGGACCAGAGGAATTTTTGTTCCTGGTCGGAGGGCCGGCCATCGTATTGCACGGTGGCCACTTTCCACTCACCATTCCCACCTTCCTTTTCCCCCACTTTCTTTTTTATTTTACCCCCGTTTGTCACGTTTTGTCTTCTTTTTGTTTGGTGCACTGCACTTTTAGTGTGATGAGTAGGGTGCTGGTCCTCGGGCCTGCTCTGAAAGTCTTGGGAGTGGGTGGACATGGCCTTCTGGCTTAATTCGCCTGCTCTCATGGGGTCTCCCTTAGGGGGAGCCTCACCGAGGAGGGTTCTGTTTCGGCAGTCCCTCCGAGGATGTTGGGTCCTTGTGGCTTTGGCTGCTTGGGCCATGGAGGGTCCATGTGGCTTCGGCTGCATGGACCACAGTTTACTCTTTTCCCTGCCAGGAGCCTAATGCCCCGGGGGATCAGAGCTGGGCCCTTTTCGGAGGGCCACTTGACGTTGCACCCGTCACAGTTTTTTGTGTTTCATTCTTTATGTGTGTGCACATTTTTTCCTGCACCGGGTGGAGTTTTTGGGTTGTGTTATGCACGCCACAGGCTTTTCAATTGAGCAGGGAAGCGAGGGGTGAGAGGAACACAACCTTCTCTGTTCACACACAGGGAAGCGAGGGGTGAGAGGAACACAGCCTGCTTTGCTTACACAGCAGGGAAGCGAAGGGAGAGAGGAACACAGCCTGCTCCGCTTACACAGCAGGGAAGCAAGGGGTGAGAGGAACAGAACATTCTCTGTTCACACACAGGGAAGCGAAGGGGTGAGAGGAACACAGCCTGCTCCGCTCACACAGCAGGGAAGCAAAGGTTAAGAGGAACACAGCCAGCTCTGCTCACACACAGGGAAGCGAGGGGGGAGAGCAACACAGCCGGCTGTTGCACAAAAAACACAAGTCCCAGCTCTGTCATTGCTCATGAAGGGGGCGAGCGAGAGGAAGATTCGCGGGAGCTGATGCGAGTGCCTGGCGGGCGCGATGACCGCCGGGCACCCGCCATCTCTCGTGAAAGAGTGAGAACCTGGATCTGTGTGTGTAACCACACGGATCCCGGTTCTTTCAGGGGAGTAATGACTGGTCGTGTGTTCATCTCCCCTAGTAAGTTCCCTTGAGCTCCCCCTAGTGGTTAACCCCTTCCCTGCCAGTGACATTTTTACAGTAATCAGTGCATTTTTATAGCACTGGTCGCTGTAAAATTGTCACTGGTCCCAAAATAGTGTCCAATCTGTCCGATATGTCCGCCGCAATGTTGCAGTCCTGATAAAAAATCGAAGATCACAGTAATTACTAGTAAAAAAATAAATAATAATAAAAATGCCATAAATCTACCCCCTATTTTGTAGACGCTATGGGCCAGATTCACAGAAGAAGTACGCCGGAGTATCTGCTGATACTCCGGCGTACTTTCAAATTTTCCGCGTCGTATCTTTATTTGTAATTCACAAACAAGATACGACGGCATTTGGCTAAGATCCGACAGGCGTACGCCTTCGTACGCCTTCGGATCTTAGGATGCAATACTTCGGCGGCCGCTGGGTGGTCGGGTATGCTAATTAGCTGTTTACGGCGATCCACGAAGGTACGCGCGTTCGTCGCATTCTCTTACGTCGTTGCTAGTCAGCTTTTTGCGTCGCAAAGTTACGGCTGCTATTTAGGTGGTGTAACAATAGACAGCCCATGTTAAAGTATGGCCGTCGTTCCCGTGTCGAATTTCAATTTTTTATTTTTTTGCGTATGTCATCCGGGAATACGAAAGTACGTTACGCACGTCGCCGTTCAAAACATTACGTCGGGGCGACGTCATTTCGCGCAAAGCACGGCGGGAAATTTCAAAACGGAGCATGCGCAGTACGTCCGGCGCGGGAACGCGTCTAATTTAAATGGTCCCTGCCCCATTTGAATTAGGCGGGCTTGCGCCGGACGGCTTTGCGCTACGCCGCCGCAAGTTTACACGGAAGTGCTTTGTGAATCAAGCACTTACGATGAAAACTTGCGGCGGAGTAACGTAAGGACATATGTTACGCCGCCGTAATTTTTCGTGAATCTGGCCCTATAACTTTTGCGCAAACCAATCAATATACTCTTATTGCGATTAATTTTTTTTAAACGTGGGATATTATAGCAAAAAGTAAAAAATATTGCTTTTTTTTCGAAATTGTCGCTCTTTTTGTTTATAGCGCAAACAAAACAAAAAAAACGCAGAGGTGATCAAATACCACCAAAAGAAAGCTCTATTTGTGGGAAAAAAAGGACGCCAATTTTGTTTGGGAGCCACGTCGCACGACCACGCAGTTAAAGCGACGCAGCGCCGTATCGCAAAAAGAGCTCTGGTCAGGAAGTGGTTAAAGTGAGAAAATTTACCATTTTAAGAAAAAAAAAAAGGTAGTTTTGAATCTGACGGCGTGCAGTTTGGTCTCCTCTCAGCTGTCTTTGAACACAAAGCCTCTCACTGTTTGTTTTGGAAAAAGTCAAATAAAATCAATTCAATCTCCTTCTTTTATTGAGAGTTTTCAATTTTTAATTGTGTCCCTCTAGAGGTGTCCTGTGGTGCGTCCCGGGGGCCCGCTCGGCGCTGAGTCAGAATGAAATTCCCCAGCAGGCGCGTTCCTTTTATTTCTAAATGGAATAACTGAATTCCAAGCCCTCAGTCATTTTTTATTTCTCATTCACGTGGGATGAGTCTAATGATGATAAAAAGGGAATAGCTCATTTTAATGGCAAATAATAATAACAGAAATTATATTTAATAACAGAAATCTCATTGTATTATATGTCCACTTCCCGCCCGGTCAAAAGTCAATTGACGTCCAGGAAGTGGTTGCGAAATCCTGACTGGACATCTATTGACGTCCTGCAGGATTTCATGCCGGCGCG
Organism: Rana temporaria; assembly: GCF_905171775.1. Classification (NCBI taxonomy): domain Eukaryota; kingdom Metazoa; phylum Chordata; class Amphibia; order Anura; family Ranidae; genus Rana; species Rana temporaria. Next base: position 17,794,150 of record NC_053493.1, read on the forward strand.
CACCCATGGGGGCACGCAGCGCGGCGATCGGTGATGCGGGGTGTCAGTCTGACACCCTGCATCTCCGATCTCGGTAAAGAGCCTCCGGCGGAGGCTCTTTACCACGTACGTGATCAGCCGTGTCCAATCACGTCTGACAGACGCGAGTAGAGGAGAGCAGATCGGCGGCTCTCCTGACAGGGGGGTTCGCGCTGATTGTTTATCAGCGCAGCCCCCCCACCTCGGATGCCAACACTGGACCACCAGGGAGTGCCCCCCAGTGCTTAAAAAAAAACAGTGCCCCCCAGTGCAAAAAAGAAAAACACCAATAAAAAAATAAAAAAAACACAATCGATGCCAATCAGTGCCCACAAATGGGCACTGACTGGCAACATGGGCACTGGCTGAAATGATGCCCAGCAATGCCATCCCTCAGTGTCCATCAGTGCCACCCCTCAGTGTCCATCAGTGCCACCTCTTAGGTGGGCACTGGGCATAGATGGGCACTAAGAGGTGGCACTGATGGGCACTCTTTGGCGGCACTGATGGGCACTCATGGGTGGCACTTATGGGTGGCACTGATGGGTACTTATAGGTGGCACAGATGGGCACTGATAGGTGGGCACTGGGCATAGATGGGCACTATCAGTGCCCATCTGTGCCACCTATAAGTACCCATCAGTGCCACCCATAAGTGCCACCCATGAGTGCCGCCAAAGAGTGCCCATCAGTGCCGCCTATGAGTGCCCATCAGTGCAGCATACCAGCGTTGCCTATCAGTGACCATCAGTGCCGCCTATCAATGCCCATCAGTGCCACCTCATCGGTGCCCATAATTGAAGAAGAAAACGTACTTATTTACAAAAAAAAATTACAGAAAAAAATAAAAACAGATTTTTTTTCAAACGTTTCTGTCTTTTTTTAGTTGTTGCGCAAGAAATAAAAATCGCAGAGGTGATCACATACCACCAAAAGAAAGCTCTATTTGTGGGAACAAAATGATAAAAATGTCATGTGGGTACAGTGTAGCATGACCGCGCAATTGTCATTCAAATTGCGACAGCGCTGAAAGCTGAAAATTGGCTTAGGCGGGAAGGTGCGTAAGTGCCTGGTATGGAAGTGGATATATATATATTTCTGTTATTATTTCTGTAGTTTCTTTTTTACCTTTTTTTAATTCTTTTCAAATATGACTTTTAATTATTTGTATTAAACTTTAAAACGTAGTGATAGAAATGAAAAAAGACCAACAATTTTGAAAAATAAAAAATATTTTCTATTACAAAACATATCCAATAATAATACTAATAAAAAAAAATGCTTCATAAATTTAGACCAAATATATTCTGCATGTAGCAAAAAAATAGAGTACAATCATTTCTATCAAAAACTTTAACAAGTGTGCAAACAATAAATAAATTGACCCAGTGGGCAATTAAAGCGAAGATCTTTCCATCAATGTTCCCACCTTGCCTTACCCTTCATGTCTATGGATGACAGCTGTTCATTTTACAGTGGGAAAAGTTTTAGCATTTTTTTTAAAAGTTTCTAAAAGTTTGGTTCGATGTTCAAAAACAATGTTAGCCCGAGACGACTTGTTCAACAATTAAGAAAACTTTTCCGGTAAATTGTCAGACGTTCTTCACAGCACAAACATTGTCAATGAGCAGAAAGTTCGCCTTCCTCCATCAGAAGTGACCTTTTGTTACATTGCGGAGGAACGCGTTTCTTGTGACTGACAGCCAAGAGTGAGACTCGCAACCGGCGAGGTGGGAAATTCTGCTCGGGAAAAGAAAATCATTCACCGGTGACAACGGATCAGTAATTACAGAAATTAGCTGTTTATCTAATAAGGTGGATGGGAAATTCTACTGGAGAGTCTGTCAGCTCATCCGCAGGTTCTTCTTTGTCGGGTACAGAACATGCTGGAGGGGGGAGTCCTTCTTTCCTTCCCTAGTAGAGGTAAACCCTGTCATATGGAAGACCGGACAAAGTGTTGTCACCTATAACAGGAAGTGACATATCAGGAGCACCAGATATTGTTGTAATGAAAGCTGCACCTTCTTTCCTTCCTTTCTTCCTCCCTCCACTTCTTTTCTTTTTTACTTTACTTCCCTCCCGCTCTCCCTTCCTTCTTTCTTTCTTTCTTTCTTTTTCTTTCTTTATTTATTTCTTTCTTTCCTTCTGTCCTTCCTTCTCTCCTTATGCCTTTCTTCTTCCTTCCCTTCCCTTGTTTTCCTTCCTTTACTTCTTCCTTCCTCCTACCTTCTTTCTTCCCCCCCCTCCTTCCTTTCCATCTTTCTTCCTTCCTTCCCTCCCTCCCTCCATCCTTCACCCCCCCTACCTCTATCCCATCATTTCTTCCTTCCTTCCTTTTTATCTTCTTGACTTCCTCCCCCTTCTTTCCCTTCCCTCCATCAACCCCTACCTTCTTTTATTTATTTTCTTCTTACATTTTCCCATTCTTCCTTCCCCCTTTTCCTACCTACTTTTGTTTTTTTTCTCCTTCGTTCCCTTCCTCCCTCCTTCCTTCCTTCTTTCTTACCTTTCCCCCATTCTTTCTCCCATTTTCCTTCCTTATTTTCTTCCTTTCATCCTTTTCTTCCTTCCTGCTTTCTATCTTTCCTTCTGTTCCTTCATTCTTTCCATCTTTCTTTCTTTCCATCTTCCCTTACTTATTTTCTTCCTTCCATCTTTCCTTCCTTTTTTCTTCCTTCTTTCCTTCCTTACTCCCACAACCAAAACATTATTTTCTTCTTACCTTCTCCCATTCTTCCTTCCCCCTTTTCCTACCTACTTTTGTTTTTTCCTCCTTCCTTCTTTCTTGCCTTTCCCCCATCCTTCCTCCCTTTTTCCTTCCTTCTTTCCATCTTTCCTTCTTTCCTTCCTTCCTTCCTTCCTTCTCTGCCTTCCTTCTCTGCCTTCCTCCCTTCCTTCCTTCCTTCTCTGCCTTCCTTCCTGCCTTCCTTCCTTCTTGCCTTCCTTCCTGCCTTCTTTTGTCACTCCCACAACCAGAGCTTTTTTTCTCAGAAAATAGGTGCAGGGACTCAACCACGACCCCGTTCATATTTCACAAACAGTAGGAGGGTCTTAAAGGGGCATTAAATACCAGAATTGCATTACATACAGAGTTTAGAGTTCAGGGGGTTACAAAGCTGTCACTTGTAAACACAGAAACCAGACTTCTGTGTTTACAAGTGATTGTGGTGAGCGGGCACCAAAGGGTCTGAGCCAGAGGTGGTGGAACTGAGTTTCCCCAAGTTCCCCCTGAAAAAAAGCCCTGCCCACAACCAAAACATTATTTTCTTCTTACCTTCTCCCATTCTTCCTTACCCCTTTTCCTATATACTTTTGTTATTTTCCTCCTTCCCTTCCTCCCTCCTTCATTCTTTCTTTCTTACCTTTCCCTATTCAACCTCCCTTTTTCCTTCCTTCTTTTTCTCCCTTCCTTATTTCCTTCATTCCTTCCTTCTTTTTTTCCTTCCATCTTTCATTCCTCCTTTCCTTCCTTCCTTTCTCACTCCCACAACCAAAAACATAGCAGCAGGTTGAAAGCTGACTACATTGACCTAAGCCCAGGGGCGGACTGACCATTGAGTCACTCATTGCCCGAGGGCCCCATGCCACTAGGGGGCCCCATCAGGGTTGCCAGGCTCAGTAAAACCAGGGACAGTATGTAAAAATCTGTGTTTTTTTTTTTTATATCTGTCCCTGATATGTCCGAAACCGACATGCTTTTGATGTGAAAATCCCGAGATTCTAGCTGCCCCGCCTCTTGGCGTGGTCGCCATCTGTAAGCCCAGTGGCCCCATAATCTTCTATTGCCCGGGGGCCCCATGAGTTGTCAGTCCGCCCCCGCCTAAGCCTGAATTTCTATGACCTAGCCATACACAATCTAATTGTACAATCTCTGTGCAATCTACTTTAGCTTTACCAAAATTGTGTCACATTAAAGGGGTTGTAAACGTAAAAAATGTTTTCCCTAAATAGTGCAGTCCTCCTTCACTTACCTCATCCTTCCATTTTGCTTTTAAATGTCCTTATTTCTTCTGAGAAATCCTCACTTCCTGTTCTTCTGTCTGTAACTCCACACCGTAATGCAAGGCTTTCTCCCTGGTGTGGAGAAAGCCTTTTGAGGGGGGAGGGGACGAGCAGGAGAGTCAGGACGCCCACTAACACACAGCTCCTTTCTTTATCTGCAAAGTAGAGAGTGTCCTGACACTCCTGTTCGCCCCTCCCCCCTTAAGATGCTTTCTCCACACCAGGGAGAAAGCCATAACATTACGGTGTGGAGTTACAGACAGAAGAACAGGAAGTGAGGATTTCTCAGAAGAAATAAGGACATTTAAAAGCAAAATGGAAGGATGAGGTAAGTGAAGGAGGACTGCACTAAGGTAAAGGAAGCTATTTAGGAAAAAAAAATTGCCTTTTCAACCCCTTTAAGTAAGATGAACATAAACAAGCCATGTAATTAGGATCAAATCAGACAGGGAACCATGGTGACTCCAACGGACAACAATTGTCCGTTGGAGCATACAGCCCGTCGGATTTTCTGACAAACCCCTTCCATCACACATTTGTTTTTGGAAAATCTGATCGTGTGTATGAGGCTTAAGGGGTTAATCCTCCTCATTGTGTAAAAAGACTGTTTGATCCTGGCTTCTCTGATCCTCCCCTTCTTCCACGGACTCCTAATAATTTCCTGATAACACAGTCTATGGAGTCAGGCTGCACATGCTCAGTTTGGTGTGTATTGCTAGAGAGATTTATTTTCCTTGGGTGGGTGCATGTAATCAGCACAGGGCCAATCAGCACTTTCCCTTCCTTTTTTTTGTCTTTCCTCCCCTGCTGTCTTTTTTCCTTCCATCCTTCTTACATTCCGTCTTTTATTTTTAGAATGTAAGCTCTGATGAACTTCCCCACAAGTGTGGGTCTCTGACCACCTGCACTCACTGGATGTCCTCAGTCTTCTTGGCTGAATGATTCTGTGTGCATGATTGAAGCCCTCCAATTCTGGAAGAAATTACTGCAGGGGACAGCACTGGAGAAAAAGTAAGAACAGTGGAACCTCGGATTACGAGCATAAAATTCGTTCCAGGAGAATGCTTGTAATCCAAAGAACTCACATATGAGTTTCCCCATAGAAGTCAATGGAAACGAAGATAATTCGTTCCGCATTAACTTCTATGGCATGCAATACCGCATGTGGCCAGAGGCAAGGGAACGCCGGAGAGCCTCGGAAATACTCGGGGACAGCCGGGAACGGAGTATTTTTGAGTGTTTCCGAGAGATTCCGAGTATTTCCGAACAGCTCCTAACCGTTCTGAGTGTCACCGGCGCCCCCGCACCTCTGGCCAAATGCAGTACTGCACACTTCATTAGCTTAAATTCTGCTTGTTTTGCGAGGCAACGATCGCAAACCGAGTCAGGATTTTTTTTTTAAAGTTGCTCGTCTTTCAAAACGCTCATTATCCGCATTACTCATAAAGCAAGGTTCCACTATATTCCATTCAGAGCTTTGTTTTATTCCTCCGTGCAGTGGTGTCGCTAGGGGTTGGCTTTTGGGGCAATAGCCCCGAGCCTTTCGAAGACAGCCATGGCTTTGGCCTCTCTGCAGCCGGGCCGCGAGTGCGGCGGGCATCACTGGAGAGCCGGGCGAGAGATCATCTCTCACTGCCCGCCCTGCATCACCGCTGTTCCGCTCTCACTGTGCAGCCGTGGGCATCAGAGAGATGACATCTCCCACTGCCTGCTCTCTCTCTGTAAGGAGCTGCTCTCTGGGGAATCTGCGGTAAGGATGGGCTCTCTGGGACCCTGATGTAAGTGGGGGCTCTCTGGGGACCCTGATGCAAGGGGGAGACTCTCTGGGGACCCTGATGTAGGGGGAAGCTCTCTGGGGACCCTGATGTAAGGGGGAGACTCTCTGGGGACCCTGATGCAAGGGGGAGACTTTCTGGGGACCCTGATGCAAGGGGGTGACTCTCTGGGGACCATGATGTAAGGGCTCTCTGGGGACCGTGTGATAAGGGGGGCTCTCTGATGTAAGGAAGGGGCTCTCTGGGGACCCTGATGTAAGGAAGGGGCTCTCTGGGGACCCTGATGTAAGGAAGGGGCTCTCTGGGGACCCTGATGTAAGGGGAGGCTCTCTGGGGACTCTGATGTAAGGAGGGGCTTTCTGGGGACCCTGATGTAAGGGGGAGGCTCTCAGGGGACCCTGATGTAAGGGGGAGGCTCTCTGGCAACCATGATGTAAGTGGGGGGGGCTCTCTGGGGACCCTGATGTAAGGAGGGCTCTCTGGGGACCCTGATGTAAGGAGGGCTCTCTGGGGACCCTGATGTAAGGAGGGCTCTCTAGGGACCCTGTGATAAGGGGGGCTCTCTGATGTAAGGGGGGGGGCTCTCTGGGGACCCTGATGTAAGGAAGGGGCTCTCTGGGGACCCTGATGTAAGGAAGGGGCTCTCTGGGGACCCTGATGTAAGGAAGGGGCTCTCTGGGGACCCTGATGTAAGGAATGGGCTCTCTGGTGACCCTGATGCAAAGGGGGCTTTTTGGGGACCCTGATGTAAGGGGGAGCTCTCTGGCAACTCTGATCTAAGGGGAAGGCTATCTGGGGACCCTGATGTAAGGGGAGGCTCTCTGGGGACTCTGATGTAAGGAGGGGCTTTCTGGGGACCCTGATGTAAGGGGGAGGCTCTCTGGGGACTCTGATGTAAGGGGAAGGCTCTCAGGGGACCCTGATGTAAGGGGGAGGCTCTCTGGCAACCATGATGTAAGTGGGGGGGGCTCTCTGGGGACCCTGATGTAAGGAGGGCTCTCTGGGGACCCTGTGATAAGGGGGGCTCTCTAGGGACCCTGTGATAAGGGGGGCTCTCTGATGTAAGGGGGGGGCTCTCTGGGGACCCTGGTGTAAGAAGGGGGCTCTCTGGGGACCCTGATGTAAGGAAGGGGCTCTCTGGGGACAGTGATGTAAGGAAGGGGCTCTCTGGGGACCCTGATGTAAGGAATGGGCTCTCTGGGGATCCTGATGTAAGGAATGGGCTCTCTGGGGATCCTGATGAAAGTGGGAGCCTCTATGGCGACCCTGATGCAAAGGGGGCTTTTTGGGGACTCTGTGGTAAGGAGGGGCTATCTGGGGACCCTGATGTAAGGGGGAGCTCTCTGGGAACTCTGATGTAAGGGGAAGGCTCTCTGGGGACCCTGATGTAATGGGGGCTCTCTGGGGACCCTGATGTAAGGAATGGGCTCTCTGGGGACCCTGATGTAAGGAATGGGCTCTCTGGGGATCCTGATGAAAGTGGGAGCCTCTATGGCGACCCTGATGCAAAGGGGGCTTTTTGGGGACTCTGTGGTAAGGAGGGGCTATCTGGGGACCCTGATGTAAGGGGAAGCTCTCTGGGAACTCTGATGTAAGGGGAAGGCTCTCTGGGGACCCTGATGTAATGGGGGCTCTCTGGGGACCCTGATGTAAGGAAGGGGCTCTCTGGGGACCCTGATGCAAGTAGGAGCCTCTATGGGGACTCTGATGCAAGGTGGGCTTTCTGGGGACTCTGTGGTAAAAAGGGGCTCTCTGGGGACCTTGGTGTAAGTGGGGGAGCTCTCTGGGGACCCTGCTGTAAGGGGAAGGCTCTCTGGGGACCCTGATGTAAGGGGAAGGCTCTCTGGGGACCCTGATGTAAGGGGGAGCTCTCTGGGGACCCTGATGTAAGGAAGGGGCTCTCTGGGGACCCTGATGCAAGTGGGAGCCTCTATGGGGACTCTGATGCAAGGGGGGCTTTCTGGGGACTCTGTGGTAAGGAGGGGCTCTCTGGGGACCTTGGTGTAAGTGGAGGAGGCTCTCTGGGGACCCTGATGTAAGGGAAAGGCTCTCTGGGACCTTGATGTGAGGAGGGGCTTTCTGGGGACCCTAATATAAGGGGGGCTCTCTGGGGACTCTGATGTAAGAAGGGGCTTTCTGGGGACCCTGATGTGAAGGGGGCTCTCTAGGGACTCTGATGTAAGGGGAAGGCTCACAGTGGACCCTGATGTAAGGGGGAGGCTCGCAGGGGACCCTGATGTAAGAAGGGGCTTTCTGGGGACCCTGATGTAAAGGGGGGGCTCTCTGGGGACTCTGATGTAAGAAGGGGCTTTCTGGGGACCCTGATGTAAAGGGGGCTCTCTAGGGACTCTGATGTAAAGGGAAGGCTCGCAGGGGACCCTGATGTAAGGGAAAGGCTCTCTGGGACCTTGATGTGAGGAGGGGCTTTCTGGGGACCCTAATATAAGGGGGGCTCTCTGGGGACTCTGATGTAAGAAGGGGCTTTCTGGGGACCCTGATGTGAAGGGGGCTCTCTAGGGACTCTGATGTAAGGGGAAGGCTCACAGTGGACCCTGATGTAAGGGGGAGGCTCGCAGGGGACCCTGATGTAAGAAGGGGCTTTCTGGGGACCCTGATGTAAAGGGGGGGCTCTCTGGGGGACTCTGATGTAAGAAGGGGCTTTCTGGGGACCCTGATGTAAAGGGGGCTCTCTAGGGACTCTGATGTAAAGGGAAGGCTCGCAGGGGACCCTGATGTAAGGGGGAGGCTCTCAGGGGACCCTGATGTAAGGGGGAGGCTCTCTGGCAACCATGATGTAGGTGGAGGGCTCTCTGGGGACCCTGATGTAAGAGGGGGAGGGCTCTCTGGGACCCTAATGTAATGGTTATATTTATATATATATATATATATATATATATATATATATATATATCTCACAAACTCATGTATGCTATATACTGTACATGTGTATGCCTGCCCAAGTGTTTGATTTTCTTTACTTCGCTGCTATAGGCTCTAGCCCGGGATCTTTTGTAGACCTAGCAATGCCCCTGCCTCTGTGGTACAATTTTTTTCCCTAATTGCCCCGGGGTTGGAGTAATATCAGCATCTCTGAGCTTCCATACACCTTGTAGGCTGTATTTTACGCTCAGCGTCTGGTTAGTAGCACCATAACCTCCAGTCTCCCCACAGTACAAATAAACTGACATGAGATACAAGATTCTGCCGCCAACGGAAAGGGGAATCTGAATATTTTTTCACGTCTTTCTGTGCGAGTTCAGCACCGGGTTTGATGTCAATAATGTTATTTTATGTCCATAAAGTATTACAAATTATATATGTATTTAATGTAGATACAAAATGCTGAACCTACACTCTGCCCAGACCATCCATCTCGGAATTTGCTGAATACGGAGTTTTCGAGAAACAATTTCCCCTCCTCTCTGGGGCTCCATCAAGACGCGGAGAGGATTTTTTTTTTTTTTTTTTTGCTTACGCATAAATTAACTTGCAGCGCTGATTACAGCAAAGGCCGCGGCGAATAAAAATATGTTCCTTACCGACTCCGCAAACGCCATTGTTAAAACAAAGTGATGGATGAAAACGATGACAGCAGATATTTTATATGTAATAAGCCTTGATGAATCGCTTTTCTTGTTTATCGGCTGGGGCAGCCAATAGGAAGAATTCTTGGCGTCCGTACAACTTCGAGAGAAAAACAAACAACCTGATTCAAGGTTGATTTTAGACTAAGATGTGCCGTTTCCTTGTAAACATCGCCGGTCCTCCAGGGGCTCCGGTGACCATTTATCATTTCTCCTTCTTCAGTGTGAAGTCGTATAAAATGCTATTGAATTGATGATTGCTTTATATCGATGATTAACCACTTAAGACCCGGACCTTTAGGCAGGTAAAGGACCAGGCCAGGTTTTGCGATTCGGCACTGCGTCGCTTTAACAGACAATTGCGCGGTCGTGCGACGTGGCTCCCAAACAAAATTGGCGTCCTTTTTTTTCCACAAATAGAGCTTTCTTTTGGTGGTATTTGATCACCTCTGCGGTTTTTATTTTTTTGCGCTATAAACAAAAATAGAGCGACAATTTAAAAAAAAATGCAATATTTTTTACTTTTTGCTATAATAAATATCCCCCAAAAATATATAAAAAAACATTTTTTTCCCTCAGTTTAGGCTGATACATATTCTTCTACCTATTTGTGGTAAAAAAAAATCGCAATAAGCGTTTATCGGTTGGTTTGCGCAAAATGTATAGCGTTTACAAAATAGGGGATAGTTTTATTGCATTTTTATTAATTATTTTTTTTTTTTACTACTAATGGCGGCGATCAGCGATTTTTTTTTCGTGACTGCGAAATTATGGCGGACACTTCGGACAATTTTGACACATTTTTGGGACCATTGTCATTTTCACAGCAAAAAAAATGCATTGTTTACTGTGAAAATGACAATTGCAGTTTGGGAGTTAAACACAAGGGGGCGCTGATGGGGTTATGTGTGACCTCATGGGTGTTTACAACTGTAGGGGGTGTGGCTGTAGGTGTGACGTCATCGATTGTGTCCCCCTATAAAAAGGGATCACACGATCGATGCCGCCGCCACAGTGAAGAACGGGGAAGGTGTGTTTACACATAGCTCTCCTCGTTCTTCAGCTCTGGGGAGCGATCGCAGGACTCCAGTGGCGATCGGGTCTGCAGGTCCCGGAGCTTTGCACCGGGTCGCGGGCGCGCGCCCGTGACCCACGGCTGGGTACTAGCACAGGACTTACCTGTACGTGCTTGTGCCCAGCCGTGCCATTCTGCCGACGTTAATGTGCAGGAGGCGGTCCTTAAGTGGTTAAAGGCAGGGCCATCTTTAATATTGATTGGACCCTGGGTAAAACATTTCTTGGGCCCTCCCCCCTCCATGCAGTTTCGCTCTTGATCGATCAATGGCAATGCCGATTTTTTTTTTACCGACTACCAATATAAAGAGGAGTTTCAACACTGACCACCAATGTAATAGGGGTTTACACTGGCCACTAATGTAATAGGGGTTTACACTGGCCACTAATGTAATAGAGGTTTACACTGGCCACCAATGTAATAGAGGTTTACACTGACCACCAATGTAATAGGGGTTTACACTGGCCACCAATGTAATAGGGGTTTACACTGGCCACTAATGTAATAGGGGTTTACACTGGCCACTAATGTAATAGGGGTTTACACTGACCACCAATGTAATAGGGGTTTACACTGGCCACTAATGTAATAGGGCTTTACACTGGCCACCAATGTAATAGGGGTTTACACTGGCCACTAATGTAATAGGGGTTTACACTGGCCACCAATGTAATAGGGGTTTACACTTGCCACCAATGTAATAGGGGTTTACACTGACCACCAATGTAATAGGGGTTTACACTGGCCACCAATGTAATAGAGGTTTACACTGGCCACCAATGTAATAGGGGTTTACACTGACCACCAATGTAATAGAGGTTTACACTGACCACCAATGTAATAGGGGTTTACACTGACCACCAATGTAATAGGGGTTTACACTGGCCACCAATGTAATAGAGGTTTACACTGGCCACCAATGTAATAGAGGTTTACACTGGCCACCAATGTAATAGGGGTTTACACTGGCCACCAATGTAATAGGGGTTTACACTGACCACCAATGTAATAGAAGCAATTTGCTTACCTTTTCAGAACAATGGTAGGCTTAATGACCACAGTTGTAGGCAGGACTTTTTAAGCATGCCCCCTTTATTTCCCCAGTGGGCAGCATTCAGAATAGGTGATGGTGAATATGATCTCAGGGAGGCATGATATACATATGAATACCACCCCTATTGACATATGAATGCCGCCGCTATTTACATATCAATGCTGGTATTTGAATGTAAACACAGAGTCATCTGTACAAAATAGGGCAGAGCTGGGCAGCAGTAATAACAGAACTTCACACTGAAATATCAGAACACAGCACGGGACTAAAACATCAAGGGGATTTAAACTGGGATAGTTGGCAGGTATGAGGCAGCTGTTTGGGCCCCACAACAATGACAGGGGCCACGGCAGCTTCCCCTTTTGCCCCACCTTAAAAATGGCCCCGATTAAAGGGTCAGTCCACCCAAAAGTAATACTTTAGTTATAGGTGGCACATGGTGGGGAGGGAGAGCTCCTGGATTCCTATATGTCCTGGATACAGCTAGATCTCATTGACATAATTTTCCACTCACATGGGAGGTTTGGGTTTTCGTGCTCACCTGTTTCATTTTCCATATTATAAAATAAATCCAAAACCCAGCAGGGATGGTGGGAACCACTCATAATGGGCACATCAGGGTTTCAGACATATAAACTCAGTGTAGGGATAGTGGGAGCCCTTCATAATTGCCACAGCAGGTGTACAGACCCAGAAACTCAGTGCATGGATGGTGGGAACCTCTCATATTAGGCACATTAAGTGTACAGACCCGGGAACTCAGCACAGGGATGGTTGGAATCCCTCATAATGGGCTCAGCAGGAGGACAGACATAGGAACTCAGCACAGGGATGGTGGGAACCCCTCATAATGAGCACAGCAGATATACAGACCCGGGAACTCAGCACAGGGATGGTAGGAGACTCTTATAATGGGCACAGCAGGAGTGCAGACCTGGGAACTTAGTGCAGGGATGGTGTAATCCCCCATAATGGGCACAGCAGGTGTACAGACCACAGGACTCAGCTCAGAGAGATGGTGGGAACCCCTCCTAATGGGCACAGCAGGTGTACAGACCACAGGACTCAGCTCAGAGAGATGGTGGGAACCCCTCCTAATGGGCACAGCAGGCGTACAAATGGGGAACTCAGCACAGGGATAGTGGGAACCCCACATAAAGGGTATGGTTTCAGACCTGGGAAATCAGTGCAGTAATGGTAAGAACTCCTTAATGGGCATTGGGCATAGGAGGATTGCAGATTTGAGAATAACATAGATATCTCACCAGAAAGATATAAGAAACCGTTAGGTGGTATAACTATGCAGTCCTTTTGTTCTCTCAATACAGGTTTTGTTTATAGCGGAGTTCCGCAGAAGAAAAAAAAAATTAAATGTTAGCAGCTAAAAAATACAACAGCTGCTGAATTTTAATATATGGACACTTACCTGTCGTCCTGGGCGCCCGCAATGTCGGCACCCGAAGCCGATCTGTCCCTCGGCTCTGGGGTTCTGCTGCCACCATCTTCGGTAAGGGAATCAGGAAGTGAAGCCTTGCGGCTTCACTTCCTGGTTCCCTACTGTGCACGTGCGGGTCGCTACTTCTGGGACCTGTGTGTTTCCCAGAAAACAGCGCGGAGGACGCAGTAGGCGCCGAATGTGGTGTAGGTCACTGATCACCGCGGTAAACTATGCCCGGAAGTGGGAGAAAATACCTGGATTACACAGGTATCTGCTCCCCTCTCCCCCCTGAAAGGTGCCAAATGTGACACCGGAAAGGGGGGGATTCCAAAAAGTGGAAGTTCCATTTTTGGATGGAACTACGCTTTAACAAAGCTAGTTTGGTTTAAAAGTTCAGTTGGCTTTTACCCAGCAAAGAATAACTGAAAAGAACTCTACAAATCTGCAATTTGTAGATTAACATTCCCAGGCATGCCCCCCCCCAACTTTTATTTGTGTGTTATATATATATATATATATATATATATATATATATATATATAAATCTCTATATATAAATATCTAGATATATACACACAGACACACTGGGGGAGGGGTTACACAACAGCTGGAGTTCTGCTTTAAATAGAACATTAATCTATTCAGATCTGTCATCAGACGACACTTGTGGAGCAGACAAGGACAGAAGATTTAGAGTCCAGAAAAGCTTTATGCTTGAATTTACAATATAGTTTGTCAAAAGAATAAGTATATTTGGTAATTTGCGTCCTTATGATGGCGAGGAGGTCCCCCATAGCTCTGAATTGAATATATTTAGGTGGATTCAGAAAGACTTAGGCTGGCGTATCTACTACGCCAGCCTAAGTCTGAATGTGCGCCAGCGCTAATTTAAGCGTATTCTGGAAACCAGATACGCTTAAATTAGGCTCAGATACGAGCGGCGTAAGTGTCTTACACCGTCGTATCCTAAAGTGTAATTTTTAGACTGACCGCTAGGTGGCGCTTCCATTGCGGTCGGCGTAGAATATGTAAATCACTAGATACGCCTATTCACGAACGTACGCCCCGGCCGACGCTGTACAGATACGCCGTTTACGTAACGCATTATCAGGCCTAAAGTTATTCCATCAAATAGCTGGAATAGTAATGTTAAGTATGGCCGTCGTTCCCGCGTCGAAATTCAAAAATTTTACGTTGTTTGCGTAAGTCGTCCGTGAATAGGGATTTACGTCATTTACGTCCATGTCGAACACCGTGCGGCGTACTTTGCCGCAATGCACACTGGGATATGTACACGGACGGCGCATGCGCCGTTCGTAAAATACGTCAATCACGTAAGGTCACCCCCCATTACCATAAAACACGCCCCCTCAGCTAAATTTGAATTAGGCGCGCTTACGCCCACCCGATTTAGACTACGCCGCCGTAACTTAGCAGGCAAGTACTTTGTGAATCATGTACTTGCCTCGCTAACTTACGGCGGCGTAGTGTAAACACGATACACTACGCCGCCGCAACCATACGCCTGCCTACCTGAATCTAGCGAATTCACTTTAATCTAAATATCATACATCGCCTTTCACTGTACGTTTCCATTCCACATTTTCTTGTCTCGACCTTCGGTAATCATCGTGGTCCCCGGATGAGATTTTGGAGCCGGCAGGAAAGAAATGATCCGAGATTTCCTGCATGTTCCATTCTGTTAGAAGTTAGACAATTTCATCGTGACTCGTGTCATTATTTCACCCCTGGGCTAGTTTGGAGACAGTTTTACCTCCTTTATCTCAGAATATGTCCTCAGTAATGTGCAGTAAACGCACAGAATTCAATAGAGATTTTACACAAGAGTTTCTACGGGAAAGTTGCCCCGACATTGTAAAGGGTAGAAATGGGAAAGGCAACTGAATGAGTTGGGTAAGCCAAGCTCGGTTTTGCTGGGTGTGTTATGTGAAGTGATAACCCTCTATGAAACCGATAGGATTCTTGGGCGTGCTTGGGTATATTGCTGGTATACTTGTAGGCAGGTGCAGTCTGTATTCTCCACTGCAGGTGGCACTTGACTGAAGCGTCAATGCAGATGGGGGAGGAAGATGAAAGGAACTTGGTTCCGCTTTTGACTTCCTCAGTCATAGGGAGACAGCTATCCGATTCGATGCGGATGCCCCGTGTGACTTGGGCGGCCATCTAGGGTGAGGGCAGAGCCTATTTAAGGCCCTGGCCCCCTGCTGTGGCAAAAGTATTTCTTTCACTAAGAAAATATGAATTTACAGACTCTCACAGGCAAATGTTGCACCTTTAATCTGGGAATGATAATCTCCATTTTGTAGCCAAGACTGGCAAATTTGCGTGCCTCTAATTGAGATCAGCCATATACATTTGTGTGTCTTTAACCACTTAAGGAGCGGACCAATATGCTGCTAAATGACCCAAGGGTGTTTTTACAATTCGGCACTGCGTCGCTTTAACAGACAATTGCGCGGTCGTGAGACGTGGCTCCCAAACAAAATTGGCGTCCTTTTTTCCCCACAAATAGAGCTTTCTTTTGGTGGTATTTGATCACCTCTGCGGTTTTTATTTTTTGCGCTATAAACAAAAATAGAGCGACAATTTTGGAAAAAAAATGCAATATTTTTTCTATAATAAATATCCCCCAAAAACATATATTTTTTTCCCTCAGTTTAGGCCGATACGTATTCTTCTACCTATTTTTGGTAAAAAAAAAATCGCAATAAGCGTTTATCGATTGGTTTGCGCAAAATTTATAGCGTTTACAAAATAGGGGATAGTTTTATTATTATTATTTTTTTTTTTACTACTAATAGCGGCGATCAGCGGTTTTTTTCGTGACTGCGACATTATGGTGGACACTTCGGACAATTTTGACACATTTTTGGGACCCTTGTCGTTTTCACAGCAAAAAATGCATTTAAATTGCATTGTTTATTGTGAAAATGACAGTTGCAGTTTGGGAGTTAACCACAGGGGGCGCTGTAGGAGTTAGGGTTCACTTAGTGTGTGTTTACAACTGTAGGGGGGTGTGGCTGTAGGAGTGACGTCATCGATCGAGTCTCCCTATATAGGGGATCACTCGATCGATGCGCCGCCAAGTGAAGCACGGGGAAGCCGTGTTTACATACGGCTCTCCCCGTTCTTCAGCTCCGGGGAGCGATCGCGACGGAGCGATTATAAACGAATAGCCGCGCCTTCGTCCCGGATCGCTCCCCGTGGGAATCCGACTGCCGCATGTAGCGGGGGGGTCCCGATCGGACCCCCGACCCACGTCTAGGCAGGGACGTACAGGTACGCCAATGTGCCTGTCCGTGCCATTCTGCCGACGTATATGTACATGCGGTGGTCGGGAAGTGGTTAAGCCAAGACCAGCAATGGGCTGTGCAAACCTTTCCTGAAGGTGCTCCACTTTAACAGCCCACCTTCTTCTCTTCTAGGACCTAGCCGAGATCCAAAATATGTGATGCCAGAATGCGGTGTGGCAGACACGGTCAGTGAAATTCCTACTGTTCCATACCACCACATACATCCTAAAGGTATCTCCCAAGCTTATGATCTAAAGCAGTGGTCTCCAAACTGTGGCCCTTTACTTGCCTTTATCTGCACCTTGGTGCCAGTGGCGTAGCGTGGGGGACGCAAGGGGGGCCACCACCCCGGGTGCAAAATTTAGAGGGGCGCTGTCACGAGTGTGGAGAGGAGGGAGCGCCAACAACAGATGGGACATAGGAACATATGCGTGATGTCACCACACCACTCATTATCAAGCACGCTCTCCTCTTCCCTACAGCCACAGCTGTCTCACACAGTGGATCATGTGACCAGACTGGAGCTAGCTGAAAATAGGCAAGTCCATGGGTCAGGGGGGGGGGGGGGGGGGGCGCAAATTACTTGCCTTGCCCAGGCGCTGACAACCCATGCTACGCCACTGCTTGGTGCACTACTGCTCCAACTGGCACCAATAATGAGTGAAATGCCATTTCTGCCTTCCACTGACACCAATTATGGGGGACTATTCCTTCCATTATAACCAATGGGGCATTGTGTACTCCTACTCGCCACAGTACGGTCCCTTAAAGCCTAAAGGGCAGTAAATTGGCCCTTTGCTTAGAAAGTTTGGAGACCCCTGAAAGATTGGTACTTCACATTTCCCTTGAAGTTGCTTAAAAAATTGGCTTCCTTAACCACTTGCCTACTGGGCACATATACCCCCTCCTGCCCAGGTGAAATTTCAGCTTCCGGCACTGCGTCGCTTTAACTGACAATTGCGCGGTCGTGCGACGTGGCTCCCAAACAAAATTGACGTCCTTTTTTCCCCACAAATAGAGCTTTCTTTTGGTGGCATTTGATCACCTCTGCGGTTTTTATTTTTCGCGCTATAAACAAAAAAAGCGTAAATTTTGGGAAAAAAAACAATATTTTTTACTTGTTGCTATAATAAATAGCCCAATTTTTTTTTAAAAAACATTTTTTTTTCTCAGTTAAGGCCGATACGTATTCTTCTACATATTTTTGGTACAAAAAAAAAAAATCGCAATAAGCGAATGGTTTGCGCAAAAGTTATAGCGCCTACAAAATAGGGGACAGAATTATTATTTTTTATTATTTTTTTTACTAGTAATGGCGGCGATCTGCGATTTTTATCGGAACTGCGACATTATGATGGACACATTTTTGGCACCATTCACATTTATACTGCGATCAGTGCTATACATATGCACTGATTACTGTATAAATGTGACTGACATTGAAGGGGTTAACACTAGGGGGTGAGGAAGGGGTTAAATGTGTGCCCTGCATAGTGTTTCTAACTGTGGGGGAAGGGGACTGACTGGGGGTGGTGACCGATCTGTGTCCCTATGTACAAGAGACACCGATCGGTCTCCTCTCCCCCTGACAGGACGTGGATCTGTGTGTTTACACACACCGATCCACGTCCTTGTCTCTGTAACCGCCGATCGCGGACATCACGGCCGCCAGGCACGCGCATCGGCATCTCAGTGATGCGGCGGGCACGCGCGCCCCCCCCCAGTGGCTGGAGGCCATGTATATAGACGGCCTCCCGGAAATTTAGATCCACACTGCGGCCGTATGAAGTCGTACGGCTGTCAGGAAGAGGTTAAATATCCTCCATGGTAGTGTCGTCGTCCCCCTGCCCCCCATGCCTGTTTTTATAATATTGACAAGAATTTACCAGCAGAATTTGTCACCCATTGATTTTAATAGAACTCTTCATAAAGTTCCGGTTTACTGAACTTCTGGTGAATTTCACTCTGGCAGAATCGCCCATCACTAGAAATCACCGGAACCCTAAAATGATATACAGTTAGTAGTTGTATATAAAAAGGATTATTTTTATAGAATATTTAGCAGTGCTTTTTTTCGATATTTTGTGGCTTGTCTGCTGTAATCAATAAATCTCACTTTTTTTCTAGCATTTTACCTCGGCGCTCGTTCACTTTCAATCAGTGGGAATAATAAATCTGTTATATGGAATATTTCTTTCTTTTATTCTTAGTGAAAAAAAATAAAAAAATCAATGAGATCCTCGAGACTTTACTATAGAAAATATATAGGCCATGTCATTTCCTGTCTTGCTGCAGAAGCCCACGCCACGGACAATAAACTCGGATTTCTAAAAGATTTATTTTATTTTCTGTTTTCAAGCTTTGAAAAAACAATAAAATAATATTGCGAAGTTTATGTAAAATGAAAGCAACCACACAGCGTCTGCAAGGTTAATAAATGTGATGCCAGGGGTACACCAGCGCGCAGAGAGCTGCAGGGGCAAGCCAGCGTGTGGAGAGCTGCAGAGGCACGCCAGCGTGCGGAGAGCTGCAGAGGCACGCCAGCGTGCGGAGAGCTGCAGAGGCACGCCAGCGTGCGGAGAGCTGAAGGGGCACGCCAGCGTGCGGAGAGCTGCAGAGGCACGCCAGCGTGCGGAGAGCTGCAGAGGCACTCCAGCGTGCGGAGAGCTGCAGAGGCAGGATAGTGTGTAGAGTACTGCAGGGTCAATATAGTATATGGAAAGCCGCAGGGGCAAGGCAGTGTGCGGAAAGCCGCAGGGGCAAGTCGGTGCGTAGAGCTGCAGGGGCAAGTCGGTGCGTAGAGCTGCAGGGGCAAGTCGGTGCGTAGAGCTGCAGGGGCAAGTCGGTGCGTAGAGCTGCAGGGGCAAGTCGGTGCGTAGAGCTGCAGGGGCAAGTCAATGTGCGAAGAGCTGCAGGGGAAAGTCAATGTGCGAAGAGCTACAGGGGCAAGCCAATGTGCGAAGAGCTACAGGGGCAAGCCAATGTGCGAAGAGCTACAGGGGCAAGCCAATGTGCGAAGAGCTTCAGGGGCAAGCCAATGTGCGAAGAGCTTCAGGGGAAAGCCAATGTGCGAAGAGCTCCAGGGGCAAGCCAATGTGCGAAGAGCTTCAGGGGCAAGCCAATGTGCGAAGAGCTTCAGGGGCAAGCCAATGTGCGAAGAGCTCCAGGGGCAAGCCAATGTGCGAAGAGCTTCAGGGGCAAGCCAATGTGCGAAGAGCTTCAGGGGCAAGCCAGTGTGCGAAGAGCTTCAGGGGCAAGCCAATGTGCGAAGAAGCTTCAGGGGCAAGCCAATGTGCGAAGAAGCTTCAGGGGCAAGCCAATGTGCGAAAAAGCTTCAGGGGCAAGCCAATGTGCAAAGAGCTTCAGGGGCAAGCCAATGTGCAAAGAGCTTCAGGGGCAAGCCAATGTGCAAAGAGCTTCAGCGGCAAGCCAGTGTGCGAAGGGCTTCAGGGGCAAGCCAATGTGCAAAGAGCTTCAGGGGCAAGCCAATGTGCGAAGAGCTTCAGGGGCAAGCCAGTGTGCGAAGAGCTTCAGGGGCAAGCCAGTGTGCGAAGAGCTTCAGGGGCAAGCCAGTGTGCGAAGAGCTTCAGGGGCAAGCCAGTGTGCGAAGAGCTTCAGGGGCAAGCCAGTGTGCGGAGAGCTTCAGGGGCAAGCCAGTGTGCGGAGAGCTTCAGGGGCAAGCCAGTGTGCGGAGAGCTTCAGGGGCAAGCCAGTGTGCGAAGAGCTTCAGGGGCAAGCCAGTGTGCGAAGAGCTTCAGGGGCAAGCCAGTGTGCGAAGAGCTTCAGGGGCAAGCCAGTGTGCGAAGAGCTTCAGGGGCAAGCCAGTGTGCGAAGAGCTTCAGGGGCAAGCCATTGTGCGAAGAGCTTCAGGGGCAAGCCAATGTGCGAAGAGCTTCAGGGGCAAGCCAGTGTGCGAAGAGCTTCAGGGGCAAGCCAGTGTGCGAAGAGCTTCAGGGGCAAGCCAGTGTGCGAAGAGCTTCAGGGGCAAGCCAGTGTGCGAAGAGCTTCAGGGGCAAGCCAGTATGTGGAGAACTGCAGGGGTAAGCTAGTGTGTTATACTATTGATGTTTACATACACATGTACGTCTAAGGTGTGTGTATGTTAACATAGTGACACTGTACTACTCTGGGGGGTTATCAGGGATTTTTTTTTTCTTACACTGCTATTGCTTATTACAATAAGGACTATCGGCAATAGTTTTAACTGTAATGAATGGCTTTCATTCATGACAGCTTGCTTACAATTGTGAACTGTGATTTGCTACAGCTGATCACATGGTATACAGGATGCCAGGTACCATGTGATAGCTGTTGGCTAATCACAGCATCACAAAAACAAGCATGCCGTCATGAATGGAAGCCATTCATAATTATTTTGTTTACATTGTAATCATGTGATCGCTATGTTTGGTCATATCGATTATATGACACCCCAGCCACTTACAGCGGGTGGGTAACGGGATTGCGCTGTTGCGGGTCCCAAGGCCACACCAGTGCGCATGTGGTAAGTGGTTAATATATTGCAGCTTACCAGTCTATAGATGGGGTGGCTGCATTCTTTTTTTTTTTTTTAAAGCAGTGAGAATAGAAAGTACCTGTTGAGCCTGCCAGAAATATTGGGGTTGATTTACTAAAACAGGAGAGTGAAAAACCTGGTGCAGCTCTATATAGTAACCAATCAGCTTCCAGGTTTTATTGTCAAAGCCTAATTGAACAAGCTGAAGTTAGAAGCTGATTGGCTACCATGCACAGCTACACCAGCTTTTGCACTTTGCAGTTTTAGTAAATCAACCCCCACAGTGTCCTTGTCACTTCATAAATAGAAAGCAAAAACAATCTGATCTTTATTGTGTAAACTGCTAATGACATCACATTACCAAGTAATGGAAATTGGCAGACATTTTTGAATTGCACCCTGGGTGTCAATTATGGCTCCCTCCATAGGTACAGTGGAGGAATGAGCGTTGTCACCCTAGGACTGGAAGTGTTATTTGTAGGATGAGCAGGTGACAATTAAAAGGGGGCAAAAAAAGCCTAAAGAATTAAATAGAAAACGAATGTAGCCACTGTGCCTAAGGACTGAATCTAATGGGGACATGCAGAGGGGCATGCAAATTATTCCAGCATTTTTGCCAAGGGAACTGTCAGGTAAATGTTACAATTTTAGGAGCCGATATATATTATAAAGCGGTTACTGTCACTTTTTCCAAACATTCACTGCAGGGAAATCAATCACTGTCATTTAAAATGTGTATCTGGAAGATTCACCTGCAATAAAAGTTTAGTGAAGGTCGCGTTTTTTGCTTTAGCGTAGAATGTGTCCCCGCTGATAACACATAACCGCTTACGAGGCCAGAGCTGCCACTGTCAAGCACTGAATACAAAAACTGCAGTAGGCGAAAATTTTTATCTAAATGAACTGTCAAATTTGAGTATTTTAAGAAAAAAAAAAAAATCCAAAACGAAGCTCAAATTACTTTTTTCTTCTAAAAACCACTTATTAACCACTTAAGGACCACCTCCTGCACATTTACGTCGGCAGAATGGCACGGCTGGGCATATGCACGTACAGGTACGTCCTGTGCTAGTGCCCAGCTGTGGGTCGGGGGCGCGTGCCCGCGACCTGGTCCGAAGCTCTGGGACCCGATCGCCGCTTGAGTCCCGCGATCGGTCCCAAGAGCTGAAGAACGGGGAGAGCTGTGTGTAAACACAGCTTCCCCGTTCTTCACTGTGGCGGCGTCATCGATCGTGTGATCCCTTTTATAGGGGGACACAATCGATGACGTCACACCTACAGCCACACCCCCCTACAGTTAGAAAAACATATTAGGTCATACATAACCCCTTCAGCACCTTGTGGTTAACTCCCAAACTGCAATTGTCATTTTCACAGTAAACAATGCATTTTTTGCTGTGAAAATGACAATGGTCCCAAAAATTTGTCAATTGTCTGAAGTGTCCGCCATAATGTCGCAGTCACGAAAAAAAAAAAAATCGCTGATCGCCACCATTAGTAGTAAAAAAAAAAATAATAATAAAAATGCAATAAAACTATCCCCTATTTTGTAAACGCTATAAATTTTGCGCAAACCAACCAATAAACGCTTATTGCGATTTTTTTTAACCAAAAATAGGTAGAAGAATACGTATCGGCCTAAACTGAGGAAAAAAATCGTTTTTTTTTATATATTTTTGGGGGATATTTATTATAGCAAAAAGTTAAAAATATTGATTTTTTTTCAATATTGTCGCTCTGTTTATAGCGCAAAAAATAAAAACAGCAGAGGAGATCAAATACCACCAAAATTAAGCTCTATTTGTGGGGAAAAAAAGGACGCCAATTTTGTTTGGGAGCCACGTCGTACTACCACGCAATTGTCTGTTAAAGCGACGCAGTGCCGAATCGCAAAACCTGGCCGGGTCCTTTAGCTGCCTAAAGGTCCGGGTCTTAAGTGGTTAAGCGCTTGCCGACCAGCCGCCATCATTATACTGCCGAAGGTCAGCACATTCCAGCGAACCGTTGTAGCTATATGTTGGTCCCTTTAAGCGGCCACGTGAGCTGCTGTGGGGGTGCCGATGCGTGTGGCCGGCAGGCATGTGCAATTGCGGGCACGAGAGCCAGAATAGGGACGTGTGTGTGTGTGTGTGTATAAACACAAAAATCCCTGTTCTGTGAGGAGAGACAGATCATGTGTTCCTACTAGGTAGTAACAGCGATCTGTCATCCCCTCTAGTCCCATCCCCCCACAGTTAAAACCCACAAAGTTAAAACCCACAATAGAGAACACAGTTAACCCCTTGATCGACCCTTGTGTTAACCCCTTCTCTGCCAGTGTCATTTACACAGTAATAGTGCATTTTTAAAACACTGATCGCTGTATAATTGTCAATGGTCCCAAAAATGTTTGAAAAGTGTCTGCTCTGTCCGCCATAATGTCGCAGTCCCGATAAAAATCACTGGTCACCACCATTACTAGTAAAAAAATAATAAAAAATGCCATAAATCTTTCCCCAATTTGTAGACGCTATAACTTTTGCAGAAATCAATCAATATACATTAAAAAAATTGACGCTCTTTTTTTGTTTATAGCGCAACAAATAAAAACCACAGAGATGATCAAATACCACTAAAAGAAATCTCCATTTCTAATAAAAAAAAAAAAGGACGTCAATTTTTTTTTTTTTTTAAAACGTATATTGATTGATTTCTGCAAAAGTTATAGCGTCTACAAATTGGGGAAAGATTTATGGAATTTTTTATAATTTTTTTACTAGTAATGGTGGTGATTTTTATCGGGACTGTGACATTATGGCGGACAGAGCAGACACTTTTCAAACATTTTCCCAAATCTCCTGGGGCTGAAGTGGTTAAACATATTTTTCAGCAAACAATTTTTTTAAGTGCATTTTTTTTTTGAACAAAGAATATTTTAAAACTATTATGTAGATAAGTAACAATTTTTAGAAAACATTTTTTTTAATGGCATTTGAAATGTTATCGTTTTAAAATGAAAAGCAAAATTTGTATTTTACATGCTGAAAAAAATAAATAAATAATCAGCAGTGGTACCAATTCAATTCTAATACTCCCTTCCAGCTGTATTATAAAAATAAAAATTTCAAATTTAAAAAAAAAAATTTATATTGCTGTGTCCCTGCTAGGGAGATTTACAAGTGTCACTGAGATAAAAAGCAATGAAAATCACAAATTTTACAGTTGTCACTGAACCATAAGCAGGAGATGATGGGAAATACATCCCCAATGGAGACACATACAGCAATAAAAGCGTATAAATTCCTTAAGTAGATAAATAATATTAAAGTTGTAACATAGGTTATATTATACATAGCTCCCAACTGTCCCTGATTTAGAACAATGTCCCTCTGATCCTTGATTTTGGTCTGATCTATATAGTTGTATATAAAAATGCACATTTTATCTTTCAAAAAGTGTTTCCCAGCGCTAAACCTTTCATTCGATTTCTAAATTGCTGCATTTGTCTAATTTAAAAGCCAATATAAAGGAATATGAAACAAGAAAAGCCACAAGTCTCTGGTTAATTCCCCCCCCCCCACACACACACACACACACACTAGTCAGGTGCTAGCCCAGGTCGCATGCTGGGTAACATGGAGGAAATTATTCCGGAGGGCTGCACTTCCAAAAATCCTTTTATTGAAGCTTCATATGACAAGTGGTTGACAGATGGAGCAGGGGACAAAAAAAGAGATTTTAATACAGCTTACCTGTAAAATCTTTTTCTTGGAGTACATCACGGGACACAGAGCGGCATATTCATTACTATGTGGGTTATATGGAGTACCTTCAGGTGATGGACACTGGCAATCTCAAACAGGAAGTCCCCTCCCTATATAACCCCCTCCCATAGGAGGAGTACCTCAGTTTTGTAGCAAGCAGTATGCCTCCCAAAATGGTCCCCATAAGAGGGGTGGGAGCTCTGTGTCCCGTGATGTACTCCAAGAAAAAGATTTTACAGGTAAGCTGTATTAAAATCTCGTTTTCTCTATCGTACATCACGGGACACAGAGCGGCATATTCATTACTATGTGGGATGTCCCAAAGCAATGCTTAATGAGGGGAGGGAGACATCTTCCCAAGACAAAAGGATTTAATTCAGAGGTATACTCAAATCATAATAAATCCAACTTAGTTGAGAAAAAATAAATTGTTAAATTTTAAATTTTAACTCAAAGGGGAGCCCCCGGACTCCGAGGGTCTCAAACTGCAGCCTGCAGCACTGCCTGCCCAAAGGCTGTATCTGTATTTCTTCTTACGTCCACCTGGTAAAACCTTGTAAACGTGTGGACAGAAGACCAGGTTGCCGCCTTGCATATTTGAGCCATAGAGATCTGATGATGTGCTGCCCAGGAAGCGCCCATGGCCCTGGTAGAATGAGCCTTTAATGATAACGGAGGAGGCAACCCTTTCAAGCCGTAGGCCTGAGTGATTAGCTGTTTAATCCATCTCGAGATGGTGGATTTTGCAGCTGCCTGCCCCTTTTTGGGCCCATCCGGTAAAATAAATAACACATCTGTTTTCCGAATCTTCTCTGTAGCTTTAAGATAGGCCTTCATGGCCCTGACAATATCCAGGGTATGTAGCAACCCTTCCCTTCTGGAAGTAGGCTTTGGAAAGAAAGATGGTAGTACCAAATCCTGGTTTAGATGAAAACTGGATATAACCTTCGGTAGGAAGGAAGGATAAGGGCGGAGAACCACCTTGTCCTTGTGCAGAACAAGATATGGCTCCTTGCAAGATAAGGCTGCCAATTCTGATACTCTTCTGGCGGACACTATGGCGACCAGAAACACCAACTTCCTTGTTAGCAAAACCAAAGGAACTTCAGCCAATGGCTCAAAAGGTTGTTTCTGTAAAGTTGACAGAACAAGATTTAAGTCCCACGGACAGAGTGGGGACTTAACTGGCGGATTAATACGTAAGACCCCTTGAATGAAGGTCTTAACCAGCGAGTGGGTGGCCAACGGCCTCTGAAACCATACTGACAAAGCTGAAATCTGTCCTTTGATTGTGCTTAATGCCAGTCCTTTATCCACTCCTAGCTGGAGAAAACTTAATACCCTATCAATGGTAAATCTGCGGGAAAGCCATTTCTTGGACTCACACCAGCCTACATAGGCCTTCCAGACCCTGTAGTAAATTACCCTGGAGACCGGCTTTCTGGCTCTGATTAGGGTAGATATTACCTTCTGAGACAGACCTCTACCCCTGAGAATCAGGGATTCAGCCTCCAGGCCGTCAAATTTAGATGCCGTAAGGCAGGGTGGAGGATCGGGCCTTGCGAGAGCAGGTCTGGCCGTAGAGGAAGAGTCCAAGGGTCGCCTACTGCCATCTTTAGGATTAGTGAGTACCATGCCCTTCTGGGCCATGCTGGAGCTACCAGGATAACTGGTTTGTGCTCCATCCTGATCCTGCGCAGCAGGCGGGGTAGTAACTGGAGCGGGGGAAATGCATAAAGAAGTTTGAACTGATGCCAAGGGCAAACTAACGCATCGGTTCCGCAGGCCCTGGGATCCTTTGTGCGGGACATGAACCTGTCTAGCTTCTTGTTCAGTCTCGATGCCATGATATCCACGTCCGGCACTCCCCATCTTTGGCAGAGTGTCTGAAAGACCTGTGGATGCAGAGACCACTCCCCCGGCAACAGAGTCTGGCGACTTAAGAAGTCCGCCTGTAGGTTGTCCACTCCGGGAATGAATATAGCCGATATGCAGGGCACATGGGCTTCTGCCCACAAGAGAATCAAGCTCACCTCTCTCTGGGCGGCTTGACTCCTGGTTCCCCCTTGGTGATTTATATACGCCACCGCCGTGGCATTGTCCGATTGTATTCTCACCGGGAACCCCTGTAATTTGGACGTCCAAGCCCTGAGGGCTAGTCGAGCAGCTCTGAGCTCCAAGATGTTGATGGGCAACTGCTTCTCTGCCGCTGCCCAAGTGCCCTGGCGAGTGCAACCATCCAAAATTGCTCCCCAGCCCATCAGGCTGGCGTCTGTGGTTACTATCTTTCAGGTCACAGGACTGAAAGTTTTTCCCTTCAGAAGATTCTGTGGGTTTAACCACCAAGATAGACTTTGCCTGACTCTTGGTGAGAGTGGCAAAGGAATTTCTAAGGCCTGAGGCCTCTTGCTCCAAGCTGACAGGATGGCTGCCTGCAGGATGCGAGTGTGGCTCTGAGCGTACGGTACCGCCTCGAACGTGGCCACCAGCTTGCCTAGTAACCGCATACATAGGCGCACAGTTGGCTTTTTCTTGCCTAGAACTATCTGTATTAGCTCCTTGATGGCTTTGACCTTTAATAGGGGTAGGAACACCTTCTGTTGTTCTGTATCCAATCTCATGCCGAGATTCCAGCTGCCTTGTGGGCTGGAATGCTGACTTTTCTCGATTTAGGACCCAGCCGAACTTCTCGAGGTACTGAACCGTGAGGGCCACTGCTCGTTCCAGGCCAGGAGACGAGTGGTCTATGACCAAGAGGTCGTCCAGGTAAGCCAGGACTGTGACCCCTTGGGTCCTTAGATTGGCTAGGATTGGGGCTAGGACCTTCGTGAATACCCGGGGGGCCGTAGCCAACCCGAAGGGGAGCGCCACAAATTGGAAATGACGCTGAGCCACCGAGAAGCGTAGAAATACTTGATGTGGCTGAAAAATTGGCACATGAAGGTAAGCATCCTTTATGTCTATGGATGCCATGAAGTCGTCTTTCTGGAGCACGGCGACTGCTGACCGAATAGATTCCATCCGGAATCAGCGGACCTTTAGGTACGCATTTACTCCCTTTAAGTCCAAAATTGGCCTGACATCGCCGTTGGGCTTTGGGATTATAAATAGGTTGGAGTAGAACCCCAGTCCCTGTTCCCGGACTGGTACTTCTACTATCACCTTCTGGCATAGCAGATGATTTAATGCCGCCATTAATGCGGCTCCTTTCCCAGGATCGCTGGGTACTCTTGACTCCTGATAATGAGGAGTAGGGAATTCTAGAAATTCTAGTTTGTAGCCCGTGGCCACGGAAGACCGTACCCAGCTGTCGGGAATGCTGGCCTCCCAAACCTCTGCAAAGAGACGCAGCCTTCCCCCCACCATCGTGGGTGGGGGCCCCCTTCATAAGGCCGACTTGGGGGCTGGCTTCGCAGGCTTGCGATACCACTGCTTCCTGCCCCCAGTGGCCTGGCCCTGCGGCTTATTGTTAAAGCCTGATCTTGCAGGAGGCCGTCGATACTGTTTGGTATTAGAGGGCCCCTGCCCCGGGGAGGACTGGCGCTTAGACGCGGGCCCTCGGGCCTTCTTCTTGACTGGCAAGAGAGTGCTTTTTCCGCTTGATATAGTCTGAATATATCTATCCAGATCTTCTCCGAAGAGTCGTCCTCCATGGAAGGGGAACCCTACCAGGAGTTTTTTGCACGGGGGCTCTGCCTCCCAATTCTTCAACCATAAGAGCCTTCTCATATGGATTAGAAATAATGATAAACGTGATGCCTGCTGGATGGAATCCTTGATAGCATCCACAGTAAAGCGTATAGCCCTGGGTATATCCGAAAACTCCTCTGCCTGCTGGGCAGGGATAAGTTTAAGCATTTGCTTAGTCTTGTCTGATAATGCTTGGGCAACTCCAATAGCCGCCACAGCGGGCTGAACTACCGCCCCTGCTGAAGTAAAGGAGGCCTTAAGTAATGTCTCCAAGCGCTTATCAACCGGATCTTTAAACACCTGTAAGTTTTCTACAGGACAAGTTAAAGATTTGTTCACACAGGAGATGGCTGCGTCCGCAGCGGGGGGCGCCCACCTTTTGGAGAATTTCTCCTCAATAGGATAAAAAACAGAGAATTTTTTTTTTTTAGGTGGTAAAAAGACTATCTGGCTTGGTCCAATCCTGAAATATGACCTCCTCTAGTAGAGGATGGACCGGAAAAACTGCGTTGCTTTGAGGTGCCCTTAATGAGCCTAAAGCTGAAAACGCTGATACTTGAGGTTCTGGTACAGGTAACTTAAATGCCTCATGGACCATGTCCGTTCAGGCTTGAACCCATAAAATCTCCCCTTGGGAGGCTGAACCAGGCTCCTCAGTATCCGGATCCTCGATCTCTGAACCACCCTGGTCCAAAACGTCAAGTTTATCCAATTCCCCTAGGGAAAGGATCTCTGTGTCTGAGGGTTCCTGCTCGGGTGACGGAGACCTTGACTATTGTAGTCTGATATTGCAACCCTGTTATTAACCTTCCCCCCTTTTTACCCCAACCCCCCTTTTCCCTTCTCTTGACCCTCTTACCCAGTAATGACACTGACACAGTAAAATTGGAGTAAATTGGCCACAACAGCCATTTTTATTTTGTAACCAAATTAAATTATATTTTTAACCAAACGTGAAATAGGAATTTCCAACAATTCCAACTTTATTATTAACAAATATTTTATCAAAACTCTTTTATTATTTACACCAGTCCCAATTGGTCTTTGACGGTAAACCCCAGTTAACCTTTTCCTTCACCACCACCACTGCGTTCCATTACCATAACCGGCCTCCAGCCGACCCAGCTCTGAGACACCCCTTTAACCTGCAGTGTACCATCACCGTATTACAGCGGACACCATTCCACTGTAATAACCCCGTAAGGGGGGAGCCATCCCACCGATGAGCCCCCCAACCATTTCCATTCCATCCGTTAACTGCCACCATCAAAGACCAAGGACACCGCCACAGCCCGAAAGGGAAACTCCCCTTTTCCTTACGGGCCCCTCCACACCCGCAGGGCCCTCTGAATTCCCTCCTGCACTCCCAGGACCCACAAGTCCTGGGAGTGCAGGAGGGAATTCAGAGGGCCCTGCGGGTTAGGTGAACACCATCCCTGAGCAGGTACAGCCCCAAATTAAGCTCCAATTCTCTGTGTCTCACCACTAACCCCCCATGTTTGGCCACAAACCGCCCTAGCACCTTATTTACCTTTATTCTCCCTTTGTTGACCCGGTCCACTGACCTTGCCATACGCCAGGTAGTTCGCGCGACAATGTCAGACCATACTATCAGCATTCTCGGGAAAGATGCCCGCAACGTCAAGACGTCCGCCTTGACTGCCGTCATCAAGTCCCCTATCGGCCGGATCCCCAAGTCGTTTCCCCCGACGTGCAACAGTAGCACATCAGGAGGTCGGTCGAGCCGAGCATAGCGCTGCACTTCAGACAGCACCCTGCTCCAACCCATCCCGGGGATCCCCAACCACCTGACCGTTGCCTCCCGCCTGGAAATCCCCAACTGCCTACCTTCTGGCCTAGCATCTGCTCTCCTGGCCCCCCTACAAACATATGAATGCCCCATTATCCACACGAGGCCTGGCTTTCCTCCACCTGTAAAACAAAATAAACAATGATCATCCACACCCTAAACATATTGCAATAAACCGGTCCTTTTTTTCTGATCCCACACCTCTCACAAATCCAACGCCAAGTGTGGGCGCACGTAAGAGCGAAATCTCCTAGATTCCCATCTCCCGATTCGTTTTACTGCTGTCTCATCCAACCCGCACCGGGCCGCCTCGGTCGCCGCCCCAATGCGGAAGGAGTGCGAGGCAAACAGCCGCTCGTCCAAACCCGCCTTTTTCAAACATTTTCTAAACAGGGCCGTAAATTGAAACCGTGAAACAAAAGACCCGTCCCCATGCATCAAAAATGGGCCCCCC
Source organism: Rana temporaria (assembly GCF_905171775.1). Lineage (NCBI taxonomy): Eukaryota > Metazoa > Chordata > Amphibia > Anura > Ranidae > Rana > Rana temporaria. Next base: position 17,824,623 of record NC_053493.1, read on the forward strand.
AACTTGGGGCGTACCTTAAAAAATTCCCTTACCACCCCTACCGGACAAGCCTCTGAACCCGGCAGCGAATACAAAGATACGTCCACCCCTTTTCCCCCTTGATCCGTTTTTGAGCGCTTAAGGCGAAAAACCACTTTGCCCTCTGCTAAATGAACGTCGTTGACCAATAAACCCCCGGGAACCCGCCTGGAGGGACTTACTAGCTCCCCCACCCGAAACGCACCGAAAAACGCGACCGAAAACCCCGCCCGAAACAACCGTATTTCATATGCGGACGAACAAACCTCCCCCAATACCCCAAAAATTCTGCGTAGTACGGAAAATGTCACCGGCCTCCGCGCATCACTGCTCTGACGTCCCTTCTTGTATCCCTTTACCGCTTGCCTTACCCAAAACGACTTCGTAAAATCCTCCCTCCCCTCCAGTTTAAACAAAAAGGCCAGGGCCGCCAGCTTCTTTTCCAACGCAGAGACTGACCCTACCTTTTCCATGTGTCTAGACACAAAATACACCACTAACCAGCCCATCTCCATGTCTGCCCGCTCCACCTCCGCCAACCGCTTAAAACCAGCCCATTCCGCCCATACCTTAGCATATGCAGTCCACGTCGGCCCACTCACCGACCTCCTGAGCCAGTCTGCTGCGGCTCCAAAGCAAGTCCCCACATCCACCCTGGGCAAGGAACCCCTTCCGCGTCGGCCCCTGGAGCCAGCTCCCTGAACCTGTCCCACTGGAATCGAGACAGGGCGTCAGCAAGCCTATTATCCACCCCCGGAATATGCACTGCATACAGGAAAATATTCCACTGAAGACAACGTAACACCAGGTGCCGCAGCAACCGCACCACCGGAACCGATGAACCGGAGATACGATTGATGACCTGCACCACCCCCATGTTGTCGCAGTTCAACCTGATCTTCAGATCCCTGCATTCTGCCCCCCATAGCTCAATCGCCACCACCACTGGGAATAGCTCCAGTAGCACCAGGTTCTTTTCAAAACCCGCCGCCACCCAGGACTCCGGCCATGCCTCCGCGCTCCACCTTCCCTTAAAGAAGGCCCCGTAACCTGTGGATCCAGCCGCGTCCGTGACCAGATCCAAATCAAAATTGCTGAAGGGGCCGGACATCCAAATGGCCCTCCCGTTGTATGTCTCTAGAAATGTGTCCCACACCTGTAAATCAGCTTTTAGATCCCTTGTCAACCTAATGTAGTGCTTCGGTGCCCGAACACCCGCGGTTGCTGCCGACAGCCGTCGGCAAAAGACCCTGCCCATAGGGATGATGCGGCAGGCGAAGTTCAATTTTCCCAATAACGACTGCAACGTCCGCAACTGAACTTTGTCCTGCCCCACCATCCCCCGAATCTCCATCCGGAGATTCTCAACCTTGTCCCTCGGAAGCCTACACTCCATTTTTTCTGAATCAATCATGATACCTAGAAACATCAATTCCGTGCGCGGGCCCTCCGTCTTGTCGGCCGCCAGCGGCACTCCGAACTTCTCCGCAATGTGCTGCAATGTTGCCAGCAAGACTGCGCACACTTTGGATGACGGGGGTCCCACGCACAGGTAGTCATCAAGATAGTGGATAACTGAATCCACCCCTGCCACGTCCCTGACCACCCACTCCAAGAAGGAACTAAATGTCTCAAACAGTGCGCAGGAAATCGAGCATCCCATAGGCAAACACTGATCCACGTAAAACTCCTCTTGCCACCGGCAACCCAACAGCCTAAAACTGTCCGGGTGAACCGGCAGCAAGCGGAACGCAGCCTCAATGTCCGACTTCGCCATCAGGGCGCCCCTCCCGTAACGCCGCACCCACCGCACCGCCGCGTCAAACGACGCGTACGACACGGAGCATGCTTCTGGATCTATTGCGTCATTCACCGACCCCCCTTTTGGAAAAGACAAGTGGTGAATGAGGCGATACTTGTTTGGTTCCTTCTTGGGCACCACCCCCAGAGGTGACACTACCAAATCCGGCAGTGGCATCTCCGTGAACGGCCCAGCCATCCTGCCCAGTTCCACTTCTTTTGCTAGTTTTTTCGATACCACTGAAGGATTCTCCAAGGCAGACCGCAGATTCTTCGCCAAGGGTGGCACCTTCGACAAAGAACTGGGAATGACAAATCCCTCGGAGAACCCCGACGCGAGCAGCCGAGCTGCCGCCCTATCCGGGTACCTATCTAGAAAAGGTCCCATCTTTTCCACCCTCACTGGCGTTACCCCCTTTGCTAGCAGCGTCCCCCCCCCGCTTGCCCTTCTTAAAACACCGTGACAGGGGGTGAGCACCCCCGCATCCGGAGCACTCGTGCTTAAAACGACAGGTTCCCCCAAACTTGCAGGAACCTTCGTTGAACTGCCAGCACACCCCCCATTTTTTCCCGGCCGGCGATCCAGAGGTGGGTGTACCCCCGGCCCCCCCCCTGAAAAAACGGTGTATTAGTCCTGGGAGCGGAAATCATCCTCATCCACAAGCTAATATCCTTATGGTCCCAACGCAGAAACGGGCGAACCGCCCGCCGCTGCCGAAACTGCTCGTCGTACCGCAGCCATCCCGTTCCCCCATAAACCCGCTGTGCTTCCCCTATGGCGTCCATGTAGCAGAAAAGCGCCGAACAATGCTCCGGGCTTTTCTCTCCAATGACGCTGGCCATGATTGCAAACGCTTGCAACCAGTTGCTAAACGTACGGGGAATCAATCCATACCTCCTCTTTTCCTCATCATCCTTTTTTATCCCATCCGTTTTAACCCTGTCAAGATTGAATTTTTCTAAAGGCAACATGGAAAAAATTTCAACATACTCACCCTTTTCTATCTTATCCTTGACCTCCTGTTTCAAATGGGACCCCAGTGGACCCTCAAAGCATACATACATTTCCCCTCTCGCCGCATCTTCCAGCCTGACCTCATCCCCCTTTCCCCCCCCCCCCCCGGGCTTCCCACCCCCTGCGGCGTCTCCTGACCCACCCTCGGGTGCCGCCCCCTTTTCCCCACCAACCAGGGCTGGTGCCCCAACCACTACGGGGGGCACAGCATTAGCCCCCAACCAGGGCGCAGCCTGCGGCGGCGTCACCACCCCGCCCCGCCCGGCAAAACGTTGCATTAGCTCCCCCATACCCCTCAATAACTCTTGCAGCCCACCAGGAGAACCCTGGGCGGCAGGCATTACCCCCGCCACCCCGGGGCCCCCGGAAGGCGGCAGGACATTACTCCCCACATTGCCCCCTGTTACCTGAGGCCCGCCCCCCCCCAACCCCCAACAATGAGCATAACAAAGCAGCAACATCCCCAGAAGTAAAATTAGTTAACTTACCAGGCTGACCAGGAGCATCCCTCACAGCCGACACCGGAAGCTCCACCGCTGGCGAATCCTCCACCCGATCTTCCTCATCCGATCCCGATGACTCCACCTCAGAACGACCTTCCAAGACCGGCGTTGCCGACGACGTCAGCCCCCCAGGCCCGGTAAGCCTGGAGGCCGAAGACCCCAGCCTCTCGGCGGGTCGTCCTCTCCCCCTCAACCCGGTCGTGGACGCATCAAAATGTCCGCTCTGTCCCTGGGATCTACCGGACACCTCCCTCCGCCTTTCAAGTGAATCCGGCCTCCCCGCTGACCTGGAGCCGGTGGTCCCGATCCGTGAGGACCCCCCGGCCGTTCCATTGCTTGTCTCTGGTTGGGGCCCCCCCCTTTTGTTCCCGTCTGCTCCTGAGGGACCCGCTCCTGCTGCTGTCTTCTTTTTGGGCAAGACACGGGCGCCATTACGGCCCGATGCCCCGCCCGCAGGGCCCAAATTGATTGGCGTATTGCGTCTACCTGCACCCCCGGCCGAAGCATGAGAGCGCTTGGCCGGCGGGGGTGACGGATCCTCCCTAGGGCTCCTATTATGGCGCTGGGTCCTGGCAGTTGGTGCGGGGGAATAACGATCCGGCGCTCGCGACCGCCGAGCACGTGGTGTAGCTACCTCTGCGGCCTGCGACCCCCCCCTTCTTCTGGAATAAGGGCCCCCATCTGCTCCTCAAGCCATCCTGGTTCTCTATTCGCCGCTGCCGCGCGCAGTTTTGCCAAAAATAAGTCAATTTTCTGCATTTTCTTTTGAGTAAAAACGCTGCTGTGCAGTTGGGAGAAAAAAACTGTCCTCCTTGTCTGCTTCCTTCCCGGGGCTGTGCACGTGGGCCGCCCCCGCCCCCCTTATATACCACTCCTCCCCCTTCTTCCAATTGGTCCCCAGCCTCCTCCCTTGCTACCACCTCCTTCCTTAACCCCTTGGTTGCCTGCATCCACCACCAGTCATGCCCGGCCCTGCATTATATTTCTTTTTGTGTTTGTCATTCCGGGCCTCACTAGTCCGCTTTCTACCCGATATAGCCTTAGCTATCATCTTTGCCATTCTTTTCTCTAGTTCTCCTAAAGAAACAGCAAGCACCCTCTCAGTGACAAACCCGGGGTTGGACTGACCTGAACCAGCCCCAGCACCAGATCCCCCAGGTCCCCTCAAGGCGTGCCCTGATATGTCCTGTGGGGAGAGCAGCGGCATAGCCGTGTCTGAGCCCTCGGATTTTGCGGGGGAATCCCCACCCTTTGTACCCTCTGACCCAGAAGCCATGGTACAATACCGAGGTACACCTGCTATCACCCAGCTACAGATGTGGCTAAGGGGATCTGCCGGTTTGGGAACGATAGCAACTAACGCCCAAACTGAGAAGGGAGATCAGAAGGTTCTTTCCCCTTTTTTTTTCTTTTTTTTTTTTTTTTGAATAGGAAAAAACACTCTGTCTCCTAATAAGTATTGCCAATAGCCATCTGCTGAAAAAAAGGAAAAGAAAACCTATCTGTAGGTTTGACCGTCTATCTTTAAAAGACTGCAATTTTTCCTTCCGCCACCGGGTGTCCTCAGCACGCTCCGCTCTGCGTCCTCCTCTCCTCTAGCTCAGGATGACACTGAGGTTTTTGGCAGCTAGTGGAAGGGCCGCCCCTTCCTTTATTGCGATTCGCCGCCCACAGGGACGCGCCCCCCCCAGCCAATGGCGCGAATATCGCGAATATCTCGGGCATGCGCGCGCGCCCATCGGCGGGGGGGGCCATCGCACATGGAGGAGAACGGAGCTGCGCAGCACCCAGGCAGGTAAGCCCTCAGGTAGGTCACAGACCTCCTCCTTAGCATGGGAAAAAACAGCTCCCTTTGGGTCACAGTGTTCCCACACCTAGCGCCAGCAGCCACTGCAATACTTAACAGGGAGGTCACATATTCTTGGGGGAAAACATAGAATCATCCTGTCTCTGCCATAGACATAGTGATTCACCTGCCAATGCAGAGCATGCCCAGGCATGTCCCCCTGTGCACCCCCCCCCCAGGGAACCTGCCGTGAACCAAGTTCCGCAAGCTCCCCATTACTTACCTGCTCCATGCCGCAGGACTTTTGCACAGCAAGAGGTCCAATCTTCCCCCATCTCCGTGGGTGGCGTCTAGACCTTCAGGCCCTGGGTTCCTATGAAGGAGCCACTGTCCTGGGCCCATATAGCACCCTGGCAAACGGGAGCTTTAGATACCCAAGGTTCTCAGTCCTGGGCCCAGGGTCCAGCTCTCTAAAAAGAGAAGCGTTATGGGCAAACCCCATGGCTTTGGGGTCCGGATACTGTCCACTTTAGCACTGAGGCCGTTGGACAGATCCGGTTAGCCTGCCTTGATCCCAAGGATGTGGAGGCAAAGCTAAACCATGACCAACACCTAAGACACTGGCGAAAAAACTGAGGTACTCCTCCTATGGGAGGGGGTTATATAGGGAGGGGACTTCCTGTTTGAGATTGCCAGTGTCCATCACCTGAAGGTACTCCATATAACCCACAAAGTAATGAATATGCCGCTCTGTGTCCCGTGATGTACGATAGAGAAAGGTACCGCATTTATTGGGGTATAGCGCGCTCCCGCGTATAGCGCGCACCCCTAAAGTTGCAGCGGATTCCTGTGGAAAAAAGATTTTTTGTACTTACAGTTTTGGTGTCTTGTGCGGCGTCCATCGGTGGCCTCGTCGGATCCGGCGTCCGTCTGCGGCTTCGGGTGTCCTCTTCGTCGGGTCCGGCGTCCTTCTGCAGCGTCCTCCCCGCTCATTTCCCGCGCCGAGTTTGAATACTGCGCCGACATATACAGAGCGCAGTACACTCGTGTATTGTCAGGCAGGCTCGGCAACTCTCGCGCTGACGTCCTGTACGTCCAGGACGTGAGCGCGGAAGGAGCCGAGACTGCCCAACTATACCCGAGTGTACTGCGCTCGGTATATGTCGGCGCGGGAAAGCGGGTATCGGCGTATACCGCGCACCTACGATTTTGCCCTGATTTTCAGGGCAAAAAAGTGAGCGGTATACGCCGATAAATACGGTAGATGCTAACATTTCTGCGCAATGCGTCTAACTTTTTGTCCCCTGCTCCATCTGTCAACCACTTGTCACATGAAGCTTCAATCAAAGGATTTTTGGAAGTGCAGCCGTCCGGAATCATTTCTTTACAATATAAGAGGAATAATAGTGGTAAAAAAAAAAAAAAGCACTTGTGGATTTAATTAACCTTTTTTTGGTTAATTCTCCTTTAAGGGGGTGTGGCAGGGGTCGTGTCCTATGTCTACATACGTTAGTAGGTGTCCCTCATTCCCATCTCAAAATGTTGGGAGGTAAGATTATACCCCTCTGAGACATGACAGCAATTACCCAGATCGAGACCTTAACTGCCCCCCCCGGTGTCGGCTGCACCCCGAATAACACATATATTTTTTGTAATGCTTTTATTTTCCAAAAAGTTGCAGTTTAACAGTAAAAAAAAAATAGAAAAAGGCATATTCAAACATTGAATGTGTCACAAATACGTCCAAAAGCCGACATACCTAGCATAAAACAGAGGAAATAAGGGCGCCCTGGTGGAGGTGGAAAACTGGTCAGAGGGACGATATTGATGAGATGGCACTTCTGGCAGCACTTTGGTTAGAGAAGAAGCAACTCTGAAGAAAAGATAAAAAAGGAAGAAAGGCACCTTTAAGAGCAGTATGCAACATTTTATAAAGTGCACAAAGGGTTAAAAGCACTTACAAGATCGTTGAGTGTTAAAAGACATGATAAAATCAGGAGTCCTTATCTGTGGCATGTGTCCATCCTTCGCACGGTGGTAGAGGGCAGTGTAGAGCCGTCCAGCAGCTGTAAAGCGTTCTGGTATGTGTTCAGAGAGGAGGCCTGTTTTCTGGGTTCACTGCGGGACACACAAGGCTGATGGTGTCAGTAAGGAGAAGTGGGCGGTAACGCGTTTCGTCAGACCACCTAGCATAATATGGCATGGATGGGCATATAAAACAGTATGGGTTCACAAATAACCATCCGCTTGCACATGTATGGCATATATAGCTGTGACATGAGAGACCCAGAGTAGAGACTCAGATACAGAAAACTGGGCAATTATTTATAACAAAACAATGTACTAGGAAGCCTTGCATCCCAGTGGCCAGTATTGAGAAGAGAACAATAACTACAAGTAGGTATTGATGGTCGGAATTTGAGGCCAAGGAAGTATATTTAAAAATAAATTTTAATATCATCAATATAATATACAAAAGCACATAATGATAAAATGCAAGAAATGACCACTGTACACAAAATCCTTAGAAGTCGCCGACGCACGTTTCGCCGTGGGGCTTCTTCAGGACGATGACAAGAATTTCGTAGAAAAGTGTGTAACAGAGAACAAGTGGTTATATAACAGATGGTCTCTCGATGGATGCATCCAAAAGGCACGTAAAGCAGGCGGTATAATACAACCAACAGGGAATCTTGCACTGACTCTGAAGTCAAAACAAAATGTGTTTCAAACTTATGTTGGCGTCACGGATATAGTTACGCATTGTCTGTACTAAAATGCGTGACCCTGCAGCCAACTGGGACAACAATCCTGACAGAAAAAGACACAGGAAAAGATACCATCTACCTATAGCAGGTCCCCAATATACTGGTTCATGTCTTTGGACATCAAAGTTTGAGCCTATAATGGTGGTATCAAGCAGCTGTCCAGGGGTCGGGTCTGTGTCCCAGGGTGTAAAACAGGGATATGCAATTAGCGGACCTCCAGCTGTTGCAAAACTACAAGTCCCATCATGCTTCTGCCTCTGGGTGTCATGCTTGTGGCTGTCAGTCTTGCTATGCCTCATGGGACTTGTAGTTTTGCAACAGCTGGAGGTCCGCTAATTGCATATCCCTGGTGTAAAACTACGTTACACACCTTATTATCCCCCCCTCTGGGCCAGTATGACCCAGAGGGGGGATAAGAAGACTAGAATAATGTATATAGACAATCAGATGTGGTATAGTACCCAGAGCTGAGCCAGATATATGGGGTAAGTGAATAAACAGACAAAAAGCAGTGTATGTGAAAATATTGCGCAAACTTGTAAAAAGGTGAAAAGGTGGGCGGCCAACACACAAAAAATATTTGTAAAGGTAATGTGTAAAGAAAAGTGTAGCGCCAATATACCTCAACTCCACTTTGGTGGGAAACCGAAAGGAGAGAGATAATATAAGATTGGAAATAATCCAAATGTGTACTTAACACCGTGAGGTGTGGTGACAATTATTTGTAATTGAGAATTTTATAAATCCCCAAAAATAAATAAATAAACTTGTGAGGTGGGAATAAACACCTATAATGCAAAAAATGTCTGTGAGACAAGTATTCCTGTGTGAATATTAATGTGAACCTCAGAGGATCAACATGCACCTGTTGCCAGTTAAGTCCTGTTAGGAGCTTAGGAGAGAGATAATGGTACCCTCAAATAAACACACACTAAAGCAATTAACCTGCAAAGGCAGGTGAGCTATAGGTTCAAAACAAGTCCTTTTGGAAAAACATCTTAAATCATATGGGATGGTATTAAATTCGCATAAATTATATATAGTCCAATCCCCTGTTGGGAATAATACATATATATGGTCCTTTTGATTGTATAAATGCGATGTATATCCTCAGTAGCACGCTTCAATCAGACTTTTACGAGAGAAGAAATAACTGGGTACTCTTACCAGAACACGATGACCCACTACTCATCTTACGATGGGTGGGTCTCCAAGGCTTGTACGGGCCGATTGCCCTCTCTGGTTACCCTTGCGATGTAATTCTCTCAAGGCCTCTCCAGCCTTATGTAGTCTCCAGATAGTGATTGGTACGAGATTATACTCACAGACAAAAGGACGCAGATGTTCTCCAAAAAAGGTAGGTGATGGAATCAGTGGTTGATCATAACAGAGTATGTGGAAAAAGCAAAAAAAGAGCTCCACATAGTGTAAAAAAGTTACAGTTTTAATGAAAACTTCAAACTTGTGTCACTGAAAAAAGTGAGCACTCTGGATAAAATAACACTTTGAACAAAAATTTTTTTCAAACAAAGTTCAGCAATAAAAATCAAAAGTCCAACAAAAAGTCAAAGAAATCCAAAAAAACCATGCAGCAAACCAAAGAGCTTTCCAATCCAATAAACGGACAGAAAATATCCACAGATAATGCAGGTGATGGCGGTATGACCTGTGTACCCTACCGGTTTCGTCGCTATAAGGACTTCTACTGGGGTGTATACAGAGGTCTATGCCATCCACTGCCAATATATAGCCTAAAAGTCCACCTGTCTGTAATCTTACCTTGTTCCACAGCTGACTCCGGCGTGCGCTCCAATTAGGCACACATGTTTGGATTTGCTCTCCAAAGCCCGGAAGTAGTGGGAAGGGCCATTAGTAATAGTGGGCGTGTATACTGGAAGTGTCTCTAACTATCCAGTTTGACGCTGTCCTCGTTCTCCACCCCTCGCATAAGCCCATAGGCATAGAGAGCGCTAGACGTCATGCGCATGCGCACATCGCCATCTTGATGCCGCGCTTCCGCGTGTCACAAGGTAATTCGAGCCTCGTTTTTACGCCCGGGAGATGTGTTCATACAGCGCTGTGACGTAACGCACACGCTCTCCATACAGTAGTGCCGTGTGTCCGCGTGTCACGATGCGTTCCACGCCTCGTTATCACGTCATGCAAACAGATTCCTGCATACAGGACAGCGGCATCTTGTGGGCAACTAGGGTTAGTGTTTCATTGAAGTCATATGACAGCAAAGACCTTTAATATTGATGTTCCACAGTTACCTCTAATGGTCATAAACACATCCAGGTAATTCTACATATATTGGGAGAGTGAGAAACGTGGGTCCCAAGGATTTAATCCCAGACAGGTGGATCGACAATATGCAAAGGAAATAAAAATAATATATAAAGCCAATCATCAATATGCATTTAAACCGGCCACATTATATATTATCACATAGAACTATAAAGGGAATATAGAGATTTATCAGGCTTTTTATATGTATTAAGGCAATAAAATATGTCCAAACCATATACAATCTCCCGGGCAAACCAAGGGGAAAAAATTATTATCGCTAAGCCTGGTTGATGAAGGCGTTAACGTCCCACTCAACGTTTAACCCATATGGTACAAAACATTTTAGCTGGTAAATCCAGAATACCTCAAGCTTAGACACCCCTCTGACTTTGGGCTCGCCCCTCCAGTGGGGGACAAACCTGTCTATAATCTGGAATTTAGTGCCTTCTAGTTTTTTATTATGTTTTTCTACATAATGCCTGGGTACAGTGTGGTTAGTACGGCCGTTCAACGCCTTCATCAACCAGGCTTAGCGATAATAATTTTTTCCCCTTGGTTTGCCCGGGAGATTGTATATGGTTTGGACATATTTTATTGCCTTAATACATATAAAAAGCCTGATAAATCTCTATATTACCTTTATAGTTCTATGTGATAATATATAATGTGGCCGGTTTAAATGCATATTGATGATTGGCTTTATATATTATTTTTATTTCCTTTGCATATTGTCGATCCACCTGTCTGGGATTAAATCCTTGGGACCCACGTTTCTCACTCTCCCAATATATGTAGAATTACCTGGATGTGTTTATGACCATTAGAGGTAACTGTGGAACATCAATATTAAAGGTCTTTGCTGTCATATGACTTCAATGAAACACTAACCCTAGTTGCCCACAAGATGCCGCTGTCCTGTATGCAGGAATCTGTTTGCATGACGTGATAACGAGGCGTGGAACGCATCGTGACACGCGGACACACGGCACTACTGTATGGAGAGCGTGTGCGTTACGTCACAGCGCTGTATGAACACATCTCCCGGGCGTAAAAACGAGGCTCGAATTACCTTGTGACACGCGGAAGCGCGGCATCAAGATGGCGATGTGCGCATGCGCGTGACGTCATGACGTCTAGCGCTCTCTATGCCTATGGGCTTATGCGAGGGGTGGAGAACGAGGACAGCGTCAAACTGGATAGTTAGAGACACTTCCAGTATACACGCCCACTATTACTAATGGCCCTTCCCACTACTTCCGGGCTTTGGAGAGCAAATCCAAACATGTGTGCCTAATTGGAGCGCACGCCGGAGTCAGCTGTGGAACAAGGTAAGATTACAGACAGGTGGACTTTTAGGCTATATATTGGCAGTGGATGGCATAGACCTCTGTATACACCCCAGTAGAAGTCCTTATAGCGACGAAACCGGTAGGGTACACAGGTCATACCGCCATCACCTGCATTATCTGTGGATATTTTCTGTCCGTTTATTGGATTGGAAAGCTCTTTGGTTTGCTGCATGGTTTTTTTGGATTTCTTTGACTTTTTGTTGGGTGTTATTTTATCCAGAGTGCTCACTTTTTTCAGTGACACAAGTTTGAAGTTTTCATTAAAACTGTAACTTTTTTACACTATGTGGAGCTCTTTTTTTGCTTTTTCCACATACTCTGTTATGATCAACCACTGATTCCATCACCTACCTTTTTTGGAGAACATCTGCGTCCTTTTGTCTGTGAGTATAATCTCGTACCAATCACTATCTGGAGACTACATAAGGCTGGAGAGGCCTTGAGAGAATTACATCGCAAGGGTAACCAGAGAGGGCAATCGGCCCGTACAAGCCTTGGAGACCCACCCATCGTAAGATGAGTAGTGGGTCATCGTGTTCTGGTAAGAGTACCCAGTTATTTCTTCTCTCGTAAAAGTCTGATTGAAGCGTGCTACTGAGGATATACATCGCATTTATACAATCAAAAGGACCATATATATGTATTATTCCCAACAGGGGATTGGACTATATATAATTTATGCGAATTTAATACCATCCCATATGATTTAAGATGTTTTTCCAAAAGGACTTGTTTTGAACCTATAGCTCACCTGCCTTTGCAGGTTAATTGCTTTAGTGTGTGTTTATTTGAGGGTACCATTATCTCTCTCCTAAGCTCCTAACAGGACTTAACTGGCAACAGGTGCATGTTGATCCTCTGAGGTTCACATTAATATTCACACAGGAATACTTGTCTCACAGACATTTTTTGCATTATAGGTGTTTATTCCCACCTCACAAGTTTATTTATTTTTGGGGATTTATAAAATTCTCAATTACAAATAATTGTCACCACACCTCACGGTGTTAAGTACACATTTGGATTATTTCCAATCTTATATTATCTCTCTCCTTTCGGTTTCCCACCAAAGTGGAGTTGAGGTATATTGGCGCTACACTTTTCTTTACACAATAAACAGACAAAGAAGATGTGGGGGGGGGGGCAATCAGAGAGGGACAGAAATTAGGGACTAGGTGTCAAGAGGGAGTAGGGACTAGGTGTCAAGCGGGAGAACACACACAGGGTTTTTTTTCTCAGACAATAGGTGCAGGAACTCCCCCTTTCCGAGTCAGCCCTTTTCTCCGCCCCTACCCACCTCCCAGTACCGCCCCTTTTAGACAATATAGAACCAAGTATCATTTTGTGGTGCTAAGTAATTTATATGGAATTTGGTAAACAGATCAAGACGAGCAGTAAAACAGATCCCCTGCAGCCAGCAACAATAGATCCCACCCACAACAAAGTTTCCCCGCCGGGCAACAATAGACTCCCGGCAGCATCAACAGATCTCCGTACAGCAAGCATTAACCACTTAAGCCCCGGACCAATATGCTGGCTAAAGACCCAAGGGGTTTTTACAGTTCGGGACTGCGTCGCTTTAACAGACAATTGCGCGGTCGTGCGACATGGCTCCCAAACAAAATTGACATCCTTTTTTCCCCACAAATAGAGCTTTCTTTTGGTGGTATTTGATCACCTCTGCGGTTTTTATTTTTTGCGCTATAAACAAAAATAGAGCGACAATTTTGAAAAAAATGCAATATTTTTTACTTTTTGCTATAATAAATATCCCCCAAAAACATATATAACATTTTTTTTTCCTCAGTTTAGGCCGATACGTATTCTTCTACCTATTTTTGGTAAAAAAAACGCAATAATCGTTTATCGGTTGGTTTGCGCAAAATTTATAGCGTTTACAAAATAGGGGATAGTTTTTTTGCATTTTTATTTTTTTTATTTTTTTTACTAGTAATGGCGGCGATCAGCGATTTTTTTCGTGACTGCGACATTATGGCGGACACTTCGGACAATTTTGACACATTTTTGGGACCATTGTCATTTTCACAGCAAAAAATGCATTTAAATTGCATTGTTTATTGTGAAAATGACAGTTGCAGTTTGGGAGTTAAACACAGGGGGCGCTGTAACATTTAGGCATCACTGTGTATGTGTTTACTAGTGTAGGGGGGTGTGGCTGTAGGATTGACATCATCGATCGAGTCTCCCCTATAAAAGGGATCACTCGATCGATGCAGCCGCCACAGTAAAGCACGGGGAAGCCGTGTTTACACACGGCTCTCCCCGTTCTTCAGCTCCGGGGAGCGATCGCGACGGAGCGGCTATAAACAAATAGCCGCGCCGTCGTCCCGGATCGCTCCCCGAGCGGACCCGACCTCCGCATGTACCTGGGGAGGGGGGGCCCGATCGGACCCCCCACCCAAGTCTAGGCAGGCACGTACAGGTACGTTGATGTGCCTGTCCGTGCCATTCTGCCGACGTAAATGTACATGAGGAGGTCGGGAAGTGGTTAATAGACTCTCTGGTAGGTTGACCACATTTCCAAACTACCATTCAGGGACACCCCCCTTCCCAAAAATCAGCCTGTGCTGTAACGAATCACAGAACAGTGATTGGACACAAGAAATGGGATTTATGATTTCTCCAATCACAAGCAGGGGGCTGGGATTGTGCTCCTCCAGGCATTCCCGGCCAGGACAAGTACTGTTAGTGCGTAAAGTGGTGATGTGGCGCCCTTTTTTGCAGGCATAAGATTGGCACAGGGGGGGGGGGGGGTTGGCTGTGTCAGTTTCATTCCGGGACACTGTATTGTCCTGGAATGAAGGTGCCCGGGACAGACCTGCAAAATGTGGGACTGTCCTAGGCAATCCCGGACACGTGGTCACCCTACTCTCTGGCTGCCATCAACAACTGACCCCCCCACCCCCCTAGAAACCATAGGTCTCCCCCCAGCAACAATAGACCCCCCCTTCAAAAATAGATCCACAGCAGTGAGCATCAATACCCTGCAGCACACCCCAGCATCCCTTGCCATTACATATAGTCAGTCCAGAAGGTGCTGGAACTGTGTCCCCCCGCGTTCCTGCTGAAAAAATGCCCTGAACACACATATAGAAGGAAGGTTAACTAACACCAAATCTCAGAAAGAGGCTGGATCCTTAAAGCGGGGGTTCACCCTATAAAAAAAAAAATTTTTTTTTTTCTTCTAGCATAAAATTAGGCATAGTAGCGCGAGCTACAGTATGCCTGTCTTAATTTTTTTATCCCCGTACTCACAGTGTAATCGTACATAGAAGATTACGACTGCCCACGGGGAATGGGCGTTCCAATCCAGACGGAAGGTGATTGACGGCCGGCTCTGGCGCGTCACGCTTCTCCGGAAATAGCCGAAATAGGCTTGGCTCTTCACGGCGCCTGCGCATAGTCTGTGAGGAGCCGAGACCTACTCCGGCTGTCTTCGGGGAGCGTGACGTGCCAGAGCCGGCCGTCAATCACCCTCCCTCTTGAAAGGAACGCCCATTCCCCGCGGGCAGTCGGAATCTTCTATGTACGATTACACAGTGAGTACGGGGATGAAAAAATTAAGACAGGCATACTGTAGCTCGCGCTACTATGCCGAATTTTATGCTAAAAAGTTGTTCTGCAGGGTGAACCACCGCTTTAAGTGGTTATGAAAGTTTTATCTTAGGTGTAAGTATTGCACATATATGAAAACAGTTACTTCGCTTTGGCTCAGTTTCGATAATAGTTATTAAGTAACAGATATAAAATGAATGATATGGAAATGTAGAATAGGACACAAATGAGATAATATTTCCATTCTGGACAGAAATGGCAGCTGAGAGGTTTAATCTGAAGACTGAATTAGACAGTTCAGCACTAGAACACGATACAACTCAAAGGTTCCCCTCTAGCATTCGCCGGCCCGGAAAATTAAAAACCTTATTGGTCTGGTTATCAGTTAATGGAACCTACATAATGGGAATTTTTCAAAACTCCAGATAGCAAAAGAAGAAAAAAAAAGAAGAAAAAAATTAATATATATATTTTACACACTTTCTCCATACTTTCTGCACCTGAAGGCAATTTCCTACAACCACTGGCCTAAAACAAATTCTAGAAATGGGAAATGATGGATGCCACTGAGACTATTGATAACACATTTTATCGAAAAAAAAAATAAATGCACTTTTTGTAATCATAGAATATTTGGCCTCAAAGTATCCATCTACCAAAAAGTGAGATTTTTGATATAGATGAAGCCTGGTGTGCCGAGTCAGTCACCGGTAGGGATGAGCTTTATGTTCGGGTGGAACATGAGTTCGACTCGAACATTGGCTGTTTGCTCGTTCGCCGAATAGCGAACGATGTGGGGTGTTCGCGGCAAATTCTAAAGCCGCGGAACACTCTTAAAAAGTCTTTGGGAGAAATCATAAATGCCAATTTAAAAGGTTAATATGCAAGTTATTGTCATAAAAAGTTTTTGGGGACCTGGGTCCTGCCCCAGGGGACATATATCAATGCAAAAAAAAAGTTTTAAAAACTGACGTTTTTTTTTTCCGGGAGTGTCTATAGTATGCCTGTAAAGTAGCGCATGTTTCCCGTGTTTAGAACACTCCCTGCACAAAATGTCATTTCTGAAGAAAAAAAGTCATTCAAAACTACTCGTGGCTATAATGAATTGTCCTGGCAATACAGATAAAAAAGTAATTGGGAAAAAAAAAACATTACCAGGCCCTTTGGGTCTGGTATGAATATCAAGGGGAACCCCGAACCAAAATTAAAAAATAAATGCGTGGGGGGTCCCCCCAAATGCCATTACAAGGCCCTTTAGGTCTGGTATGGATATTAAGGGGAACCCCGCGTCAAATTTTCTTATTTTTTTTCTAAAAGGCGTAGGGTTCCCCTTCAAATTCATACCAGACCCTTTAGGGGAACCCCACGCCAAAATTAAGAAAAATGGCATGGGGTTCCCCCCAAAAATCTATACCAGACCCTTATCCGAGCACACAACCTGGCAGGCTGCAGGAAAAGAGCCGTACCAAACCACATGCCCTCAACATGGGGAGGATGTCCCCATGTTGATGGGGACAAGGGCCTTATCCCCACAACCCTTGCCCGGTGGTTGTGGGGGTCTGTGGGCAGGGGTCTTATCGGAATCTGTAAGCCCCCTTTAAGGAAGGGGACCCCCAGATTCCACCCCCCCATGTGAATTGGTAACCGGGTACATTGTACCCCTACCATTTCACAAAAAAAAAAGTATCAAAAATGTTAAAAACTACAGTAGACGGCTTGGGACAAGTCCTTTATTAAAGAAAAGAAGAAAAAAAAAAAAAGAAAAAAATTCCAACAATGTAATCCATTCTCGAGCGACATGGAAAAAAAAGCCGATTTGATCCTGCCTCCAAGGGAGGTACCCGCAGAATGACGCTCTCCCGCCGTGACAGCTTTTATAGCTGAGGGAGGGGCCACCCGTCACGTGCGTGGGTGACCCTGCCCCCTCTGATGCAACGGGGAAATGCCAGGGTTACCCAGTGAGATGTACGATGACCCCGCCCCCTCTGACACGTCATGGGAAACCCGCGTTGCGTCAGAGGGGGTCGCCCGCGCGCGCGACGGGTGGCCCCACCCTCAGCTATAAAAGAGCTGTCACGGCGGTAGAGCATCATTCCGTGGGTACCTCCTATGGAGGCAGGATCAAGTCTGATTTTTTTTCTTCCGTATCGCTCGAGAATAGTTTACATTGTTTGAATATTTTTTTTTTTTTAAATAAAAGCACTTGTCCCAAGCTGTCTACTGTGGTTTTACATTTTTGAAACTTTTTTGTTAAGGGGGCTTCCAGATTCCTATAAGCACCCCGCCCGCAGACCCCCACAACCACCAGGCAAGGGTTGTGGGGGATGAGGCCCTAGTCCCCAATATGGGGACATCCTCCCCCCATGTTAAGGGCATGTTGCCTGGTACGGTTCAGGGGGGGGCGCTCTCGTCCCCCCTCTTTTGCCAGGTTGCGTGCTCGGATAGGGGTCTGGTATGGATTTTTGGGGGGGGGAACCACACACCATTTTTCTTTTAATTTTGGCGCGGGGTTCCCCTTAAAATCCATACCAGGCCTAAAGGGCCCAATTTAGAATTTGGGGGGACCCCCACGCATTTTTTTTATTTTGGTTTCGAGGTTCCCCTTAATATTCATACCAGACCTAAAAGCGCATGGTAATGGACTTGGGGGGGGGGGGGGGGTGCATGCCGTTTTTTTCAATGACTTATCTGTATGACGTATCTGGAACCCGACAATTCATTATAGCCGCGAGTAGTTTTGAATGACTTTTTTTCCTTCAGAAATGACATTTTGTGCAGGGACTGTACTAATCACGGGAAACATGTGCTACTTTACAGGCATACTATAGACAACCTCCCCCCCAGGTATGAAATTTAAGGGGATTTTTCACTTTTATTGTTTCACTTTAAGCATTATTAAAATCACTGCTCTCGAAAAAAAACATACGTTTTTGAAACTTTTTTTTTGCATTGATACATGTCCCCTGTGGCAGGACCTGGGTCCCCAAACACTTTGTATGACAATAACTTGCATATTAAAAGCAGAGTTTCACCCAAGAATGGAACTTCCGCTTGGGAGTCACTCAACTTCCCGCTGCCTTCTGGGAAACACACTGCTCCCAGGAGATAGCGGGGACCACTGTAAACGCGCCGCGCTACTCAGGCATGCGCAGTAGGGAACCAGGCAGTGAAGTCGCAACGCTTCACTTCCTGATTCCCTCACCGAGGATGGTGGCGGGGGGGGCCGAGAGACGAGCGATTGCTCGCCTTCAGCTGCTGACATCGCTTGACTCCAGGACAGGTAATTGTCCATTTATTCAAAATCAGCAGCTGCAGTATTTGTAGCTGCTGGCTTTTAATATTTTTTTCGCGGGAACTCTGCTTTAAGGGCGATCCCCTACACTATAAGAACGATCATAGCGGCTGTTCCGCCCCTTAATCGCTTTTACGGGTGGCGAAATGTGATATCCCGTCCCGCCGGTGCTTCTACCTACCTGTATGATCGGTGAGTCAGAGAATGGATCCGCCAGCCCCGATTCTTGACCATAGAGATTTACGGCAGACCAGATGGTCGCCGAGTCTCTATGATCTTTGGAGGCCAGGCGCACTGTTATGACGTCACGCCCGGCCTCTGCATTCAAAAAACTGCTCCACCTCGACTAGGAAGCGGTGATCGTTTTTATTTTGGGGGGGGGGTTTAGGCTTCCCAGCCTAGAGGTGAGATGTGGGGTCTTATTGACCCCATATCTCACTGTAAAGAGGACCGATGATGCTATTGTCCTATTACAAGGGAAATTTCTTGCAATCGGAAAAGTGATCAAAAAATTTTTTAAGTGTCAAAAATGTAAGTTAAATTAACATTTTTTTTTTTAAAGTGCCTCTGTCTCCATGTGCTCGCACGCAGAAGCGAGTCCCGCCCACATATGAAAACGGTGTTCAAACCACACATGTGAGGTGTCGCCGCGAACGTTAGAGCGAGAGCAATAATTCTAGCCCTAGACCTCCTCTAACTCAAAACATGTAACCAGTAAAAAAAATGTAAAGCGTCACCTATGGGGATTTTTAAGTACCGAAGTTTGGCGCCATTCCACGAGCGTGTGCAATTTTGAAGCGTGACATGTTAGGTATCTATTTACTCGGCGTAACTTCATCTTTCACATTATGCAAAACATTGGGCTGACTTTAATGGTTTGTTTTCTTTGAGGCTGGATTCACACTTGTGCGGTGAGAATTTCCAGCTCTGTTATCTCTGCAAAGAGATAAGAGAGCTGTTCAGCAGATCATCTCCTTTTTAGCTGCGAATTTGGAGACTAAGGATGAGCTCCGGCGTGTTCGCATAGAACACAAGCAGAGCCCGCCAGGAAGTCGGCACCCGCGCTGCGCTAATCACAGCCAGGTAGACATTTCCCGATCTCTGCAGCCGAGCATCGGACAATGTCTGCCTGGCTGTGATTAGCGCAGCGCGGCTGCCGACTTCCTGGCGGGCTCTGCACGTGTTCTATGCGAACACGCCGGAGCTCATCCTTATTGGAGACCTGGGAGAGGGGAGGGGGAAGTGTATTGAGGAGAATGAGAGAAATCCTGATGAGAAATGAACACATCTGCGAATCAGATGCGTGCCCATAGAAGATAATGGGCATGCTCTGATGAAGCTTGTTATCAAGCGAAACATGTAAGCGATTTGCCACTACACTGCTGTAGTCCAAACATGGGTGTCCCACCTACACGGCCAGACACCTAACCACGTTCAGATATGACCAGTATCTTCATCCTTGGATAGTGCCAAGCTGAAACACAGCACTCACACTGCTGTATGCCTGAATACTGATATGCCATCAGCTAACCGCATGGACTCCCTGCAAACCAGCGGTCCTGAACAGATCATTGCTAGTGCACGCTAGTATCTCCTGCTGGACTTAAACATACCTGACCATACGGGACCTGGAAGTACTGCTTCCAATGAAAGGATTGTTCCAGTGATCGAGGACGCACAACTGAAGGGCAGCCAGGCTGACCAAAACGACAGATGGTGATCTGCAACAACCTTACCTGTCTTTATTTTCACGCTGTTACAGCGAAACATTGGTCTTGGATGCCGGCGCCCCCTCCTAGTGCCACGTTTAGACCCCTTTCACACTGAAGCGTTTTGGCATTAACCACTTAAGCCCCGGACCTTTAGGCAGCTATATGCCCAGGCCAGGTTTTGCGATTCGGCACTGCGCTATAAACAAAAATAGAGCGACAATTTTGAAAAAAATGCAATATTTTTTACTTTTTGCTATAATAAATATCCCCCAAAAACATATATAAAAATATTTTTTTCCTCAGTTTAGGTCGATACGTATTCTTCTACATATTTTTGGTAAAAAAAATCGCAATAGGCGTTTATCGATTGGTTTGCGCAAAATTTATAGCGTTTACAAAATAGGGGATAGTTTTATTGCATTTTTATAATTTTTTTTTTTTTTTTACTACTAATGGCGGCGATCAGCAATTTTTTTTGTGACTGCGACATTATGGCGGACACTTCGGATAATTTTGACACATTTTTGGGACCATTGTCATTTTCACAGCAAAAAATGCATTTAAATTGCATTGTTTATTGTGAAAATGACAGTTGCAGTTTGGGAGTTGACCACAGGGGGCGCTGTAGGAGTTAGGGTTCACCTAGTGTGTGTTTACAACTGTAGGGGGGTGTGGCTGTAGGTCTGACGTCATCGATCGAGTCTCCCTATAAAAGGGATCACTCGATCGATGCAGCCGCCACAGTGAAGCACGGGGAAGCCGTGTTTACATACGGCTCTCCCCGTTCTTCAGCTCCGGGGAGCAATCGCGACGGAGCGGCTATAAACGAATAGCCGCGCCGTCGTCCCGATCGGACCCCCCACCCGCTAGAAGGCAAGGACGTACATGTACGCCCATTTGCCTGTACGTGTCATTCTGTGGACCTACATATACATGCGGCGGTCGGGAAGTGGTTAAAAAACAGCGCTATTAAAACGTTTATAAAACGCTCTCCATTCATCTCAATGGACCCTTTCACACTGAGTCCTGCAAGCAGCATCTTTGGAGCAGCTTTTGGGCGCTGAAAAAAAAAAACGCTCCAAAAACGCACCTCTCCATTGAAATTTATTTAAAGCGCTGTAAAAAATGCCTTGCCCTTTCACACTGAGGCGTTGCACTGGCGGGGCGTTGAGAAAAGTCCTGCAAGCAGCATCTTTGGAGCAGCTTTTGGGCGCTGAAAAAAACCGCCCCCTTCACACTGAGGCACTGCAAAAACGCCCTAAAACGTTAGGGTCTTAGCGGTGCTTTACCAGCGTTTTTCGGGCTTTCACATTGGGATTGCAGATGAGGCTTCTTTCAGGCGCTTTACGTTTTTTTTTCTTTAACGCTAAAGCGCCCGAAAATTGCCCCAGTGTGAAAGGGGCCTTAATCCAGATGAATATGTGATTGATCCAGCATCTGAATATACCAAGCGTGCCTTTAAATGGCTATTTCAGTTCTAATAGCATCCTGATGTTCCTACTTGTACAACCTAGTACATTAATAGCCAGATTCAGATAGAGTTACGCTGGCGTATCAGTAGATACGTTGTCGAAACTACGAATCTGCGCCGTCGTATATTTGAGTGTATTCTCAAATTGAGATACACTTAAATCTAGCTAAGATACGACCACCGGCGCCATCGTATCTTAACTGTCTATTTACGCCGGCCGCTAGGGGCGTGTACGCTGATTTACGCCTAGAATGCGTAAATCAGCGAGATACACCTATTGACGAACGTACGCTTGCCCGTCGCAGTAAAGATACGCTGTTTACGTAAGGCATTTACATTCCTAAAGATATTCCACCAAAAAGATGGCGCAGCCAATGTTAAGTATGGACGTCGGAACCGCATCGAATTTCACGCCGTTTGCATAAGTCGATTCAGAATAGGGCTGGGCGTGATTTACGTTCACGTCGAAACCAATGAGTCTTTGTGGCGTAATTTGGAGCATGTGCACTGGGTTACGTCCACGGACGGCGCATGCGCCGTATGTTCAAAGCGTCAATTACGTGGGGTCATGCCTTATTGACATAAAACCCGCCCACCTCTTCCCAATTTGAATTAGGCGCGCTTAGGCCGGCACATTTACGCTACGCCGCCTTAACATAGGACGCAAGTGCTTTGTGAATACAGCACTTGCCTCTCTAACTTGCAGCGGTGTAACGTAAATGACATACGTTACGCCCGCACAAAGTTACGCTGGCGTACGTGAATCTGGCTAATAGTGACTGAACATGCAAAAATTCCCTAATCAATCTGGCTAGCTTGAACACCCTAGGCGAAACCTAATTTGGATGCCCTTTTGGCTCCACCCTCTTTGCCCATGTAAACCCCACCTTTTTATTGAAACTCCCATCAAATGCAGCCTCACCAGAGCCCATCAAATGCAGCCTCACCAGCGCCCATCAAATGCAGCCTCACCAGAGCCCATCAAATGCAGCCTCACCAGCGCCCACCAAATGCAGCCTCACCAGCGCCCAACCAAATGCAGCCTCACCAGCGCCCATCAAATGCACCCTCACCAGCGCCCATCAAATGCACCCTCACCAGCGCCCATCAAATGCACCCTCACCAGCGCCCATCAAATGCAGCCTCACCAGAGCGCCCATCAAATGCAGCCTCACCAGAGCGCCCATCAAATGCAGCCTCACCAGAGCGCCCATCAAATGCAGCCTTACCAGCGCCCATCAAAAGCAGCCTCACCAGCGCCCATCAAAAGCAGCCTCGCCAGCGCCCATCAAAAGCAGCCTCACCAGCGCCCACCAAATGCAGCCTCACCAGCGCCCATCAAATGCAGCCTCACCAGCGCCCATCAAAAGCAGCCTCACCAGCGCCCACCAAATGCAGCCTCACCAGCGCCCATCAAATGCAGCCTCACCAGCGCCCATCAAATGCAGCCTACCAGCGCCCATCAAATGCAGCCTCACCAGCGCCCATCAAATGCAGCCTCACCAGCGCCCACCAAATGCACCCTCACCAGCGCCCATCAAATGCAGCCTCACCAGCGCCCATCAAATGCAGCCTCGCCAGCGCCCATCAAATGCAGCCTCGCCAGCGCCCATCAATAAATGTTTGTTTGTTTTGCATTCATTGGGGAGTCGGGACACAGACACAGTTCTCCGCCACCGTTGCGACTCTGACACTATGTGCGAATGGAGAAGCGGCTGCCTCCTGATGCTGAGACTTAACTTGCTGCAGAGAGAAGAGAGTAGGAACACCAGTGACCGGGCGCCCCTAGGCAGTGACAGCAGGACGTGGAGCTCTGTGTGTAATGATGGGGTGTAAACACAGAGATCCACGTGCTGTCAGGGAGAGAGGAGACCGATCTGTGTCCCTTGTACATAGGGACACAGCATCGGTCACCTCCCCCAGTCACCCCCCTTCCCCCACAGTTAGAACACACCCAGGATACACATTTAACCCCTTCCTCACCCCCTAGTGTTAACCCCTTCCCTGCCAGTCACATTTATACAGTAATTAGTGCATTTTTATAGCACTGATCGCTGTATAAATGTGAATGGTCCCAAATTTGTGTCAAAAGTGTCCGATACGTTCGCCGCAATATCGCAGTCCCAATAAAAATCGCAGATCGCCGCCATTACTAGTAAAAAAAAAAAATAATAAAAAAAAATCATAATTCTGTTCCCCATTTTGTAGGCGCTATAACTTTTGCGCAAACCAGTCGCTTATTGCGATTTTTTTTTTTTTTTTTTTTACAAAAATACGTCGAAAAATACGTATCGGCCTTAACTGAGAAAAAAAGAGTTTTTTTTAAAAAAAAAAATGGGATATTTATTATAGCAACAAGTAAAAAAAATATATATTTTTTTTAAATTGTCGCTCTTTTTTTGTTTATAGCGCAAAAAAATAAAAACCGCAGAGGTGATCAAATACCAACAAAATAAAGCTCTATTTGTGGGGAAAAAAGGACGTCAATTTTGTTTGGGAGCCACGTCGCACGACCGCGCAATTGTCAGTTAAAGCGACGCAGTGCCGGAAGCTGAAATTTCGCCTGGGCACGAAGGGGGTTTATGTGCCCAGTAAGCAAGTGGTTAATAATATGGTGGAGGGAGGTGCGGTGTTTTTTCTATTTTTTGTAGAAGTAATTTATTGCGGTTGACTAAATAAAGCCTATAATTCCCAGCAGTTCCTTGTTGAGGAATTATTTCTGGGAGGAGGTGTGTTTTTTTTTCACCTCCTCTGTCTCTTTTTGTATATGCTTAGAATTCAGAGGAACATCCTATAGGACTATTCTGCTACCGCAGAGATTTCCCATTTTTTGCTGAACGTTGTTTGGATATTGGGACAACATGCACGATTATAGTGCATTCCTCCAATCAAAAAAATTATAGTGGATGAGCTTGTTAGTTACCAAATTTTTGGTGTTTTTTGTGATAATGGGCCTGAATTGGCACCTGAGCCGCACCGCAACGCCTAGAAAAAACACACACTTTTTTGGGCAATGCGCAGTGCAAATGCATCGCACATATGTGAACCAGCCTCCTTAAAATCAATGTATTTTATAATGTTATGCGAATTGGATGCGGGTTTAAGCCGCCCTCAATTCGCATAGGTGTGAACCCAGCCTTAACCACTTAAGGACCGCCTCCTGCACATATACGTCGGCAGAATGGCACGGCTGGGCACAAGCACGTACAGGTATGTCCTGTACTAGTACCCGGTCGCGGGCGCGCGCCCGCGTCCCGGTCCGGAGCTCCGGGACCGCAGGACTCGCGGACCCGATCGCCGCTGGAGTCCCGCGATCGGTCCCCGGAGCTGAAGAACTGGGAGAGCCGTGTGTAAACACGGCTTCCCCGTTCTTCACTGTGGCAGCTGCATCGATCGTGTCATCCCTTTTATAGGGGGACACAATCGATGACGTCACACCTACAGCCACACCCCCCTACAGTTGTAAACACACTTCAGGTCACACATAACCCCATCAGCGCCCCCTTGTGGTTAACTCCCAAACTGCAATTGTCATTTTCACAATAAGCAATGCATTTTAAATGCATTTTTTGCTGTGAAAATGACAATGGTCCCAAAAATGTGTCCAATGTGTCCGCCATAATGTCGCAGTCACGAAAAATATCGCTGATCGCCGCCATTAGTAGTAAAAAAAAAAAACATTTATAAAAATGCAATAAAACTATCCCCTATTTTGTAAACGCTAGAAATTGTGCGCAAACCAACCGATAAATGCTTATTGCGATTTTTTTTTCTTCAAAAAATAGGTAGAAGAATACGTATCGGCCTAAACTGAGGAAAAAAAATATTTTTTAAAATATTTTTTCGGGATATTTATTATAGCAAAAAGTAAAAAATATTGATTTTTTTTCAAAATTGACACTCTATTTTTGTTTATAGCGCAAAAAAATAAATACCGCAGAGGTGATCAAATACCACCAAAAGAAAGCTCTATTTGTGGGGAAAAAAGGACGCCAATTTTGTTTGGGAGCCACGTCGCAATTGTCAGTTAAAGCGACGCAGTGCCGAATCGCAAAAAGGGGCAAGGTCCTTTAGCTGCATTTTGGTCCGGGTCTTAAGTGGTTAAAGCATGAAACTGCCCCCCCCAAAAAAACGCATTTGAAAAATTGCTGCGCAAATACTGTGCGATATAAAAAGTTGCAATAACCGCCATTGTATTCTCTAGGGCCTTTGCAAACAAAAAAAATATATATAATGTTTGGGGGTTCTGTGTCATTTTCTAGCAGAAAAAAATGATGATTTTTACATGTAGGAGTGAAGTGCCAGAATTGGCCTGGTGGTTAAAATTGGCACTTTTGATTTTATCATGTTCGTGTCCCATAGACTTTAACCGGGTTCGCATATTCTGCTGTGAACCGAACCAGGGGGGTGTTTGGCTCATCCCTATTTTGACATTTCCAATTTCCAAAATTTCCAGTTGGCGAATTTTGAATTTTCGGAAATTGAAAAATTTGGAAATTTCTGAACTAATTTGTCAAAATTCGTTAACCACTTCCAGCCCAAGGACGTCATATGACGTCCTGGACTTTCAGTGGGGATATCTGAAAGATGCCTCATTCAGATATCCATCTCTTCAGCCGGCGAATCCCTGCACCATAAGAATGATCATAGCGGCGGTTCCACCGCTTGATCGTTCTTATAGGCGGCCATCCGGTGCTTCTCCGGGCTCTCCTTTGCCATCGGAGACCCGGAGAAACGATCCGCCGGCGTCCGATGGAAACCATAGAGTAAACTGGTGACCAGATGGTCACCAGTCATCTCTATGATCGTCGGAGGCCCGGGCGCGATGTTAT
This sequence comes from Rana temporaria, assembly GCF_905171775.1. NCBI lineage: Eukaryota > Metazoa > Chordata > Amphibia > Anura > Ranidae > Rana > Rana temporaria. The sequence continues at coordinate 17,851,034 of NC_053493.1, forward strand.
GACGTCACACCCGGGTCCTGGAATGTAAACACAGCCGCAATCGCGGCTGAAAGCATTAGATCGGTGAATTTTTTTCACGATCTAATGCTTTCCAGCCTGGAGGAGAGATGTAAGGTCTTATTGACCCCGCATCTCTCCATAAAGAGTACCTGTCACAAACCATTCCTATTACAAGGGATGTTTACATTCCTTGTAATAGGAATAAAAGTGATCAAAAAAAAAAAAATTCAAAAAAAGTGTAAAAATAAAAGAAATTTAGTAAAATAAAATATTAAAAAACATTTTTTAAACGCCCCAACCCCCCGGTAGCCCGCGTTTAGAAGCTAACACACACGTAAGTCCCGCCCACATATGTAAACGCCGTTCAAACCACACATGTGAGGTATCGCCGCGTGCGTTAGAGCACCAGCAACACTTCTAGCACTAGACCTCCTCTGTAACTCCAAATTTGTAACTTGTAAAAAAATAAACATAAACAACGCCTATGGAGATTTTTAAGTACTGACGTTTGGTGCCATTCCATGAGTGTGCGCCATTTTAAAGCGTGACATGTTAGGTATCTATTTACTCGGCGTAACTTCATCTTTCACATTATACAAAAAAATTGGGCTAACTTTACTGTTTTGTTATTTTTTAATTCACAAAAAAAAAGGCGTTTGAAAAATGATTGCGCAAATTCTGTGTGAGATAAAAAGTTGCAATGGCCGGCATTTTATTCCCTAGGGTGTCTGCTAAAAAAACAACATATATAGTGTTTGGAGGGTTTTGAGTAATTTTCTAACAAAAAAATTATGATTTATGCATGTAGGAGAGAAGTGCCAAAATAGGCCCGGTATGGAAGTGGTTAAAATTAATTTGGAACTAAAACGAATTGCACATGTCTAATACATACACTACACCAGTCCTCAAGGAGCCCCAACAGGTCATGTTTTCAGGCTCTCCATTATTTTGCACAGGTGATTTGATCAGTTTCACTGCCTTAGTAATTTGCACAGCTGTCTCATCAGAGGGAAATCCTGAAAACTGAGCTGATCTGTCTCTTACCTTTACTGCTGTAGGTTGGCTGGCACCTGTTGTCCCACTAGCTTGTGTTCAGCTCTGGCTGCACTCATCAGCTATGGGTGTCGCCGGCTTCACCTGTTGCTTAATATATCATTCCTTCCTGCTGCTTCCTGTCCAGCCCCCCATGTGCCTTGCTGTTTAAATTCCACTCAGACCAAATTTTGGTTGCTTGAGCAACACTTGTTCCTGAGCACCATTCCTGTAACCTGCTTGCCTGGCTTCTCATGAACGGATCCCTTGTGCACTGGCTCTGCTATCTCTCCGGATTATGATGTCTGCTACCCGCCCCGACTTTGGCTTGCCATCTGGCTCTCCTTTTGATTCATCCATCCATCCATGTCTGACTGTGTCTTCTGGTACTCTCCTTGCGAGCAGGGTGAACCTGGGGCTCGTGACCTGGGGTCAGCACGCAGCTAAGCCCAAACCCTCGTGAGGGGGTCCCTGGCAGAATACCGGCTGGCCCTTAGATTCCACGCCCTGGGGGATCCCGTGTCACCTGCTTGTCTGTGGGCTCACATCAGTAGCACTGTGACAGTTTGCTCAAGCCATGAGCTCCTCAGAGAGTCTGCCACTGACGGAGGATCAAATGTAACATCTAGTTCAGAGACTTGGCTCCCAGTAAGCAAATCAAGAGCAAATAATGCTGTTTCTACAGGATCTTGCCTCCTGTCTGGATCGCATGCAAGTCGCTGCAACTTCAGCTCCTGCCTCGTTTGCTCCCGTGTTGCCTGCCTCACCTGGCAATCCCTGCTTGCATCTGCCACCACCACCACTTAGTTTTCTGGTGACCCTAAGGCTTGTCGTGGCTTCATTAATAAGTGTTCCACCCACTTTGAACTTTCCAGACACCATTTTCCAACTGATCGCTCCAAAGTCGCATACAACATCTCTTTCTGGTGATGCACTAGCTTGGGCCTCTCCACTTTGGGAACAGCACGATTCTATCACCTCTGACCTCCAGGCTTTTTGGGATGCTTTCCGGAAAACTTGATGAGCCCAGCAGAGTGTCTTCTGCTGCTGAGGCCCTACTTTGTCTTTGCCAGCAAAGAATGACAGTCGCTCAATACTCAGCTCCATTCCGTATGGTGGCCGCTGAACTCAAATGGAATAATGAGGCTCTTGCAGCTACCTTCTGGCAAGGCCTGTCTGAGCGTGTAAAGGATGAACTCGCTGGACGCACCATTCCTACGACATTGGATGATTTAATCGCATAAAGCATTCAAATAAACATTCGCTTCCAGGAGCGGGCCATGGAGAGATCCAGATCCATCATCCCCCTGCTGACTGTCCAGCACAGGCACTCCAAAGACTTGTGGAACCCTCTCCGTCTTCAACCTCTCAAATGTTGGGAAGAACCTATGCAGCTTGGGCAAACTCACCTCACTCCAGTGGAACATGCCCGGCGCATGGGTTGAGGGCGGCTTGTGCCTTTTTTTTGTGGCGATAAAGACATCTTTTGAACTCCTGTCCAGTTTGTCTGGGATACTCCAGGGTCTAGGTCAGATGGAGGTGATTTAGACCAATCCTTTAATTCTGTCAGCTTCTCTTGTTTTACTCTACCAGTGTCTATCCAATGGGCTCAAAATGCCTAGCAACTCTGCATATGTGGACTCTGGAGCAGCTGGGAATTTCATTGAACAATCTTTGGCTTCAGAGTTGGGCATTTCCTTTGTTGCCCTGGCTATACCCCTCTCCGTGACCGTAGTAGATGGCTCCTTCTTGCCAATGAGCCCCATCCGGTTTAAAACCCCTCCTATTGCGTTACGCATTTGAGTTTTGCATGGTGAGGAAATCTTTTCTCTTTGCCTAAATACTCCAGTCCCATCATTCTGGGTCTTCCATGGTTGCAGAAACACTCCCCGCATCTTGACTGGAACTCTGGAGAAGTATTGGCTTGGGGTCCTCAATGTCAGCAACGGTGTGTTTTCAAGGTACTACCACTTTCCTCCATTCCTCTGGCTGAGACCTCCACAACTCCCATGTTGCCTTCCCAATATCAGTCCTTCCGAAAAAATTTCTGCAAAAAAGTCAGCTGATCGCCTTCCTCCTCAGAGACTATGACTGCTCCATTGATCTGTTACCATGGGCCTCTCCTCCCCGAGGCCGGGTCTCCCCGAGGCCGAGTCTACCCTCTATCCCAGAGACACAAGCCATGTCTGAATACATTTAGGAAAACCTGCAAAAAAGGGGTTTCATCAGGAAATCAAACTCGCCTGCCGGAGCCGGGTTTTTCTTTGTACTGAAAAAAAGATGGTTCACTTCGTCCATGCATCGACTACAGGAGCCTTAACGCCATCACCGTGAAGAACCGATACCTTCTTCCTTTCAGAACTCTTTGACAGACTGAGAGTTTCTCATGTTTTTACCAAATTGGATCTTGGAAGGCCTACAATTTAATAAGAATCCGGGAAGGAGATGAGTGGAAGACCACCTTTAACACCAGGGACGGACATTGTGAATATCTTGTGATGCCCTTTGGCTTATGCAATGCCCCAGCTGTCTTCCAAAATTTGGTTAATGAGATCTTCCGCATGTCTGTGTTATTGTATATCTGGATGATATTCTTCTTTTCTCACCAGACTTACTCACCCATCGTCTCCATGCGAGTTGTGCTACAGCGTCAACGGGACAATTGTCTATATGCTAAATTGGAGAAGTGCCTATTTGAACAAACACGAGTTCAGTTTCTGGGCTACATAATCTCATCACAGGGCCTCCTCATGGACCCAGCCAAACTTCGGGCCATCTCTGAGTGGCCACAGCCCTCTGGTCTTAAAGCCACCCAACTATTTTTGGTCTTCACCAATTACGATCGCCAATTCATTCCCAACTACTCCACCTTGGTGGCCCCTATTACATCTCTTACCCACAAGGGTGTCAATACCCGGCTCTGGTCTCCTGAAGCCATTGATGCTTTCCACAAACTCAAGGCAGCCTTCCATCCCCAGTCCAATGGACAAACGGAATGTGTCAATCAAAATGTAGAATGTTTTTTCTCAGTGCCTTCATCTCAGCCCATCAAGATGATTGGGTGGACCTTTTGCTCAGGGCAGAGTTTGCCTTAAACCAACACTCCAATGCCAGTTCTGGAAAATCTCCCTTCTTCACTGTTTACAGGCAGTATGCATCTGTTCCCATTTCTCTCCTCATACCAGCAGCAGCTGAAACCCAAAGGACCTTCAACTCAATCTGGGCAGAAGTCTAAGAATCTTCATCTGGCTGCTTCCAGACATAAAACAGCAGCAATGCCTTCCATGTCTCCCTGCTCAGGCCACTGGTTCTCAACCGCTTCTCTCGCCCTTCTTCTCACCCTGCGGCTGTTACCACGGATCAGCATGAGATTAAAGACATATTGACTCCAAATACTCCAGAGGGAAGCTACTCTGATTGAAGGGCTACAGTCCGGAAGGAGAGGTCTTGGGTTCCTGCTGCAGATGTCTCAGCCCTACGCTTGGTGACCAGATTTCATCGAAAATTTCCCTCCAAGCCAGCCCCCAGACATGTAGGGGGACCTCGTAAGCAGGGGGGGGGGGGTACTGTCACACCAGCTGCGGAGCTGATCTGTGTCTTACCTTTACTGCTGTAGGTTGGCTGGCACCTGTTCCACTAGCTCAGGGGTCCTCAAACTACGGAGGACTTGTAACCGGCCCACCCGACAGGCAACGCCGGTTACACTGCAGGTTGTAACACAGCGATCCTGCTGTGTCACGGAGATGGTGTTAACAGTTCGGGCGCGCTGTGATAAATGTCCCGCTCTCCTCCTCCTAGACTAGGTTGTGTGATAGAGCCAGTGTTCTGTCTATCACACAAGCTGGTCTAGGAGGAGGAGGGCGGGACATTTATCACAGCGCGCCAGAACTGTTACCTTCGTGACACAGCGGGACCGTCACAGCAGTTGAGTGAGCAGTGGCACAGTAAGGAGAAAGTGCTGTGAGGGGCTTACGATGGTGAGGGAGGGAGAGGGGGGGACTTGCAATGGTGAGGTGGGCTGATATTGATGTAATGATGATGATGATGGGGGGGGGGGGTGGGGGGAGGGCTGATATTGATGTGATTATGATGGTGGGGGGGCTGATGATGTAATGATGGTGGTGGTGGTGGGGGGGGCTGATGTTGTGGTGGGGGCTGATGATGATGATGTGATGATGGGGGGGCTGATATTGATGTAATAATGATGGTGGGGGGGCTGATGTGGTGGTGGTGGGGGGGCTGATATTGATGATTATGATGGTGGGGGGGCTGATATTGATGATTATGATGGTGGGGGGGGGGGGGGCTGATGATGTAATGGTGATTATGATGATGATGGTGGGGGGGGGGGATGATATTTATGTAATGATGATGATGATGGGGGGGGGGGGTGATATTGATGTAATAATAATAATAATGATGATGGTGGGGGGCTGATGATAAAAATGATGATGGTGGGGGGGCTTGCAATGAGGGGCTGATGTAATGATGAAGGTGGGGGGGGCTTGCAATGGTGAGGGGGGGTTGCAATGAGGAGCTGATGCTGAGGGGGCCTTGCAAAGGTGAGGGGGGGGGGTGCAATGAGGGGCTGATGATGATGTAATGATTGGGGGGCCTTGCAATTAATGATTGTGAGGGGGGGGGGCTTGTAATGAGGGGCTTACAATGATGATGGCGAGGGGGGGCTTGCAAGGAGGGGATGATGATGATGATGATGATGTAATGATAGTGAGGTGGGGGGGCTTACAATGATCATGATCGGTTTGCAATTAATGATTGTGAGGGGGGCTTGCAATGAGGGGCTTATAATGATGAAGGGGGAGGGTTGCAATGATCGCTAGGGGCTTGTTCATCATTTTTTTTTTTTTTTTTTAATAGTCTGGCCCTCTAACGGTCTGAAGGACAGTGAACCGGCCCCCTGTTTAAAAAGTTTGAGGACCCCTGCACTAGCTTGTGTTCAGCTCTGGCTGCACTCAGCAGCTATGGGTGTTGCCGGCTACACCTGTTTAATATATCATTCCTTCCTGCTACTTCCTGTCCAGCCCCCCATGTGCCTTGCTATTTAAACTCCCGATTATGTTGTCTGCTCCCCGCCCTGACCTCGGCTCGCTATCTGGCTCTCCTTTTGCTTCATCCATCCGTGTCTGACACTGTTTTCTGGTACTCTCCTCGCGAGCTGGGTGAACCTGGGGGTTGTGACCTGGGGTCAGCACGCAGCTTAGCCCAAACCCTTGTGAGGGGGTCCCTGGCAGAATGCTGGCTGGCCCTTAGATTCCACGCATTGGGGGATCCCGTGTCACCTGTTTGCTCACATCAGTAGCACTGTGACACACAGACTGCACTATATGCTCTCCACTGTATTATATATACTACACGGACTGCACTATATACTCTCCACTGTAATATATATACTACATGGACTGCACTATATACTCTCCACTGTGTTATACACTACACTGACTGCACCATATACCAACTACCTGCCTAATCTCTATTTATTCACTAATATATATAATATATAATGCCACCATGTAAGCAGCCGCCTTATATAGTGTGGGGTGTGGTCTTAGCCCTTGAGCCATGATTGGCCAAAGGCCCCTGCCTTTGACCAATCATGTCTCTCAGCACTTCGCGCTGTGATTGGCCAAAGCATGCAGGTCAGGTGCATGCTTTGGCCAACAGCCGTCGATACACTGCAATCTCGCAGCGCATTATGGGGGTGCTCCGCGATGGGTGATCTTGCCATGAGTATGATATGTATTCTACAAACTAACATCTGATGTTCGAGTTGAACATCGAGCCCATCCCTAATGTGATTTTAGGCTTAGACAGCAATGGAAAAACTGAAACAAGCATAAACCCTTCATCATAACCAGACTTTAAAAATGAAAACCAAAAACAATTCTATATCTAATTTTGAATCGGCTTTCAGGTGCTGCCACCACCATTTCTTGTAAGGTAAACTGGCAGTGAAGCCCTTTCCCTACTGTGCATGAATGAAGCGTGCTGTGAATGGGCTGGCAGCGGGGTGGGGGACATCCAGGCGACTTTGCCATGGCACGGTCACTCGGAAGTAGGGACGGGTACGCGGTTCACCCCTGAAAGGTGCCAAATGTGGCAGCGGGGGGGGGGGGGGGGGGGGACGACGACAAACGAGCAAAGCTTTACCTTTTGGGTAGAGCTCTGCTTTAAGTGGTACATAGGGGTATCCAAATATTTTAATGTGTATGCAAAGCCAAACAGTGGTATCTGTATGTACACTGCTAGAAATCTTGTGATCCGATAATAGTCAGCAAAGACAGAGCACAGTAGGGTATGGCTTGGTATTGTTTACAACACTCTTTTTGGACAGCAGGACACCTCCACCTATATAAAATGGAGAGACTGAGGTAGTCTAAAGTCCTAAACATTTCCTGTGCTAGGATGACCTTGCTGCCTGCTCCTCTATAGATGCAGTAGGGTGAGTAAGCATTGTTACCCTAGGGCAAAAGTGCATTACTTGATGCATCACTAGGAGAAAATAAAATTATAAAAACTTGAAGAAAGACAAATATTGCATAACCACCTCTGTAAACTAGCAAGTCACATATACAGACCGTTTGTAATGGGGTTTACATACCCTTTAGGCAAAGTTATGAATGATTCCCTTTTTGGTTGACCGCTTATTGTACTGCTCGCCTCAGCTCTAGTCAGCAGCAGAGATGCTCGACAGAGGTCCGTTAAAATCTTCTCTCTAACATCTATCCGCTGTTTTGTTTGAATGTGAAGGATATTGGAAAACATGCACTTTGCGATGTCGGAACATGTCTTCATTGTCCACGTTTCACATATCCGACGGATGGTCTGGCTGGTAATGTTTGGAAGGCCAAACCTAAAAGCAAAAATGAAAAAGTGATAACAGAACTTGGGTTGTATGTCAGATTATTTATTTTGCTTTGAATAGAGCTAGGAAGGAGTTTTAACCCTGGTCAGATTTTATTGTGCGATCCAAAGCTCCATCAAAGGACCCTTCTTTTTGGTCCTGCTGACAAAGGGTTGCACTAGACAGGAAGTGAGAGGTAATTTAAAAGACCCGAGTTGTAGCCAATCCTAGTCTACTAGAAGAACAAAGTTTTTATATTTGTCTGTTTTTGAAGAATTCCCTTTCCTTCCAGGTCTTGGTTCAGCAGAGCAGAATGTGGGAGGGCCAATCTCTCAAACAAAGCCCAGGATAGTGGTAAAAACATAACAGCTTTGCAGGGACTTAAAGTGTTCCTAAACCCAGCAATATGAAAATGGTTCATCCGCGACCCCCCCCCCCCCCCCAGCATTTGGCATGTCATTTTTTTTGGGGGGGGGGGGGAGTGGGACTTCCTCCCAGGGACCGCCTAGGCGACTACTCCTCATGCCTTAGGCGACCCCTCCCTGTAGGTCGATCGCCTGTCCACTCTGCATGTGCCGTGCGTGTCCGGCCATAAAGCCGAAAGCTGTCACGGCCGGGTGCCCGGAGTGACAATGGAGGCGCAGTCGGAGAGGAGGGACGATCTGTTCTGCCGCGTCGCCGGACCGTGGAACAGGCAAGTGTCTGTCTATTACACTTTTTTTTGTAGCTGCTGACTTTTAATGTACAAAAGCCTGGAACTCCACTTTAAGTGCCACAGTGAGTATAACAAGCATGCTATTCTGCATATACAGACTGATTTTACTGTTGTGGGTTTAGTAACACTTTAACTATAAAAATTATATAAATGCAAAAAGATTACAAAATTAACTCCTAATCACCTCTTGTGATATCTTCCTAAATCATTTGATACTTTGTACATTTTCTTCCCTGAAGAGGATATAAAGAATTCTTCCTTTTGTGGAGTTTTGTTTTAGTAAGGTGGGCCTTATGTCTTCAAAATATATCCTAAACCACTGGAAAAATATATAAAAAAAAAAAAAAAAAAAAATCCAGTATATCAACATGTTTTATTTTATTTCCCCAAACGCTTTTTATTTTAGCATATTACCGTTTCTTCCTCTTCTGTTAATGTAAAGGCAGCTACTTGGTGTATCCATGTCTTATGAAGCTGAACCCCAATGGCTAAAAGAGGCTGTGCTCTCAGGAGTTGCATATTGGTGTTGCTGTTGTTTCTCCCACTCATAAACCTAGGAATACATATATAGTACATAAGTACATGATATTCTCTGCATTCACACAGTCTTAAAATAGTTACTTACAGTCATGTTTGTGACCACCCCTGGTCTCTGCAGGTGTTTATGTACTAACACAGCCTCCAGATAGTAGACGATGTCCAACTTCATACTCCGATCTAAAATCGGATTGTTTTGGGCTCTGTCAATGGCTTCAAGAAAATGACTTGTTTGCTACCTCTAGCAGCCTGTGTCATTCAGCTTGACACCTGTAATTAGTTAATGTGAAGGGTTTGGCTTTGTAGGAAGATCAAGGAAATTACAATATAGTCAGAATAATCAGCACATTCAAAGCCCATATTACCGTCTGCTGATAATGTCACAAGATATGCTTCTCCTTATTTTCTTCATTATATCGTCGGTAACTTGCAAAAAAAAAACAAACAGTATTTGAAAAGTCTGCTATCTTTGACATAAAGGTCTGTACCTCTCATCTGATATGTCACAAAGCGCCACACGTGCTTTAAATAGCGACATATTGTCTGGCTCCTTGGGTATCTAAGGGTATTAAAGAAATGGTTCACTTTTTTAATGCCCTTAACAAAATTTAGGTTCACATATTTATCGTTCATAAAAATGTGACGAGCGCATGCTCGTCGTACGCGATGATGTCACCGCGTTTTTGTGAGAACCGCGGTTCTTTTGAAAGGTCAGTGTGTACGCTCGGGCGGCATGAGATTCTTGCCCGTGTGTACAGGGCTTTAAATTGTAACCTGTGTGGAAAGTTTAAAGACAAACGTGTGGAAAGGTGAGCCTTGCATACCTCGGTAAGCTGGGTTTGTTCTTTATAAATATTCCTGCTTTTTCCAAATGGTTTATATGCTTTTAATTTTTTTCAGGAATAACACATTCTACAATTTCATTGTAATCGAAAACAAGCTCTTTGGCATTTTGCAGCAGGCTTTTTCTTGCACTGGCAACAACTTCTTTGATTTGCAGCTTCTTTGATTTGCTTGTCGGAGGAATCACGCATGCAAACCCTCCGAAGGTGCGTGGATAGTCGAGTTTAAACTTTTAGGCAACTAGCACACACAAGTGTAGTCCTTAGAGTTCCTGACATCCTGAAAGGGGAAATATTTTTTTACTGAAAAATTAACAGACCAGCATAGCAATAGAAATAAGGATGTGTAAATTGGTAAAGAGTGGTTCACGCAGATAGTGCAAACAATGCCCAGCACCAGGGCTGCTGATAGGGGACCACCAGCCCTCCTGTAGGGGGCCCCGGCACACAGAGGGGCCCAGACAGCAGGAGGGTTGGTGGCGAACAATGCCCTCCGTGTCTCTCACCCAGGTTTCTCCCCCTCTCTCTTCCGCTGGCTTTTAGCTGCTGGGTGAGAGACATGGAGGGATAATGAACCTGGCAAGCCGTCGCTGAGCTCCTCCCCCCCCTGCCCCTAGAGGGGGTTGTGCTAGGAGGAGGGATTTTTGGGAATGTGTACTAGGAGAGGGATTGAAGAAAGAAGATTTGTGCTGGGAGGGGAGATGCGGGTGATTGTGTACCAGGAGCCGATGAGGGAATTCAAGGCTAATAGGAGGGATTGGGGGAATTGTGCAGGCAGGGGAGATTTGTACTAGGAGGGGGAATTGGGATGGCATTTGTGTCCATTAATAATGATTTTCATGTATTTTTTGGTGAAAATATTGTATAGAATACCGTCAGGCGTGTATGTGTGTGAAGGGGGGGCGTCAGGTAGGCTGTACGGGGCCCCATGATTCCTAACAGCGGCCCTGAACACAGCCTCCAGATAGTAGACGATGTCCAACTTCATACTCGGATCTAAAATCTGATTGTTTTTGGCTCTGTCAATGGCTTCAAGAAGAGGACTTGTTTGCTACCTCTAGCAGCCTGTGGCATTCAGCTTGAAATCTGTAATTCGTTAATGTGAAGGGTATGGCTTTGTAGGAAGCTCAAGGAAATTACAATATAGTCAGAATAATCAGCACATTCAAAGCCCATATTACCGTTTGCTGACAGTGTCACGGGATATGCTTCTCCTTATTTGCTTCATAATATCGTCGGTGACTTTAAAAAAAGAAAATGAACAGTATTTGAAAAGTCTACTATCTTTTTGACATAAAGGTCTGTACCTCTCATCTGATATGTCACAAAGCGCTGCACGTGCTTTAAATGGCGACATATTGTCTGGCTCCTTAGGTAGCCATGGGTATTAAAGAAATGGTTTACTTTTTTAATGTCCTTAACAAAATTTAGGTTCACATTTATCGCTCATAAAAATCTGCCTACAGGCGACATCGAATGTGACGAGCGCATGCTCGTCGTACGCGATGACGTCACCGCGTTCTTGCCTTTGAAGAGAACCGCGGTTCTTTTGAAAGGTTGAAAGGTCAGTGTGTACACTCGGGCGGCAAGAGATTCTTGCCAAGAATCTCGGTCGGAAAAAACTTTTTTTCCTGACGAGATTCTTGCCTGTGTGTACGAGGCTTTAGATTGTAACCTGTGTGGAAAGTTTAAAGACAAAAGTGTGGAAAGGTGAGCCTTGCATACATCGGTAAGCTGGGTTTGTTCTTTATAAATATTCCTGCTTTTTCCAAACGGTTTATATGCTTTTCAATTTTTTCAGGAATAATGCATTCTACAATATCGTTGTAATTGAAAACACGCTCTTTGGCATTTTGCAGCAGGCTTTTTCTTGCACTGGCAACAGCTCCTTTGATATGCTTATCAGAGGAATCACGCATGCAAACCCTCCGAAGGTGCGTGGATAGGCGAGTTTCAACTTTTAAGCAACTAGCACACACAAGTGTAGTCCTCAAGCCCTATACACACACTCGGTTTTCTCGGCGGGAAAAAGTCAGCCGAGAAAACCGAGGGAAAAGCTGAGAACCCGGCAGGAAAACTCCCATGGAGCTTTGGCTGGGAATCCCGGCCGTGTGTATGCTCCATCGGCACTGCCTTGCAGTCTTTCCCATAGGCAAGTAGTAGATCTGGTGGGAAAAAAAGCCGCCGGGAATACCGACGGGAAAATAGAGAGCAGGTTCTCTATTTTCCCGTCGGATTCCTGGCTGTTTTCCTGATGGGAAAACTGAGAGGAAGCATACACACGTCCCGTTTTCCCGGCCAAAAGCTCTCCTGGCAGTTTTCCTGACGGGAAAACCGGACGTGTGTACGGGGCTTTAGAGTTCCAGACATCCTGAAAGAGGAAATTAAATTTTTACTGAAAAATTGACAGACCGGCATAGCAATAGAAATAAGGATGTGTAAATTGGTAAAGAGTGGTTCACGCAGATAGTACAAACACAAACAATGCCCAGCACTCAGAACTTGCCATGAGAACAAACATCTGATGTTCGAGTCGAACATCTAGCCGATCCCTAATGTGATCCCAGGCTTAGACAGCAATGGAAAAACTGAAACCAGCATAAACCCTTCTCCATCATAACCAGACTTTAAAAATGAAAACCAAAAACTATTCTATATCTGATCGAATTTTTAAATCGTCTTTCAAATGCTGCCACCACCATTTCTTCTAAGGTAAACTGGCAATGAAGCGTTGTGACTTTAAAGCCAGTTCCCTACTGTGCATGGGCTGGCAGCGGGGTGGGGGGGAAGGGGGGCATCCAGGGGACTTTGCCATGGTAAGGTCACCCGGAAGTGGGGACGGGTACGCGATCCGCTCCGAAAGGTGCAAAATGTGGCAGCAGAGGGGAGGGCAAACAGGCAAAGCCTCACCTTTTGGGTGGAGCTCTGCTTTAAGGGGTATCCAAATATATTAACTTGTATGCAAAGCCCAACAGTGGTATCGGTATGTACACTGCTAGAAATCTTGTGATTGAAGAAAGAAAAATATTGCACAACCACCTCTGTAAACTAGCAAGTCACATATACAGACCATTTGTAATGGGGTTTACATACCCTTTAGGCAAAGTTATGATGATTACTTTTTTGGTTGACCGCTTATTGTACTGCTTGCCTCAGCTCTAGTCACCAGCAGAGATGCTCGACAGAGGTCCGTTAAGATCTTCTCTCTATAACATCTATCCGCTGTTTTGTTTGAATGTGAAAGATATTGGAAAACATGCACTTTGCGATGTCGGAACATGTCTTCATTGTCCACGTTTCGCATATCCGACGGATGGTCTGGCTGGTAATATTTGGAAGGCCAAACCTAACAGCAAAAATGAAAAAGTGATAACAGAACTTGGGTTGTATGTCAGATTATTTATTTTGATTTGAATAGAGCTAGGAAGGACTTTTAACCCTGGTCAGATTTTATTGTGCGATCCAAAGCTCCATCGGAGGACCCTTCTTTTTAGTCCTGCTGACAAAAGGTTGCACTAGACAGGAAGCGAGAGGTAATTTAAAAGACCCGAGTTGTAGCCAATACTAGTCTAGAACAAAGTTTTTATATTTGTCTGTTTTGGAGAATTCCCTTTCCTTCCAGGTCTTATTCAGCAGAACAGAATGTGGGAGGGCCAATCACTTTTAAAAAACAAAGCCCAGGATAGCAGTAAAAACATAACAGCTTTACAGGGACTTAAAGTGTTACTAAACCCAGCAATATGAAAATGGTTCATCCACCCGCCCCCCCCCAGCATTTGGCATGTCATTTTTATTTTTGGTGGGGGGGAGTGGGGGCTTCGTTAGGAGTGAAACTTCCTCCCAGGGACCGCCTAGGCGACTCCTCCTCATGCCTTAGGCGACCCCTCCCTGTAGGCGATCGCCTGTCCACTCTGGGAGCGCAGCCCGGCTCGCGCATGCGCTGTGCGTGTCCGTCCATAAAGCCGAAAGCTGTCACAGCCGGGTGCCCAGAGTGACAATGGAGGCGCCGTCGGAGAGGAGCGACGCTCTGTTCTGCCGCATCACCGGACCGTGGAACAGGCAAGTGTCTGTTTATTACACTTTTGTAGCTGCTGACTTTTAATGTACAAAAGCCTGGAACTCCGCTTTAAGTGCCACAGTGAGTATAACAAGCATGCTATTCTGCATATACAGACTGATTTTTACTGTTGTGGGTTTAGTAATACTTTAACTATAACAATTATATCTATTCAAAAAGATTACAAAATTAACTCTTAATCACCTCTTGTGATATCTTCCTAAATCATTTGATACTTTGTAAATTTTCTTCCCTGAAGATGATGTAAAGAATGCTTCCTCTGTGGAGTTTTGTTTTAGTAAGGTGGGCCTTATTTCTTCATAATATATCCTAAACACTGGAAAAATATATATATAAAAAAAAAAATCTGTATATCTTTTTATTCCCCCCCCCCCCCCCCCAAACGCTTTCTTTTTAGCATATTACTGTTTCTTCCTCTTCTGTTTTAAAGCGGAGTTTCACCCTCCAAAATTAACTTTTTACCTAACCTATCTCCAGCCTTAATAAAGGCTTGTAGCGTTGTCATTTTTTTTAAAATGTGTAAACTTACCTGTCTTCAGCCTCACTTCCGGGTCGTCTTCCTTGCCGGGAGTGGGCGTGTCGCTCCTTTTCCCCGACGGGGAGCACTGCGCAATGTCTCCTGGGAGTGAGTGTTGATCTTCCCAGGAGACGATTGACGTGCGGGTAAAGCGCGTCATTGCCTTCCGAAAATATCCGACGGGGAATCTGCTCTTTACGGCGCCTGCCGTGTAGAGCTGACTGCACATTTGCCGTAAAGTGCCAAGTCCCCCTCGGATATTTTCGGAAGGCGATGACGCACTTTACCCGACGTCCATCTATGCCTCATCTTGGGAACGCCTACTCCCCGGGGGAGCGAGAACCCGGAAGCCGGGTGAACAGAATGCCAAAAAACGTAAGTACAGCTGAAAAAAAAAAATCCAGCATACTGTTGATGTCAGCAGTATGCTGGATGTAACTGTACATAGATGTTTTAGGGTGAACCCCCGCTTTAATGTAAAGGCAGCCACTTGGTGTGTCCATGTTTTATGAACCTGAACCCCAATGACTAAAGGAGGCTGTGCATTCAGGAGTTACATATTGGTGTTGCTGTCGTTTCTCCCACTCATAAACCTAGGAATACATATATAGTACATAAGAACATGATATTCTCTGCATTCACAGTCTTAAAATGTTTACTTACAGTCATGTTTGTGACCACCCCTGGTCTCTGCAGGTGTTTATGTACCAACACAGCCTCCAGATAGTAGACGATGTCCAACTTCATACTCGGATCTAAAATCTGATTGTTTTGGGCTCTGTCAATGGCTTCAAGAAAAGGACTTGCTACCTCTAGCAGCCTGCGGCATTCAGCAGGACTACTGGAAACGCTAATCATCGCTTGAAACCTGTAATTAATGTGAAGGGTATAGCTTTGTAGGAAGCTCAAGGAAATGACAATATAGTCAGAATAATCGGCACATTCAAAGCCCATATTACCGTTTGCTGACAATGTCACGGGATATGCTTTTCCTTATTTTCTTCATTATATCGTTAGTGACTTGCAAAAAAAACCTGTATTTGAAAAAAGTCGACTATCTTTTTGACATAAAGGACTGTACCTCTCATCTGATATTTCACAAAGCGCCGCACATGCTTTAAATAGCGACATATTGTCTGGCTCCTTAGGTAGCCATGGGTATTAAAGAAATGGTTCACTTTTTTTAATGTCCTTTTAACAAAATTCAGGTTTACATATTTATCGTTCATAAAAATCTGCCTACGGGCGACATCGAATGTGACGAGCGCATGCTCGTCGTACGCAATGACATCACCGCATTCTTGCCTTTCAAGAGAACCGCGGTTCTTTTGAAAGGTCAGTGTGTACACTCGGGCGACAAGAGATTCTTGCCAAGAATCTCGGTCGGGAAAAATTCCTGACGAGATTCTTGCCTGTGTGTACGAGGCTTTAGATTGTAACCTGTGTGGAAAGTTTAAGACAAAAGTGTGGAAAGGTGAGCCTTGCATACCTTGGTAAGCTTGGTTTGTTCTTTATAAATATTCCTGCTTTTTCCCCAAACTGTTTATATGCTTTTCAATTTTTTCAGGGATAATGCATTCTACAATATCGTTGTAATCGAAAAACGCTCTTTGGCATTTTGCAGCAGGCTTTTTCTTGCATTGGTAACAGCTTCTTTGATTTGCTTGTCGGAGGAAGCACGCATGCAAACCCTCCGAAGGTGCGTGGATAGGCGAGTTTTAACTTTTAGGCAACTAGCACACACAAGTGGAGTCCTTAGAGTTCCTGACATCCTGAAAGGGGAAATATTTTTTTACTGAAAAATTGACAGACCAGCATAGCAATATAAATAAGGACGTGTAAATTGGTAAAGAGTGGTTCACGCAGATAGTACAAACAATGCCCAGCAACAGGGCTGCTGATAGGGGGGGACCACCATCCCTCCTGTAGGGGGCCCCGGCACACAGAGGGGCCCAGACAGCAGTAGGGTTGGTGGAGAACAATGCCCTCCGTGTTGGTGGAGAACCATGCCCTCCGTTGCGGAGCTCCTTCCCCTGCCCCGAGAGGGGGTTGTGCTGGGACAGTGATGGCGAACCTTGGCACCCCAGATGTTTTGGAACTACATTTCCCATGATGCTCATGCACTCTGCAGTGTAGTTGAGCATCATGGGAAATGTAGTTCCAAAACATTTGGGGTGCCAAGGCTCGTCATCACTGTGCTAAGAGGGATTTGTGAGAATGTGTACTAGGAGAGGGATTGAAGAAAGAGAAAATTTGTGCTGGGAGGGGGGATGCAGATGATTGTGTACCAGGAGCCGATGAGGGAATTCAGGGCCAATGGATGGGATTGGGGGGAATTGTGCAGGCAGGGGAGATTTGTACTAGGAGGAATTGGGGTGGCATTTGTGTCCATTAATAATTTTCATGTATTTGTTGTGAAAATATTGTATAGAATACTGTCAGGTGTGTGTGTGTGTGTGTGTGTGTGGGCATCAGGTAGGCTGTACGGGGCCCCATGATTCCTAACAGCGGCCCTGCCCAGCACCCAGTCCTTTCCAGTCAATGGATACAAAATTCAGTTTTAAAAGTTCTTATATACTGAAAATGTGTGTGAAGCTGGCCATACACTACACAATCTAATCGTTCTTTTCCCCTAAAGGATGTAAAAAGGAAGGAACAATTGAGTACTGTCCATGTTTTTTTATTTGTAGAACATCCAATTTTTCAGAACGAACTGTAGGGGTTATTTCCTCTGTAAGGTCCAAGCAGCACAACGTTTTAGCGTGTAAGGGCCCTTTCACAGGGGCGGATCCCGCGATGATCCGCCCCGTGAACATCACGCTTGCTTAGCGGGGAATCGCTTCGTTGATCCCCACTGAGTCGGGACCGCCCTGTCAGATCTCTGCTCTCCTCTGAAAAAAAATAGGCTTTTCCTCCGTCTGCAGGATAGGACCATAGCGGAGATGGATGTTCATCCGAAGACACCCGCTATCCCATAGGGATGATGCATGCATGTCTGTATTTCATCCGGAAACGGATGGATGAAATACGAACATACGGTCCGCCCAAATATATTAACGTGTATGCAAAGCCAAACAGTGGTATCTGTATGTACACTGCTAGAAATCTTGTGTTCCGATAATAGTCAGCAGAGACCGAGCACAGTAGGGTATCGCTTGGTATTGTTCACAGCACTCTTTGGACAACAGGACACCTCCACCTATATAAAATGGAGAGACTGAGGTAGTCTAAAGTCCTAAACATTTCCTGTGCTAGGATGACATTGCTGCCTGCTCCTCTATAGATGCAGTAGGGTGAGTAAGCATTGTTACCCTAGGGCAAAAGTGCATTACTTGATGCATCACTAGGTGAAAATGAAATCAGAAAAACTTGAAGAAAGGGAAAAATATTGCATAACCACCTCTGTAAACTAGCAAGTCACATATACAGACCGTTTGTAATGGGGTTTACATACCCTTTAGGCAAAGTTATGATGATTACATTTTTGGTTGACCGCTTATTGTACTGCTTGCCTCAGCTCTAGTCACCAGCAGAGATGCTCGACAGAGGTCCGTTAAAATCTTCTCTTAACATCTATCCGCTGTTTTGTTTGCGTGTGAAAGATAATTGGAAAACATGCACTTTGCGATGTCGGAACATGTCTTCGTTGTCCATGTTTTGCATATCCGACGGATGGTCTGGCTGGTAATATTTGGAAGGCCAAACCTAAAAGCAAAAATTAAAAAGTGATAACAGAACTTGGCTTGTATGTCAGACCATTTCTTTCTTTGAATAGAGCTAGGAAGGACTTTTATCCCTGGTCAGATTTTTTTATTTTTTTTGTGCGATCCAAAGCTCCATCGGAGGGCCTTTCTTTTTGGTCCTGCTGACAAAAAGTTGCACTAGACAGGAAGTGAGAGGTAATTTTAAAGACCCGAGTTGTAGCCAATCCTAGTCTACTAGAAGAACAAAGTTTTTATATTTGTCTGTTTTGGAGAATTCCCTTTCCTTCCAGGTCTTATTCAGCAGAACAGAATGTGAGAGGGGCCAGTCTCTCAAACAAAGCCCAGGATAGCTGTAAAAACATAACAGCTTTACAGGGACTTAAAGTGTTACTAAACCCAGCAATATGAAAATGGTTCATCGGTTCATTTTTTTTGGGGGGTGGGGGCTTTGTTAGGAGTAGAACTTCCTCCCAGGGGCCGCCTAGGCAACTCCTCATGCCTTGGGTGACCCCTCCCTGTAGGCGATCGCCTGTCCACTCTGGAAGCGCAGCACGGCTCGCGCATGCGCCATGCGTGTCCGGCCATAAAGCCGAAAGCTGTCACGGCCAGGTGCCCGGAGTGACACAGGAGGCGCCGTCATCACTGGACCGTGGAACAGGCAAGTGTCTGTTTATTACACTTTTTGTAGCTGCTGACTTTTAATGTACAAAAGCCTGGAACTCCGCTTTAAGTGTCACAGTGAGTATAACAAGCATCCTATTCTGCATATACAGACTGATTTTACTGTTGTGGGTTTAGTAACACTTTAACTATAAAAATTATATCTATGCAAAAAGATACAAAATTAACTCCTAATCGCCTCTTGTGATATCTTCCTAAATCATTTGATACTTTGTAAATTTTCTTCCCTGAAGATTATATAAAGAATTCTTCCTCTGTGGAGTTTTGTTTTAGTAAGGTGGGCCTTATTTCTTCATAATCTATCCTAAACACTGGAAAAATATATATATATATATATATATATATATATATATATATATATATATATATATATATATATATATATATAAAAATCAGTATATCATTTTTTTTTATTCCCCCCCCCCCCCCCCCAAACGCTTTCTTTTTAGCATATTACTGTTTCTTCCTCTTCTGTTTTTAAAGCGGAGGTTCACCCTCAAAATTAACTTTTTACCTAACCTATCTCCAGCCTTAATAAAGGCTTGTAGCGTTGTCATTTTTTTTTTTAAATGTGTAAACTTACCTGTCTTCAGCCTCACTTCCGGGTCGTCTTCCTTGCGGGGAGTGGGCGTGTCGCTCCTTTTCCCCGACGGGGAGCACTGCGCAATGTCTCCTGGGAGTGAGTGTTGATCCTCCCAGGAGACGATTGACGTGCGGGTAAAGCGCGTCATTGCCTTCCGAAAATATCCGACGGGGAATCGGCTCTTTACGGTGCCTTCGCCTGCCGTGTAGAGCTGACTGCGCAGGCGCCGTAAAGTGCAGAGTCCCCCTCGGATATTTTCGGAAGGCGATGACGCACTTTACCCGACGTCAATCATCTATGCCTCATCTTGGGAACGCCTACTCCCCGGGGGAGCGAGAACCCGGAAGCCGGGTGAACAGAATGCCAAAAAACGTAAGTACAGCTGAAAAAAAATAATCCAGCATACTGTTGATGTCAGCAGTATGCTGGATGTAACTGTACATAGATGTTTTAGGGTGAACCCCCGCTTTAATGTAAAGGCAGCCACTTGGTGTGTCCATGTTTTATGAACCTGAACCCCAATGACTAAAGGAGGCTGTGCATTCAGGAGTTACATATTGGTGTTGCTGTCGTTTCTCCCACTCATAAACCTAGGAATACATATATAGTACATAAGTACATGATATTCTCTGCATTCACACAGTCTTAAAATGTTTACTTAGTCATGTTTGTGACCACCCCTGGTCTCTGCAGGTGTTTATGTACCAACACAGCCTCCAGATAGTAGACGATGTCCAACTTCATACTCGGATCTAAAATCTGATTGTTTTGGGCTCTGTCAATGGCTTCAAGAAGAGGACTTGCTACCTCTAGCAGCCTGCGGCATTCAGCAGGACTACTGGAAACGTTAATCATCCCTTGAAACCTGTAATTAGTTAATGTGAAGGGTATAGCTTTGTAGGAAGCTCAAGGAAATGACAATATAGTCAGAATAATCGGCACATTCAAAGCCCATATTACCGTTTTGCTGACAATGTCACGGGATATGCTTCTCCTTATTTTCTTCATTATATCGTCGGTGACTTTAAAAAAATAAAATAATTAACAGTATTTGAAAAAAGTCGACTATCTTTTTGACATAAAGGACTGTACCTCTCATCTGATATGTCACAAAGCGCCGCACGTGCTTTAAATAGCGACATATTGTCTGGCTTCTTAGGTAGCCATGGGTATTAACGACATTAAAAAAGTGACCCATTTCTTTAACAAAATTTAGGTTCACATTTATCGTTCATAAAAATCTGCCTACGGGCGACATCGAATGTGACGAGCGCATGCTCGTCGTAATTGATGACGTCGCCGCGTTCTTGCTTTTCAAGAGAACCGCGGTTCTTTTGAAAGGTCAGTGTGTACACTCGGGCGACAAGAGATTCTTGCCAAGAATCTCGGTCGGGAAAAATTCCTGACGAGATTCTTGCCTGTGTGTACGAGGCTTTAGATTGTAACCTGTGTGGAAAGTTTAAGACAAAAGTGTGGAAAGGTGAGCCTTGCATACCTCGGTAAGCTTGGTTTGTTCTTTATAAATATTCCTGCTTTTTCCCCAAACTGTTTATATGCTTTTCAATTTTTTCAGGGATAATGCATTCTACAATATCGTTGTAATCGAAAAACGCTCTTTGGCATTTTGCAGCAGGCTTTTTCTTGCATTGGCAACAGCTTCTTTGATTTGCTTGTCGGAGGAATCATGCATGCAAACCCTCCGAAGGTGCGTGGATAGGCGAGTTTAAACTTTTAGGCAACTAGCACACACACAAGTGGAGTCCTTAGTGTTCCTGACATCCTGAAAGGGGAAATATTTTTTTACTGAAAAATTGACAGACCAGCATAGCAATATAAATAAGGATGTGTAAATTGGTAAAGAGTGGTTCACGCAGATAGTGCAAACACAAACAATGCCCAGCACCAGGGCTGCTGATAGGGGGGGGGGGGGACCACCATCCCTCCTGTAGGGGGCCCCCGGCACACAGAGGGGCCAAGACAGCAGTAGGGTTGGTGGAGAACAATGCCCTCTGTTGCTGAGCTCCTTCCCCCTGCCCCGAGAGGGGGTTGTGCTGGGACAGTGATGGCGAACCTTGGCACCCCAGATGTTTTGGAACTACATTTCCCATGATGCTCATGCACTCTGCAGTGTAGTTGAGCATCATGGAAATATGTAGTTCCAAAACATTTGGGGTGCCAAGGCTCGTCATCACTGTGCTAGGACAGGGATTTGTGGGAATGTGTACTAGGAGAGGGATTGAAAGAATTTGTGCTGGGAGGGGAGATGCGGATGATTGTGTACCAGGAGCCGATGAGGGAATTCAGGGCCAATGGATGGGATTGGGGGAATTGTGCAGGCAGGGGAGATTTGTACTAGGAGGAGGAATTGGGGTGGCATTTGCGTCCATTAATAATTTTCATGTATTTGTTGTGAAAATATTGTATAGAATACTGTCAGGTGTGTGTGTGTGTGGGGGGGGGGGCGGCATCAGGTAGGCTGTACGAGGCCTCATGATTCCTAACAGCGGCCCTGCCCAGCACTCAGTCGTTTCCAGTCAATGGATACAAAATTCAGTTTTAAAAGTTTTTATATACTGAAAATGTGTGTGAAGCTGGCCATACACTACACAATATAATCCTTCTTTTCCCCCTAAAGGATGTAAAAAGGAAGGAACAATTGAGTATCGTCCATGTTTTTTTTATTTATTTTTTTTTTTATTTGCACTAACATCCAATTTTTCAGAACGAACTGTCGGGGTATTTCCTCTATAAGGTCCAAGCAGCACAACGTTTTAGCGTGTAAGGGCCCTTTCACAGGGGTGGATCCCGTGATGATCCGCCCCGTGAACATCCGCTTGCTCAGCGGGGAATCGCTCCATTGATCCCCGCTGAGTCGGGACCGCCCTTTCAGATCTCCGCTCTCCTCTGAAAAAAATAGGCTTTTCCTCCGTCTGCAGGATCGGACCATAGCGGAGATGGATGTTGATCCGAAGACACCCGCTATCCCATAGGGATGATGCATGTATGTCTGTATTTCATGCGAAAACGGATGGATGAAATACGGACATACGGTCCGCCCAAATATATTAACGTGTATGCAAAGCCAAACAGTGGTATCTTTATGTACACTGCTAGAAATCTTGTGATCCGATAATAGTCGGCAAAGACAGAGCACAGTAGGGTATCACTTGGTATTGTTCACAACACTCTTTGGACAACAGGACACCTCCACCCAGGCCCGTCGCAACAGGACAGGCAAGGCAAGAAATTGCTTGGGGCCCCGAGCTAGAGGGGGGCCCCCAAGCTGGCTCGCCTGTCTGCCTGCTGCTATGTTCACAGGCTCCCCGCGAGCCCCCCTCCTGTCCCCGGTGACCGCGCCACTTTGCGGGGGGCGGAGAAACGGCCCCCCCCCGCGAGCCCCCCTCCTCCCCCACGGAGAGCCGCACAGCTGAATCCTGGAGTTCAGTGCCGAAGCGTGCAGTTTCACTGAACTCCAGGATTCAGCTGTGCGGCTCTCCGTGCGGGAGGAGGGGGGCTCGCGGGGGGGGGCCGTTTCTCCGCCCCCCGCAAAGTGGCGCGGTCACCGGGGACAGTGCAGCCGTCCCTCTCTCTCCACTGACTGCAATACATTACACAGTCACACTTCGGCTCCTCCCCCCCTCATGGCTCAATGTGTACACAGCCAGGAGGAGGAGCCGAGGAGAGACACAAGTGCTGCACAGTAAGCAGGAGGTAAGGGGCCCCCCTTAAGCAGATTCGAGGTGAACTATTGAAGTGATGGGAGAGGAGAGGGTGGTATGGTGATATGTGCTGGGGACTGATTTGAGAGGGAAGATGATATGTGCTAGTGTGTGTGTGGGGGGGGGGGGGGGGGGTCCGATTCCCCCCCCCCCCCCACTAGCACATATCATCTTCCCTCTCAAATCACTCCCCAGCACATATCCCCATACCACCCTCTACCCCCCCCCCCCAAATTAAGATGCTCTGTGCCCATCCCACCCTGTGCCCATCCCACCCTGTGCCCATCCCACCCTGTGCCCATCCCACCCTGTGCCCATCCCACCCTGTGCCCATCCCACCCTGTCCCCATCCCACCCTGTCCCCATCCCACCCTGTCCCCATCCCACCCTGTCCCCATCCCACCCTGTCCCATCCCACCCTGTCCCCTTCCCACCCTGTCCTCATCCCACCCTGTGCTCATCCCACCCTGTCCCCATCCCACCCTGTCCCCACCCCACCCTGTCACCCTGTCCCCATCCCACCCTGTCCCCATCCCACCCTGTGCTCATCCCACCCTGTCCCCTTCCCACCCTGTCCTCATCCCACCCTGTCCCCTTCCCACCCTGTCCTCATCCCACCCTGTCCTCATCCCACCCTGTCCCCATCCCACCCTGTCCTCACCCCACCCTGTCCCCATCCCACCCTGTCCCCATCCCACCCTGTGCTCATCCCACCGTGTCCCCATCCCACCCTGTGCTCACCCCATCCCACCCTGTGCTCATCCCACCCTGTCCCCATCCCACCCTGTGCTCATCCCACCCTGTCCCCATCCCACCCTGTGCTCACCCCATCCCACCCTGTCCCCATCCCACCCTGTGCTCACCCCACCCTGTCCCCCTATGCTCACCCCACCCTGTCCCCCTGTGCTCATCCCACCTTGTCCCCCTCCCACCCTGTCCCTCTGTCCTCATCCCATGAAAATGACAGGATGAGTCTTAAAAAGGAAGGGGTGCGCGAGTTTCACCAGGCCTAGGGCAGCACAAAACCTAAATACACGAGTGTCCTGCCTGGCTCCCTCTCCCCTCCTCCTCCCTCCCTCACAGTCCAGAGCCGCCAGTAGGAGGCCACCCACCGGTTCCTGTAGGCTTTGTGTGCGTGCAGGGGGGGTTGGGGGGGGCCCTCTATGTCCATTTTGCTTGGGGGCCCCCAAATTCCTTCAAACGGCCCTGCCTCCACCTATATAAAATGGAGAGACTGAGGTAGTCTAAAGTCCTAAACATTTCCTGTGCTAGGATGACATTGCTGCCTGCTCCTCTATAGATGCAGTAGGGTGAGTAAGCATTGTTACCCTAGGGCAAAAGTGCATTACTTGATGCATCACTAGGTGAAAATAAAGTTAGAATAACTTGAAGAAAGAAAAATATTGCATAACCACCTCTGTAAACTAGCAAGTCACATATACAGACCGTTTGTAATGGGGTTTACATACCCTTTAGGCAATGTTATGATGATTACCTTTTTGGTTGACCGCTTATTGTACTGCTTGCCTCAGCTCTAGTCACCAGCAGAGATGCTCGACAGAGGTCCGTTAAATCTTCTCTATATAACATCTATCCGCTGTTTTGTTTGCGTGTGAAAGATATTGGAAAACATGCACTTTGCGATGTCGGAACATGTCTTCGTTGTCCACGTTTCGCATATCCGACGGATGGTCTGGCTGGTAATATTTGGAAGGCCAAACCTAACAGCAAAAATGAAAAAGTGATAACAGAACTTGGGTTGTATGTCAGATTATTTATTTTGCTTTGAATAGAGCTAGGAAGGACTTTTAACCCTGGTCAGATTATTTTTATTTTTTTTGTGCTATCCAAAGCAGCCTCCATTATCACAGCCGGGTGTCCGGAGTGACAATGGAGGCGCCGTCGGAGAGGAGCGACGATCTGTTCTGCCGCGTCGCCGGACCTTGGAACAGGCAAGTGTCTGTTTATTACACTTTTTGTAGCTGCTGACTTTTAATGTACAAAAGCCTGGTACTCCGCTTTAAGTGCCACAGTGAGTATAACAAGCATGCTATTCTGCATATACAGACAGATTTTACTGTTGTGGGTTTAGTAACACTTTAACTATAAAAATAATATCTATGCAAAAAGATTACAAAATTAACTCCCAATCACCTCTTGTGATATCTTCCTAAATCATTTGATACTTTGTAAATTTTCTTCCCTGAAGAGGATATAAAGAATGCTTCCTCTGTGGAGTTTTGTTTTAGTAAGGTTTGCCTTATTTCTTCATAATATATCCTAAACTACTGGAAAAATATATATAAAAAAAAAATCAGATCAACATTTTTTTTTTTTTGCCCCAAACGCTTTCTTTTTAGCATATTACCGTTTCTTCCTCTTCTGTTAATGCAAAGGCAGCTACTTGGTGTGTCCATGTCTTATGAAGCTGAACCCCAATGGCTAAAAGAGGCCGTGCTCTCAGGAGTTACATATTGGTGTTGCTGTCGTTTCTCCCACTCATAAACCTAGGAATACATATATAGTACATAAGTACATGATATTCTCTGCATTCACACAGTCTTAAAATCGTTACTTGCAGTCATGTTTGTGACCACCCCTGGTCTCTGCAGGTGTTTAAGTACCAACACAGCCTCTAGATCAGGGGTGGGCAATTATTTTTTCGATGGGGCCACATGAGAAACTAAAAATATTTTGGAGGGCCGGGCCAAAAGGCTAAACTCAATACTGCATAAAATCAATTGTATTTCTTTATAAAAGCAGTAAATATCATTGTTGGACAACTGGTACGAGTACTTATAGACATGGCACAGGAGGGGGACAGAGGCTGTGGATATGGCACAGGAGGGGGACAGAGGCTGGGGACATGGCACAGGAGGGGGACAGAGGCTGGGGACATGGCACAGGAGGGGGACAGAGGCTGGGGACATGGCACAGGAGGGGGACAGAGGCTGGGGACATGACACAGGAGGGGGACAGACGCTGGGGACATGACACAGGAGGGGGACAGACGCTGGGGACAGGCAGCCACTGTTTAATCAATAACAATTGATTAAACAGTGGCTGCATGTGATGGCACAGTGGCTGCGTGTGATGGCACAGTGGTTGCGTTTGATGGGCACAGTGGCGACAATTGATGGCACAGTGGCTGCGTTTGATGGCATGGCACAGTGGCTGCGTTTGATGGCATGTCACAGTGGTGACAATTGATGGCACAGTGGCTGCGTTTGATGGCATGGCACAGTGGCTGTGTTTGATTGCACAGTGGCTGCGTTTGATGGCATGTCATAGTGGTGACAATTGATGGGCCCAGTGGCTGCCTGCATATGATGGGCACAGTGAGGCTTTAATTTTTTTGTTTGTTTTTTTCGTTGCCACAGCTATACTTACTTTTCTTTCAGTGTCTGAGAGGCTGGCTCACACTGTCAGTCAGACTCAGTCAGGTCGGTGGTCGGCCACACTCAGCACAGTCAGCACTGCAGCTCTCTCACCTCCTTGTCCACTCCTCAGCCCTCAACCCCACACTTCCCTGAGTTCCCTCACGCTGTGGACTCGAGATGGGCGGACGCAATTTGCCATTTGGCACGGAGGCGCGCTGTGAATGCTGGGGCGGCCGCGGCATCCTCGGCTCCTCCTCTCGATGTCCTCATCACTCTGCTTGCTAGGTGCCGGTCGCCGCTGTCGGCATCGCTCTGCTCTCCGCCGCAGCGCTAGTATTATAACTTTCTGCCGCCGGAATTTGCCGCTCCCTCCTAGGTGCCGCCCCTCCCGCCCCTGCCTTGTACCGGCCCTGCCTACTGTTATCACCGCGGCGGGGAACATTACAGACAGCGTTCGTTTGAACAGCTGTTTTCCCCGCCGCGCATAGACACTCCCCCTTGGACGGATCTGTCCAATCGCGAGCAAGGGGGAGTGTCTATGTGAGTCCCCCTTGCGGCGGCGGCGATTTCGGCGGCGGGGGGGCCGGATTAAAAGGTCCGCCGGGCCGTATACGGCCTGCGGGCCGTAGTTTGCCCAGGTCTGCTCTAGATAGTAGACGATGTCCAACTTCATACTCGGATCTAAAATCGGATTGTTTTGGGCTCTGTCAATGGCTTCGAGAAAAGGACTTGTTTGCTACTTCTAGCGGCATTCAGCAGGACTACTGGAAACGCTAATTATCGCTTGAAACCTGTAATTCGTTAACGTGAAGGGTATAGCTTTGTAGGAAGCTCAAGGAAATTACAATATAGTCAGAATAATCGGCACATTCAAAGCCCATATTACCGTTTGCTGACAATGTCACGGGATATGCTTCTTCTTTTCTTCATTATATCGTCGGTGCAAAAAAAAAAAAAAGTATTTGAAAAGTCGACCATCTTTGACATAAAGGTCTGTACCTCTCATCTAATATGTCACAAAGCGCCGCACCTGCTTTAAATAGCGACATATTGTCTGGCTCCTTGGATATCTTCTAAGGGTATTAAAGAAATGGTTCACTTTTTTAATGTCCTTAACAAAATTTAGGTTTACATATTTATCGTTCATAAAAATCTGCCTATATCCTCGACCTAGGGGGGGGGGGGGGGGGGAATGATAAATTGGATCAAGCGCATACAACAATGTTAGCACAGAGAAATATAAGAGCAGATTGATAAGGGTTTACAGAGGAAAAGCTGGCAAGTCAAGTGAAAGAGGGATATTCAGTGATGAAATTGGGTCAGTTCACCATGTACACTGTAAGTGGAATTCAAAATGGTCCTACTGACAAATTCTAGAAATTCCTTTGCGATTTGGAAAAATGTGTATGGTTATATTTAAGTGACTGAAAAGTTAGTTTACTGGTAACTGTGTGTGTGTGTGTGTGTGTGTGTGTGTGTGACAAAAATAATTGCGCTAAACCAAAAAGTGAACAAAACTGCGCATAGACAAAAACAAACAAAAAAAAAAATGAATCATTGATTACCAATAAATAATAAAAAAAATATATAAAAAAACATAGTCCATAAATTGCTCTGCAGACCAGTGAAACGGCTTGACAGAAGGTAAATCAAATGTTCTGTTCATCAGACAATCAGCGCCGCTTACCAGGTAAGTTAGTTCTCAGTTTATGGAGATCTTATAGGCTTGTGAAAAGAGGGATCACCACCGGCACTGCCCTGCTGTCACCTTGATGGGGCCCAGATGTTTTATTGGCTGCATATATCTGATGGGTGAGGAGGGTTCTGATAACCTGTGTGCTAGATCCGTGCATCTTTCTGCAGCCATTTTTTCCCCATTTTGGGGATGTGAGTGGGGCCTCATGTCTAAATTTTGCCTAAGGAGCTGCAGGAGTCCTCTCCTACACACCAATACACAAGTAATAAGTCTCCTCCCCGTCTCACGATGACTCTTTGAGCCGGGAGACCACACTTCATTGACTTAAGAGCGAACCTTGCCTTACCAAAACCCACAAGGAATATCGTAGCAGGGGAAAAGCAGCAGCAAGAGGAGAGGTCTCGTATCAGAGGAATCCACGGATGTACCGTCCCTGGCCAACTGATCCTTTTTTCATGAGCCTACAAGATCTCTATAAACTGAGATCCAACTTATCTGGTAAGCGGCAGATAAGTTGTTTGTCTGAACAGAACATTTGATTTACCCTTTTTGTCAAGCCGTTTGTTTCACTGGCCTGCAAATCAATTTATGGACTCTATGTTTTTTATATATTTTTTTGATTTGATTCATTTATTGGTAAATCACTAATTATTGCATTTTTTGCCTATGAGCAGTTATTTGTTCACTTTTTGGGTTGGCGCAATTATTTTTGTTACACAATTGTTTGAACTGAATATTTTTTTTTGTAATTGCAGCACCCAAAATATCTCACATACTTTGGCTGCAAATGCTGGTTTTCCAGCAAGACAGAAGCCAGAAGTCTTGTAGGCTTCTGTTGGAACAGACAGTGGTACACGCTTATTGAAATTCAGTCAGTTTATATGCAGGTGCAGTCTATTTTCTCCACAGCAGTTGGCTCTCGGGTGCAGCAACACTGTTGCTGGAGAGGAAGTCAGGAGAATCCAGGTTCCTCTATGGTTTCCTGGGTCACTGGGGAAGCTATCCCATTGGATTCTGCCCCCCATGTGACCCGATCAGCCATCTTGAGTCGGGCAGAGCCTATTTAAGACCCTGGCTCCTAGGTTTTGGCACACTTTTGGCGGTTGGACAGAGAAGGGACAGGTACACTGTGAGGGACAGTAACCGTTTCGAAGTCCCTGTCATAAAGGATAAGTGTAGGGCCTCATCTCTCTGGACTGACTCCGGATTGGGACCAGATGGCCAGGCCACATTTGGTCCCCTCACACCAGACGCTGTCATTTCAGCTGGAATCTACTCCTGTCATGCTACTGAACTGTGAGTGGGCCCAGCTGGGTAGCTGTTCCACCAGGCTTGTTGTGAACTGTTTCATTCCTTAAATACCAGTTCCATTGCATCTGCCTGTGTGAATTATTGTCTCCGCACTACGTTAGTTGCTTCGATTCGTGAATACCAACTTGTTTTTTGAGCCTTCAAGTTATGAAAGATTGTGCACGTGTGGAAGTGAAGCCCAAAGCATTTAGTTATGGTCTCAGGTGTGTTCCAGGGGAGACCACTCTGGAAATATTAACCACTTAAGACCCGGACCAATATGCAGGTAAAGGACCTGGCCAGTTTTTGCGATTCGGCACTGTGTCGCTTTAACTGACAATTGCGCGGTCATGTGATGTGGCTCCCAATCAAAATTGGCGTCCTTTTTTTTCCTACAAATGGCGCTTTCTTTTGGTGGTATTTGATCACCTCTGCGGTTCTTATTTTTTCCCCGCTATAAACAAAAATAGAGCGCCAATTTTGAAAAAAAAACAATATTTTTTTTACTTTCTGCTACAATAAATATCCCCAAAAAAAAAAAAAAAAAAATATATATATATATATATATATATATATATATAATATATATATATAAAAAAGTGTTTTTCCTCAGTTTAGGCCGATACGTATTCTACCTATTTTTGGTAATTTTTTTTTGCAATAAGCGTTTATCGATTTTGTTTGCGCAAATTTAAAAATTTTATAGCGTTTACAGATAGGGGATAGTTTTATGGCATTTTTATTAATCCTCTTTGTTTTTACTACTAATGGCGGCAATCGGCTTTTTTTTTTTTTTTTTCGTGATTGCGACATTATGGCGGACACATTTTTGGGACCAGTCATTTTCACAGCGAAAAAGTGATATATAAAAAATGCACTGCTTACTGTGAAAATTACAATTTATGTTTAGGAGTTGACCACTAGGGGACGCTGAAGGGGTTAAGTGTGACCTCATGTGTTTCTAACTGTAGGGACTGGACGTGTGACGTCAGTGATCGTCTTTCCTTATATCAGGGAACAGACGATCACCAACATTGCCACAATGAAGAACGGGGAAAGTGTGTTTACACTCGCCTCTCCCCGTTCTTCAGCTCCAGGGACCGATCGCGGGACTCCGGCAACGATCGGGTCTGCGGGTCCCGCGGGCTGGGCTCTTAAAGAGGACGTACAGATACGTGCTTGTGCCCAGCTGTGCCATTCTGCCGACGTACATCGGCGTGAAGGGGTCCTTAAGTGGTTAAACATTTTGCATTTCAATCTACGAACATGCAGTTTGATAACCAAATATACTACAAGAATGCTGGTTTTGTACCTCCTGCTTATAGTTCTTGATATCCAAACTGTCCTGTAGGTATCATGCAAAATCCCTGAGCATCGGTGCCTTCAGAGAAAGCCTTTTGTACAGTCCAGCTTCTTTCATTTTTAGCCTTGTCTGCGTTGTCCACTTTGTATAATGGATCCTTTATTTGAAAAACATATATACATTTTATTTATACATTTTTTTTCATTTTACACAAAATACAGATATTACAATATCCAACATAACCAATTACACCGCCCATTCCACATTTAATATATGTATGAATCTTTGGTTTCGCATCATTCGTGAGATAGCATGCCTCCTTCTTTTTTTTTTTTTTTTTTTCCTCTTCTTCGTCGTGGTACAGAAACAAAAGTGTAAGCTGAAACATAGGTGTAACACTTTCCCTCCATTTACATAGAATAGTGGAGAAAAAAGAGAGAGGAAATCCCCAGGTTAAGAGTTTTCCATATCCAGGTTTCATCTTCTTTTTTTTTTTTTTTTATACTTTTATTCCCCCCCCCTTTCTCCCCCTACTGCCTCCCACCCTGGCTACCTCAGTTACTTTTCTGACCGCCCTAGTTTCCTCGGTCCACCACCACTGGTCCCTATCAGTCCTTGGCCCTAAGGTTTTCCGCATAGCTCCATGTTTTCTTAAACGCCAACCAGTGTGACCATTTCTCCTTTAGACCCCTGTTACCCTCCTCTATACTATTCTTTAACCCTTCCATACGATATGTCTCTTCTACCGAGTCTATCCACTCCCATCCTGAAGGGCACTCGACCTCCTGCCATTTCTGGGGAATTGACCTTTTGGCTGCATCTAGCAGATCTAGATGCAGCCAAAAGGTCAATTCCCCAGAAATGGCAGGAGGTCGAGTGCCCTTCAGGATGGGAGTGGATAGACTCGGTAGAAGAGACCAGAGACTCTCTGTAAAATTTTCCCACTCCCTCACCCCCGTGAAACAGAACAATCCATGGGTCGTATTTAATCTCCTTCCCCATTATGTCTTTTATATACTCCAAGATTTTTTCCCAGAATTTTTTCACTTTTGGGCACGTCCACCATAGGTGAGCCATTGTCCCGGTGGCCCCACATCCTCGCCAACAGTCTGCGGACTGCCCCTCTTTAAATTTACTTGTTTTATCTGGCGTTGCGTACCACCTCGCTATGCACTTGTAGTTCATTTCTGCTGTTCTACTGTCGACGGCCGAAGGGTGGGTCAGCTTCAACATTTTACTTATTGTGAGATTGTCTTTCTGTGTTCCTAACTCCCGTTCCCATTTTTTTATGAACGGGGGGATCTCCAGCCCGTCCACTTCCAACAGTATTTTGTAAAGTCTTGAAATAATGCCTTTGTTTTTTTTTCTGCAGTGCATAGCCTTTCCACAGCTGTGAACTGTTCACCATTTCTTATTGGTTGGGGGTAGTTTTTGGATGAAGTGGGCCAGCTGTTATCTCCATTCATTAATTGTCATTAACCCCTCGCAGTGTCTTAATTCCTGTAGTGTTTTTAATTTCCCATTCTTAATTTATATCCCTTAACTGTGCATTCATTCATTTTTATTTTTATTTTTTTTTATCTAATTCCTGCCTACTGTGGTTTTCCCAGGTGCAAAGTACTCATTGTCTTTTAGCCCTATGAGAGGTGAATTATATTCTTTATCTATTTTTTTTGTGCAGTGTCCCACATTTTTAATGCATTGCGTGTGACCTTGTGAATATTCTTTTACTTCTCTGTGCTGTGGTGGGTTCCATATTATGTTCTCTAAATTTACTTTGGCTAGTGCGTTTTCTAACTTCACCCATCTTTTTTCCTTATTGTCTCTGGCCCACTCAATGACCCTCGACAGTACAACCGCTTCATAGTATTTCCTGATGTCCGGGATAGCTAAGCCCCTTTGTTTTTTTGTCCTGTTTAAGGATGAAAGACGATATTCTATGTTTTCTGTTATTCCATATATAGTTCATTATCTTTTTAAGAGCTCTCAAGTAGTATTGCGGTAGTACTAATGGTAACATCTGAATTTATAGAGGATCTTAGGTAACATAATCATTTTTAAAATACTGATTCGGCTGATCCAGGAGATTGGTCTATTTATGACCCTTTTTATTTCATCAAGTAATGGGATATAATTTCATATATTTTCTTGTTTGAGTTGGCTAGTTTTATTCCTAGATATTTCAATTCCTTCCGCTACGGGAAACCGAATTCCGCCTTCAGTTGCCGTATTTCAGGGTTGCTAATGCCCACATTTAAGATCTCTGTCTTATTGACGTTGATCTTAATGTTAGAAATGTCCCCGTACTTTCTACAAATTTTTAACAAGTTCGGGAGCGTCGATCTTGGATTAACGATGAAAAACAATACATCGTCCGCAAATGCTGACAGCTTGTGTTCCTCATCTACAACTTTAATCCGTTTGACGTCAGGGCTGTTACGGATACTGGCCAAAAGGGGCTCTAAGAACAGCACGAACAAAAGCGGTGAGAGGGGGCATCCCTGTATCGTCCCATTTTTTCATCCCGAAGGCCGGAGACAAACTACCATTGATTCTTATCCTCGCCGTTGGGTGGCGGTACAACGTTGTGATCCATTTTAACAACCTGGGTCCAATGCCCATTTTTTCCAACGTTTGAGTCACGAGTCCCCAGTCTACCCTTTTTAAAAGCCTTTTCTGCGTCGATTGAAAGGAGTAGGCCTGGGGACCCCTCCTCTTTCATCTTTCTGATGAGCAACAACGCTCTCACCCAGTTGTCCCTTCCCTCTTTCCGGAATAAAACCCACCTGGTCTGGATGGACCAATGTGGGCATATGCCGCTTCAATCGCTCCGCCAACACTTTTGCAAACAGCTTAGTATCGGCATGAAGTAGCGATATTGACCTATACCCGGAACACAGCCTTGCATCTTTTCCTTCCTTCGGGATTACTATAATTGTTGCTTCCAGGGCATCCCTACTCATTTGATATTCTTTCCCTAGTCCATTGTAATATTGGCACAGTCTTGGTATCAGAATATCTTTGCATTTTTTATAGTAGAGCGTTGTGAACCCGTTAGGACCCGGGCTTTTACCCGGAGCAGAGTCCCCCAGCGCTCTACTAATCTCGTCCTTGGATATAGGCCTGTCCAAGATTATACTCTCGTCTGGGCTGATATTTGCACCCTCTAGAAGCTCTTTCATTTTTTCGTTTTTCCCCCTCCCTCCATGTCTTCTGCTTCACCGAGTATAGCTCCTCATAGTAGGTTTTAAAGGTTTCTGCTATGTCCTTTGTGGAGTGTACCACCTCCCCCTTTTTTGTTTTGGATTTTGTCTATATAATTTATTTTTTTCTTTCGTTGTACCATTTTTGCTAGATGCTTGCTAGGTTTATACCTCTCTTTTGCAATTATATTACATTTTCTTCTGGACTCATGTTCCAGGAGTTCTTTGAGTTCATCCCTTTTCTTAACAAGGTCGTGGTATAGCTCCTTGTGCTTCCCCTGTTTTTTATGTTCTTGTTCGATTTTATATATTTCAGCGGTCAGATTGTTGATTTTCATGTTTCTCTTTTTTCTTCTTGGCACCCTCTGATATCAAAATCCCTCTTATGAAAGCTTTATGTGCTTCCCATAAGGTTGATTTAGACATACCTTCAGTGTCATTTATCCTGAAGTACTGGTTTAATTATTTTTTAACCCTTTCTAGGCTTACTTCATCTAATACCAGTTCTTCGTTCAACCTCCATAGGCTAAATGTTCTTTGGTCGCCAGGGATGGTCATTGTCATGCTCACAGGAGCATTCTCTGAAAGTGATGTGATTTCTATTCTTGAATCTACTATGTATTCCAACAAAACAAGAGCACGTATAAGGGAGAGAAGGGTTCTCTTCCAAATATAGGGATTTTTGAGTGAGGTCTGTTCGTAATATTTAAGGTAAGCACACCAAACACTTATGTTTTAGAAAAGTATCAAAGTTTTAATTTTCATATAAAATATTTCCATATAAAACAAGTTGTATAATATGACCACAATAAATTCTAAGGAATGAAAGAGAGAATATTATTTGCAGATTGCCGACTAGTTTCGCACTGTTGTGCTTCGTCAGGGCTTTCAATTCATTCTTTCTGAATTTAATGGTCTGTGTATGACCTAAAAATACTTCATTAGTACATCATAACGAAATACATTGTAATCCATTTAGTAGTTTTGGTAATGAGAAGAGATAGAATACAATAACTGTGTGCTTACCAATTCCGTTAACTAAGCCAGAGCAAAATTGCCTATACGTCAACCGATAGATCCCAGCGAGGTGAACCAAGGCAATACTATGCCTTGCCAGTGGAAGCCAGATCCAACTGGCCATAAAGTGCGGGTAATGGGGTGCTAGGACAGCCAATGGGGTCCAAGGATGAATCTGTAAATATTTGATATTTAAATATTGACAATATATAAAGGTATACATCTACAGCTGTGATGAAGACACTTTATATAGTATTGGTGGCATATAGCAATGGTCTGGATAAGGGAGACACTACATAGACGGCTGGTATTCAGTTCCCATAACCTAATTAGAGGGTTTGGAAAGGAAACTGCTACTAGAAATGAATTTAATTCAGATATAATCAACTGTGTATCAGTTTAGTAATCTATGCTAGGTAATGCTAACATGCCTCAAGGAGTATACAACATCAAAATAATAACTGGTGTCCCTGTCCGAGTAAGAGTATGATTGAGGCTGGGCTTGGTAAAGCAAATAAATGCCCCAATCGTTAGGTGTATACACACAGTAATAAAGTATAAATAATTAAATATTGCCCATATGGCTAAATTCATAACTCCTTATGGGTAGTAAATGAGGCAATTGCCTTACAAGGAAGATAGATTCAAGTAGGGGAAAAGAGGGGAGCGCTCTATCATGAGCTTGCCCAAAGATCCAGTGTTCCTCCACCGCTGATGGCGTGTCCTGTTGCTCAAGCCGGCGTCTGACATGAGAACTGTCGGCGCCAGCTTAAGTAGCTGCATCCCCACCGGAAGTAAAAAAGGCCAATTATGACCTCCGGCTTCACTTCCGGTCCGTGTGTCCCGAGTATGATGCGCGCGCATGTACTGCGTCCCAGCGTGCTGACGCACGCATGGAACGCAGATTGGAACACATTGCGTCCCATGGCTGGTGTACATAGTGTGTGGTATACAAACCACAGCACCGATACACAAGCAGCGCGCGCATCCTGTCGATGAGGGAACGACAGGGATGGGAGGCGCTGCAAGAAGAACACGCCTCCCTATTGGGACATACAATTATCCGCACCAAATATTGCAAAGCACTGCTCCAGTAAGCACAGCGCCAGGAGGGACCGGACAGCGTACTGGCCCAGTAGTTAGGAACGGAATAGTAGTGAATTTACGACATAGTATTGACGTACAATAAATAAACATATACATAGTTAGTTAACATGCTAATTAGCAGTTCAGGGATTTCTCTTTAAAAAATGGGCTAATATAGCCAGCATACATATTTTTACATAGCTTTAGTAGAAGGAGCATTTTGTATGGTTAGTCGGGAAAGCAGACAGGAAAGAAGCTGGCAATATTAAACAAACAAAGGATTAGTATACAGTTACAGTTTACATACATAAGAAATTACTTAGATAGCATAACAATCGGTACAAGCCAAAGTGAATTGATGGTCTAATTCATAGATGGTCCACACCCAGGCAGTAACCAGTATTGATTATAGTATCAGTGCATTGATATGCACAATAGAATTCACAATAAGGCCTATTGGAGATATAAGACACATATTGGGGTATGGAGAAGTCCTGCATCCAAATGGTACAAATGATCCTTGATTCTCTTTGCAAATGGTCGTTTTGTCTTACCTATGTAGAATGCACCACAGCGGCACTTAGCTAGATAAACAATGCCAACTGTGGTGCAGTCTGCGAACATCTTGGATTTCAGAAAACCGCCTCTAGGTAATAGGCAGCCATCACCTTCCTGAATCCAGGGGCACTGGTCGCAATACCCGCATTTATAGGTACCAAGTGCCTCAGATTTTCCCATAACTGATGCATCAGGGGAGAGATGGCTATGTATTAAGCCATCTTTAATGGACCTTGATTTTCTATACACGATTTCTGTTTTTTCTGACACATATTTAGAAATGATAGGATCCTCTGAGAGGAAGTGCCAGTTGTTGTTGATCAATTGGCGAAAAACATTTTGGTGAGTACTAAACGTTGTTATAAGTTTAGTGGTAAAGTTTAGTTCTTTTTTTCTTTTGTTTGAACAATAACATCTCTCTTGTATATAGTTTTGATTTAGCGTACACCTTTTTAAGCACTTTTTTGCTATAGCCTCTTTTGAGTAGATGTAAAAACAGGGCATGGGCCTCTTGCTCAAAGTCCTCCTCCCTAGTACAGTTACGGCGCAACCTGAGATATTGGCTGTATGGAATGCTTTGTACTAACGGTTGTGGGTGCGAGCTTGAGTAATGCAGGATGGTGTTACCTGCTGTATATAGGTTGCTGTATAATGTACCGTCCTCATTCAGAAAAAGTCTGAGGTCAAGGAAAGGGATGCTTCTAGTATCAGATTGAATGAATGGTAAACTTAAGGTTAAACTCATTAACAGATAAGTATTGCATGAACTCAGACAGTAACACAGCACTACCAGTCCAGATGACTAGCACATCATCGATATACCTCCGCCATAAAAGAATATGGCAGAGGTATATCATGGCGGCGTCATCGGAGAATACGGCTCTTTCCCACCCCCCCAGGTACAGGTTGGCATACGATGGGGCACAAGATGTCCCCATCGCAACCCCCTGTACCTGGAGGTAAGTGGAGCCGTTGAAAATGAACATATTATTCGTCAAAATATATGTTCAAGAAGAATAGTCACAAATTTACAAAGTTTCCAGTTGTTATGATCCTGTTCTCGCAGAAAATGGGAAACAACCCCAACCCCTTTTTGATGGGGGGATACTAGAGTATAATGCTTCGATGTCTATTGCTGCCAATATGGCGCCACAGGTGGTACAACCATAC
This sequence comes from Rana temporaria, assembly GCF_905171775.1. Classification (NCBI taxonomy): domain Eukaryota; kingdom Metazoa; phylum Chordata; class Amphibia; order Anura; family Ranidae; genus Rana; species Rana temporaria. Next base: position 17,889,007 of record NC_053493.1, read on the forward strand.
CTTCAATTACTTTCAGCAATTCTAGAGTATCTTTTAAATATGAGGGTAACCCCATCACATGCGGTCTTAATTGTGTGTCTACGTATTTACTGGCTGTCTCAGTGTGACTTCCGATGCCAGAGATGATCGGGCGACCGGGAGGATCGTTGATGTTTTTGTGTACTTTCGGTAACACATAAAATGTTGGAGTTATAGGCCATTTTATTTCCAAGTATTCCCTCAGATCCTTATCAATAAGGTTCTGCTGGAATGCTTGAGTGATAATTGATGGGTAATTAGATCTAGCTATGGGAATCTCATCTTCAGATACCATTCTATACCAGTCATTGTTGCTTAGTATTTTATTGCACATATATATTGATATATTGTGCTCTCTCCATCACTACCACGTTCCCACCCTTATCAGAGGGCTTGATAATTAGTTCACTGTTAGTCATAAGTTGGGTAAGTGCCTGTTGTTGTACTCTGGACAGATTATTGTCCACAACCTTGGGGACAACCAAGTTCTCAATTTGTTTTTTGGTTTGTTTGAGAAAGGCCCAGACCGCCGGAGAGGTCTGCAGGTTCGGGAATTTCTGAGATTTTGGTTTGAATTGACATGGTTCGGGCGCCTGTTCTATTTCTAGATCATCGTCCTCAGTCGTGAGGTCGATTAGATCATCAGATCCCTCATTTTCATCTAGTAGCTGAATAAAGATTTTTAATTCCCTGAAGTCCTGCACCTTAAAGTCCTTGTAGAGTTTCTCCTCCTTACCCACTGCTCGTCCCCTGTCGGTGTCGAAAATATATTTGTAGGTTAGATTTCTTGCAAAAAGATGCACATCTTTAACTAATGTAAACTTATCCATCTTCTGTGAGGGACAAAAGCTGAGTCCTAATCTTAAGACCTCAACTTCAACGGGGGAGAGGGTGTATGAGGATAGATTCACTACATCTAGTCCTGGGTTAACTGGACTTTCTTTGATGAAAATGGACCCTTTCATAGTAAAGGAATGGGTGTTGATGGGACTAGACATGGTCCTAAAGGGGCAGCACCTGGGTTAGTATGTCTATTATTGATTTTAGGAATTGCTCCTTGCTCTCTTACATTTTATATTATCTTTGTCGGTGGTAAACATCAAGAGGAGTGTTACCCGCCACCAGGTCACCGTGTATATTGTATGTATTCCAACCATGATATAGTCGATCCTGGAGTACGTCCCGTGTACAGGGGAGTAAAACGTGTAGTCCAGCTGTTTTGCGTGTAGTATTCTCCAGATGTCAACTATCTGGCTCCCATGCATTTTTTTTTTTTAAGCTGAGCAGAAGGCAGAAGTTCAGATCTCCCATCAAAATTATTCTACCTGCCTTAAAGTCCTGTAATTTAATTAATATATCATTGAAATATTTGATTGGAAGCCTATTGGGTTCGTATATATTTGCCATGGTGCATGTCATTTCCCCAATTTTCCCTTTTAGGAAAATAAAATCTTCCCTCAGCGTCACTCATCCTATCTTCCAATGTAAATCGTACCCCTTTCGCAAAGCCAATGGTCACTCCCCTGGCACGTTTTGAAACTGTATCCCCATAAAACCAAACTGGAAAATCAGGGGAAAACAACTTGACGTTGGATTCTAGGGTCAGGTGGGTCTCCTGCAGAAAAAACAACCTCTGCTTTATATCGGCTGAGTTCTCTTAGTATTTTGTGCCTCTTAGTAGGGGTATTCAGTCCTCTGACGTTGTACGTCATAAACATAATTGCGGTCATGTCCTCCCTCTCTGTGAGGTAGCCCCCTTTCACCCCCTCAACATGCTGTCCGTTTTCATCAGATCGCTCCATAGGAGACAGCGGTGCCCGACAAGCCCCTCCCCGCTCAGTGAGCAGAGAGGAGCTTGTCATCCGTCGGCTCAGCGGACTGATCTCCCGCTGAGCTGGCGGGAGCAGGCGGGCTCCGTAGGAACGGTGGTTGCAAATGTTATCCTGTCCTGTAGCCATGGCTGCACAACTCCAGACCGAGGTAAAGGTTCAAATACTTGTGTCGTGTGTACGCGACATGAGATCACCTGATGTGAGTCTACATTTGAACTCTGCTTCAGTTTTTATTAATGCGTTTTAATCAGTGCTTTAAGTGGGCCAAAAGAGGTGCCGGTACTCTATTAGGCGCCGGTGCTCCCCCCCCCCCCAATACTGAACATGAAAATACCCTTAGAAAGTACCCTGAAAAAGAGCTACTGTAGAAAGAGCTACTGAACATAAATGCTAAATTCAGGTAAGTGCTTTTTACAAGGAAAGGGGCGACAATGGGCACAATGGCATCATGGGGCACAGTGGTGACAAAGGGCACAGAGGTGACAATTGGCACAGTGGCATCATGGGGCACAGTGGCATCATGGGGCACAGTGGTGACAATTAAAGGGCACAGTGGTGACAATTGGCACAGTGGCAACAATTGAGGGGCACAGTGGCTGCATTTGATGGCATGGCACAGTGGTGACAATTGATGGAACAGTGGCTGCGTTTGATGGCATGGCACAGTGACTGCGTTTGATGGCATGGCACAGTGGTGACAATTGATGGCACAGTGGCTGCTTTTGATGGCACAGTAGCTGCGTTTGATGGCATGGCACAGTGATGACAATTGATGGCACAGTTGCTGTTTGATGGCATGGCACAGTGGTGACAATTGATGGCACAGTGGCTGCATTTGGTGGCATGGCACAGTGGTAAAGCCAACGTGAGGAGACCTGTTACCACTGCTGCCCGAACCTGCTGGGAGGAAACTTCAAAGGCCCCCCATGCACCTAGGACCCCTGGGCAGTTCACAGAAGTGCCTGTGCATTAAGACAGGAAAGCCCTCCCCCGCTCTCAGTGTCCCCCAGCTTTTAGGGAGAGGAAAGCAGGCAGCGCTGGGGGGAGACCAGGCACCTATAGGAGGATCACATGTGGCTAGAACAGGGAGGCAGATCGGTGCGCTGTGACAGTTACAGAAATGATTCCGACAGGAGGGAGAGATACACAGCATCGGTTCTGTAACTGTCAAAGCGCACCGATCTGCCTCCCCATCAGCGGGCCCCACTCGGCTGCGGGCCCCATAGCGCCCGCGTGGGTCTCTATGGCGGTAGTTCCGCCACTGATCATCATATTCCTGGCCTGGGGCTGCGTTCCGGTACGGGAAACCCACGTACTGGGCGCACGAAGAGGTGCTGGTACTCTCCAGGGCCATTTTTGGAAGTGGCGGTACTGAGTACCGCCGCGTTCCGGCCCAGTTAAAGCACTGGTTTTAATACAAAACAATATATTGTTAAGGAAGAAGGAAAGAGATTTTTTTTTTATTTATTTTTGGAATTTAGCATTCTATTCCTTTAACACTTAAGACCCGGACCTTTAGGCAGGTAAAGGACCTGACCAGTTTTTGCGATTCGGCACTGCGTCACTTTAACTGACAATTGCGCGGTCGTGCGATGTGGCTCCTCAAAAAAATTGGCGTCTTTTTTTCCCCACAAATAGAGCTTTCTTTTGGTGCTATTTGATCACCTCTGCGGTTTTTATTTTTTGCGCTATAAACAAAAATAGAGCGACCATTCAATATTTTTTACTTTTTGCTATAATAAATATCCCCCAAAAACATAAAAAAAAAATTTCCTCAGTTTAGGCCGATACGTATTCTACCTATTTTTGGTAAAAACAAAAAAAATCGCAATAAGCGTTTGATTGGTTTGCGCAAAATTTATAGCGTTTACAAAATAGGGGATAGTTTTATTGCATTTTTATTTATTTTTTATTTTTTTACTACTAATGGCGGTGATCAGCGACTTTTTCGTGATTGCGACATTATGGCGGACACTTCGGACAATTTTGAAAATTTTTTGGGACCATTGTCATTTTCACAGCTAAAAATGCACTGATTACTGTGAAAATTACAATTGCAGTTTGGGAGTTAACCACAAGGGGGCTCTGAAGGGTTTAAGTGTGACCTCATCTGTGTTTGTAACTGTAGGGGGGTGTGGCTGTAGGTGTGACATCATTGATTGTGGTTCCCTATAATTAGGGAACACACGATCGATGACGGCGCCACAGTGAAGAACGGGGAAGGTGTGTTTACACACAGCTCTCCCTGTTCTTCAGCTCCGGGGAACGATCGCGGGACTCCAGCGGCGATTGGGTCCGCGGGTCCCGTGGCGCTTCGGACCGGGTCGTGGGCGCGCGCCCGTGACCCACGGCTGGGCACTTGCGTACGTGCTTGTGCCCAGCTGTGCTATTCTGCCGACATAAATGTGCAGGAGGCGGTCCTTAAGTGGTTAAAAAAGTGGGTCACATGTTTTGTTAATAAAAAGAAGCATCTATCTAAGGCAACATTCTACTGTACAAATCAATTTTACATTTACCAAAACTGTCTTACAAGCACCTACACAAACTATGCAAATTAGGCAGACCCCTAGTAGATCTAAAGGAGAATTTGTTATTAGATTGCAACCTGTGTGGAAAGGTGAGCCTTGCATACCTCGGTAAGCTGGGTTTGTTCTTTATAAAATATTCCTGCTTTTTCCAAACGGTTTATATGCTTTTCAATTTTTTCAGGAATAATACATTCTACAATTTCGTTGTAAATCGAAAACACGCTCTTTGGCATTTTGCAGCGGGCTTTTTCTTGCACTGGCAACAGCTTCTTTGATTTGATTTTTAGAGGAATCGCGCATGCAAATTTCTCCCTTCAGAATACAGATCATTGCGATAGCCATTGGCTGAAAATGCTGGTTTTCCAGCAAGACAGAAGCCAGTCTTTGTTGGAACAGACAGTGGTACACACGTACTGAAATTCAGTCAGTTTATATGCAGGTGCAGTCTATTTTCTCCACAGCAGTTGGCTCTCGGGTGCAGAAACACTGTTGCTGGAGAGGAAGTCAGGTTTCTTGGGTCACTGGGGAAGCTATCCCATTGAATGCTGCCCCCCATATGACCCGAGCAGCCATCTTGGGTCAGGCAGAGCCTATTTAAGACCCTGGCTCCTAGGTTTTGGCACACGTTTGGCGAGTGGACAGAGAAGGGACAGGTACACTGTCTGTGAGGGACGAGTAACAGTTTCAAAGTTCCTGTCATAAAGGATAAGTGTAGGGCCTCATCTCTCTGGACTGACTCCGGATTGGGACCAGATGGCCAGGCCACATTTGGTCCCCTCTCACCAGACGCTGTCATTTCAGCTGGAATCTACTCCTGTCATGCTACTGAACTGTGAGTGGGCCCTGTTGGGTAGCTGTCCCACCAGGCTTGTGAATGGTTGTTTCATTCCTTAAATACCAGTTCCATTGCATCTGCCTGTGTGAATTATTGTCTCTGCACTACGCTGCTTGCTTCGATTCGTGTATACCAACTCGTTTTTTTCAGCCTTAAAGTTATGAGAGATTGTGCACGTGTGGAAGTGAGGCCCAAAGGACTCGGTTATGGTCTCCGGTGCGTTCCAGGGGAGACGACTCTGAAATGCAAAATTTTCTAATATTTCCAATCTACTAACATGCAGTTTGATAACCAAAATACACTACAAGAATGCTGGTTTTGTACCTCCTGCTTATAGTTCTTGATACCCAAACTGTCCTGTAGGTATGATGCAAAATCCCTGAGCATCGGTGCCTTCAGAGAATGCCTTTTGTACAGTCCAGCTTCTCTCATTTTTAGCCTTGTCTGCGTTGTCCACTTTGTATAATGGATCCTTTATTTGAAAAAGGTATATACATTTTATTTATACATTTTACACAAAATACAGATATTACAATATCCAACATAACACATTATACCACCAATTCCGCATTTTAACCACTTCCGGACCGCCGCATGTACATTTACGTCGGCAGAATGGCATGGACAGGCACATTGGCGTACCTGTACGTCCCTGCCTAGACGTGGGTCCGATCAGGACCCCCCCCCCCCCCGTACATGCGGCGGTTCCCGTGGCTTCAGGAGGGACGAGGGCGCGGCTATTCGTTTCTAGCCGCCCCCTCGCGATCGCTCCCCGGAGCTGAACAACGGGGAGAGCCGTATGTAAAGGGTGCCAGGGGAAGGGAATGGGAAATTCCCTGACATGAGACTCTACATGTATGTTATTAGTGTGGAGGCTCTAAACTCTACCCATTGCTGCCATGTCCTCCTGATACAACATTTTAAACAAAACATTTTTGTATATTTTATAGTTACCTTGAAAAATAATCATCCTCCGCTTTATCCCCTTCTTCCTACCCTATTGTCTCCACAGTGGGCAATTCCTGATGCCGCGTACACACAACCGCTTTCCGGGTTCTAAAAAATTAAGTTTTTAAGGGTCTAGAAAAAACGATTTTTTTTCAACCCGATCATTAAAAACAACCTTGCCTACACATGATCGTGAAAAAAAAAATGCTCTAGCAAAGCGCGGTGACATACAACACATACGACGGCACTATAAAGGTGAAGTACCATTCCGATGACGCCACCCTTGGGGCTGCTTTAGCTGATTTCGTGTTAGTAAAAGACGATTCGCGATTTTCTGTCTGTTACAGCGTGATGAATGTGCTTACTCCATTACGAACAGTAGTTTTATCAGAACAAGCGATGCCGTCTCCAAACTTGCTTCTGAGCATGCATGTTTTTTTCACGTCGTTAAAGCCCACACACACACGACCATTTTTTGCAACCTTAAAAATGACAACCTTAAAAGCGTTGTGAAAAAATAGAGCATGTTCGAGAAAATTTTGGCCATTTTTAGAACCCGAAAAATGCTCTGAAGCCCACACACCATCATTTTTAATGACATTAAAAAAAAAAACGTAATTTTTTAGAACCCGAAAAACGTGTGTACGCGGCATGAGAGATCACCTGATGTGAGTCTACATTTGAACTCAGCTTCAGTTTTTATTAATGTTTTTTTAATACAAAACAATATATTGTGTGGAGGGTAGAGCAAGAAGGAAAGAGAAAAGAGAAAAAAAAAAACAGGGGAGGAAAAAGAGATTTTTGGAGTTTAGCATTCTATTCCTTTAACCACTTAAGACCTGGACCTTTAGGCAGGTAAAGGACCTGGCCAGTTTTTTCGATTCGGCACTGCGTCACTTTAACTGACAATTGCGCTGTGGCTCCCAAAACAAATTGGCGTCCTTTTTTTCCCCACAAATAGAGCTTTCTTTTGGTGCTATTTGATCACCTGTGCGGTTTATTTTTTGCGCTATAAACAAAAATAGAGCGACAATTTTGAAAATGCAATATTTTTTACTTTTTGCTATAATAAATATCCCCCAAAAACATAAAAAAAAAATCCTCAGTTTAGGCCGATACATGTTCTACCTATTTTTGGTAAAAAAAAAAAAAAAACGCAATAAGCGTTTATTGATTGGTTTGCGCAAAATTTATAGCATTTACAAAATAGGGGATAGTTTTATTGCATTTTTATTAAAAAATGTTTTTCTTTTACTACTAATGGCGGTGATCAGCGACTTTTTTCGTGACTGCGACATTATGGCGGACACTAAAAAATGCACTGATTGCTGTGAAAATTACAATTGCAGTTTGGGAGTTAACCACAAGGGGGCACTGAAGGGTTTAAGTGTGGCCTCATCTGTGTTTGTAACTGTAGGGGGGTGTGGCTGTAGGTGTGACGTCATTTATTGTGGTTTCCTATATTGGGGAACACACGATCGATGACAGCGCCACAGTGAAGAACGGGGAACAGCTCTCCCTGTTCTTCAGCTCCGGGGAATGATCGCGGGACTCCAGCGGCGATTGGGTCCGCGGGTCCCGTGGCGCTTCGGACCGGTCGTGGGCGCGCGCTCGTGACCCGCGGCTGGGCACTTGCGTACGTACTTGTGCCCAGCTGTGCCATTCTGCCGACATAAATGTGCAGGAGGCGGTCCTTAAGTGGTTAAAAAAAGTGATCACATGTTTTGTTAATAAAAAGAAGCGTCTATCCAAGGCTACATTCTACTGTACAAATCAATTTTACATTTACCAAAACTGTCTTACAAGCACCTACACAAACTATGCAAATTAGGCAGACCCCTAGTAGATCTAAAGGAGAATTTGTTATTAGATTGTAACCTGTGTGGAAAGGTGAGCCTTGCATACCTCGGTAAGCTGGGTTTGTTCTTTATAAAATATTCCTGCTTTTTCCAAACTGTTTATATGCTTTTCAATTTTTTCAGGGATAATGCATTCTACAATTTCATTGTAATCGAAAACACGCTTTTTGGCATTTTGCAGCAGGCTTTTTGCAGCAGGCTTTTTGCAGCAGGCTTTTTCTTGCACTGGCAACAGATTCTTTGATTTGATTTGCAGAGGAATCACGCATTGCAAACCCTCTGAAGGTGCGCGGATAGGCGAGTTTCAACTTTTAGGCAACTAGTGGAGTCCTTAGAGTTCCTGACATCCTAAAAGGGGAAATAATTTTTTACTGAAAAATTGACAGACCAGCATAGCAATAGAAATAAGGATGAGTAGGGGACTGAATGCTAGCCTGCTGCCTTGCGAACACGGGCCCTGGCATTTGGGGGAACTGTGCATTACAGGTGTGTGTGTGTGTGTGTGTGTGTGTGTGTGTGTGTGTGTGCGCGCGGGGGGGGGTTTGGGCCATCAGGTAGGCTGTACGGGGCCCTCATGTTTTCTAACAGTGGCCCTGCCCAGCACTCAGTCCTTTTCAGTCAATGGATCCAAAATTCAGGAAAGGGTAACCGCTCAGATGAGACCAAAGAGCCTTCTCACTGGATCCAAAACATGGGTGCCGGCAATGCAATGATAATGCAAAAATAGAGGGAAAACTTGGACAGCCGCACTCCAAAACACGTTCCCTTATTAAAACTGGTCACAAAAAATATATGCCACAGCAAAAATTAGAACAGAAGCTGACGCGTTTCACACTTACACCGTGCTTAATCATAGCTATGATTAGGCACTGTAACAGTGTGAAACGCGTCAGCTTCTGTTCTAATTTTTGCTGTGGCATATATTTTTTGTGACCAGTTTTAATAAAGGGAACGTGTTTTGGAGTGCGGCTGTCCAAGTTTTCCCTCTATTTTTGCAGATACAAAATTCAGTTTTCAAAGTTTATATACTGAAAATGTGTGTGAAGCTGGTCATACACTACACAATCTAATCGTTCTTTTCACCTAACCAATGTAAAAAGGAAGGAACAATTGAGTACTGTCCATGTTGTTTTTTTATTTGCACTAACATCCAATTTTTCAGAACGAGCTGTCGGGGTATTTCCTCTGTAAGGTTCAAGCAGCACAATGTTTTAGCGTGCAAGGGCCCTTTCACACGGGCGGATCCAGCGATGATCCGCCCCGTGAACATCCGCTTGCTCAGCGGGGAATCGCTCCCTGGATCCCCGCTGAGTCGGGAACGCCCTGTCAGATCTCCGCTCTCCTCGTAAAAAATAGGATTTCCTCCGTCTGCAGGATCGGACCATAGCGGAGATGGATCTTTATCCGAAGACACCCGCTATCCCATAGGGATGATGCATGCATGTCTGTATTTCATCTGAAAGGGCCCTTAATAAGATAATCTCTGGGGGAAAAAAAAATCCTCACAAGCAAATATACACAGCAATGATAATTAAAGGGTAACCACTTTTGTGGAAAAATATTAGCACAATAAAAACATACTATAGGGTATACAATTGTGACACAAGTCATATTGTAGTTGAATCTTATTGAAAATTACCTTTCCTTTTCAATCTGCAGCTCTGTAACGTTCTGTAAAATGCAATGCTACATGGCTACTGTGACAGGGAAGGGCAAGGGTGCCAGGGAAAGGGAATGGGAAATTCCCTGACATGAGACTCTACATGTACCGTATTTTCTGGCGTATAAGACGACTTTTTGCATCTAAAATAATGCCCCAAAAGTCGGGGGTCGTCTTATATGCCGGGTATCTGTCTGTCAGACGGCGCCCATCCATTTATTCAAAAGCCGTGCCTCCTCAGACTGTTCCGTGATAGGCGGATCACTAATTTTCCCAGCAGAGCCTCTGTTCAGTGTTCCGCCTATCATGGATGTCTTCTCATCCTCGGCCTCGGGCGAGAGGAAATCTGTGATAGGCGGAACACTGAACAGAGGCTCTGCTGGGAAAATTAGTGTTCCACCTATCACGGAACAGCCTGAGGAGGTTTGAATAATGGATGCCCGCAGCCTGAGAAACTCTGCAAACAGGAGAAGGTAGGAAGATCGTCAAGGCAGGCATACTGGCACAGTGAGGGGTCTTCTTATACAGTGAATATATCCCAAAACCAGCATTTTAGCTGGAAAATTAGGGGGTCGTCTTGTACGCTGGCAAATCTGGTATATTGATATTAGTGTGGAGCCTCTAAACTCCACCCATTGCTGCCATTTCCTTCTGATACAACATTTTAAACAAAACATTTTTGTATATTTTATAGTTACCTTGAAAAGTAATCATCCTCCGCTTTATCCCCTTCTTCCTGCCCTATTGTCTCCACAGTGGGCAATTCCTGATGCCGCGTACACACGACTGTTTTTCGGGTTCTAAAAAATTAAGTTTTCAAGGGTCTAGAAAAAACAATTTTTTTTTTCAACCCGATCATTTAAAACAGCCTTGCCTACACACGATCGTGAAAAAAAAAAATGCTCTAGCAAAGCGCGGTGACGTAAAACACGTACGACGGCACTATAAAGGGGAAGTTCCATTCGGATGGCGCCACCCTTGGGGCTGCTTTAGCTGATTTTGTGTTAGTAAAATACGATTCGCGCTTTTCTGTCACGGCGTGATGAATGTGCTTACTCCATTACGAACGCTAGTTTTACCAGAACGAGCGCTCCCGTCTCATAACTTGCTTTTTTTCACGTCCTTAAAGCCCACACACAACCATTTTTTACAACCTTAGAAACGACAACGTTAAAAATGTTGTGAAAAAATAGAGCATGTTTGGAAAAAAATTGGACCATTTTTAGAACCCGAAAAATGCTCTGAAGCCCACACACGATAGTTTTTAATGACATAAAAAAAAACTTAATTTTTTAGAACCCGAAAAACGGTCGTGTGTACGCGGCATGAGAGATCACCTGATGCAAGTCTACATTTGAACTCGGCTTCAGTTTTTATTAACGTGTTTTAATACAAAACAATATATTGTGTGGAGGGTAGAGGAATAAGGAAAGAGGAAAAAAAAAAAGAGAAAAAAACAGGAGGAGAAAAAGAAAGGGAGAGTTTTTTTTTTTTTTTTTTGAAATTTAGCATTCTATTCCTTTAAAAAAAGTGGTCATATGTTTTGCTAATAAAAAGAAGCGTTTAGCCAAGGTTGCATTCTACTGGTACAATCTTTGTACAAATCGATTTTACATTTACCAAAGCTGTCTTAGGCCCCTTTCACACGGGGTAATGATCCGCCCCATGAACCTCCGCTTGCTCAGTGGGGATCGCACCGTTGATCCCCGCTGAGCCGGTCCCCGCACACTGTGCAGGGATCGCCCTGTCTTTTCTCCGCTCTCCCCTATGGGGGGATCGGATGAACACGGACCGTCTGTCAGTGTTCACCCGATCTCCCAGACGGATGGGAAAAGTAGGTTTTTCCTCCGTCACACTTTGGCGGGTCGGATGTCAGCGGGCATGTCACCGCTGACATCCGCGGCTCCATACAGGAGCACGGAGCGCCCGTTCAGGTCCGCAAAAAAAAAAAACTGGCAGGCGGGCGCTCCGTGTGAAAGAGTCCTTACAAGCACCTACACAAACTATGCAAATTAGGCAGAACCCTAGTAGATCTAAAGGAGAATTTATTATTAGATTGTAACCTGTGTGGAAAGTTTAAGACAAAAGTGTGGAAAGGTGAGCCTTGCATACCTCGGTAAGCTGGGTTTGTTCTTTATAAATATTCCTGCATTTTCCCCAAACGGTTTATATGCTTTTCAAATTTTTCAGGGATAATGCATTCTACAATTTCATTGTAATCGAAAACACGCTCTTTGGCATTTTGCAGCAGGCTTTTTCTTGCACTGGCAACAGATTCTTTGATTATCAGAGGAATCGCGCATGCAAACCCTCCGAAGGTGCGCGAGTTTCAACTTTTAGGCAACTAGTGGAGTCCTTAGAGTTCCTGACATCTTGAAAGGGGAAATATTTTTTTACTGAAAAATTGACAGACCAGCATAGCAATAGAAATAAGGATGTGTAGGGGACTGCATGCTAGCCTGCTGCCTTGCGATCATGTGCCCTGGCATTTGGGGGAACGGTGCTCTTTGTGAGCTGTATGCCTGGGGACCCTGTATATGCCATATTAGAGCGACTGAGTCATACTGTTGGGACATGCAGTGTAAGGAGATGCTGATGCCGTCACCTCCAGCCATCTGTCTGTTCTCTGTGCTAATTGACCCTGCTATTGTGTGACGATGTCCTGTGTTTACACTTATGATAATGTGTATTGTATAGCAGGTGAGCGAGGAGATGTGACGTCTACCCTGACGGGTCATATCTGAGTGACCTAGTCTGGGTAAATGATTCGTTAATTAGCTCATGTTAATTTATGTTCTGGTTACCTCCTCTTTAACTGTATATGAGGTTGTATTCTTGGTTCTAATAAACACACCATGTTCTGCTTTTTCCAAACGGTTTATATGCTTTTCAATTTTTAAAGGAATAATACATTCTACAATATCGTTGTAATCAAACACGCTATTTGGCATTTTACAGCAGGCTTTTTCTTGCACTGGCAACAGCTTCTTTGATTTTCTTGTCAGAGGAATCACGCATGCAAACCCTCCGAAGGTGCGTGGATAGGCGAGTTTCAACTTTTAGGCAACTAGCACACACAAGTGGAGTCCTTCGAGTTCCTGATATCCTGAAAGGGGAAATAATTTTTTTACTGAAAAATTGACAGACCAGCATAGCAATAGAAATAAGGTTGTGTAAAGAGTGGTTCACGCAGATAGTACAAACAATGCCCAGCACCAGGGCTGCTGATAGGGAGGGACCACCAGCCCTCCTATAGGGGGACACACAGCAGTAAGGTTGGTGGAGAACAATGCCCTCCGCCGATGAGCTGTCCCCGTTCTTCAGCTCCGGGGACCAATCGCCGGACTCCAGCAGCGATCGGGTCCCGGAGCTTCGGACCGGGTCGCGGTGTGCGCCCGCGACCCATGGCTGGACAATGGCACAGCACGTACCTGTACGTGCCTGTGCCATTCTGCCGACGTATATGTGCAGGAGGCAGTCCTTAAGTGGTTAAAGGGTAACCACTTTTGTGGAAAAATATTAGCACAATAAAAACATAATATAGCGTATACAATTTCACTGGTCTGCAAAGCAATTTATGGATTATGTTTTTTTGTTTTGATAAATTTATTGGTAAATCACTGATTATTGCATTTTTTGCTTATGAGCATTTTGTTCACTTTTTGGGTTGGTGCAATTATTTTTGTTACACAATTGTTTGAACTGAATTTTTTGTTGTAATTTCAGTGTGTGTGTGTGTGTGTGTGTGTGTGTGTGTGTGTTTTTTTATTACTATATATTGTTACCCTACTAGGGGTTTAACGCATCCACACAAGCAATGTGGATGCAGGATCTCCCCCACAGTGCTATTGTATTCTGACAGTAGGGACTTCTCCCTTCAGAATACACAGATCATTGCTACAGCCATTGGCTGAAAATGCTGGTTTTCCAGCAAGACAGAAGCCAATCTTTGTATGCTTCTGTTGGAACAGACAGTGTTACACACGTACTGAAATTCAGTCAGTTTATATGCAGGTGCAGTCTATTTTCTCCACAGCAGTTGGCTCTCGGGTGCAGCAACACTGTTGCTGGAGAGGAAGTCAGGTTTCTTGGGTCACTGGGGAAGCTATCCCATTGGATGCTGCCCCCCATGTGACCCGAGCAGCCATCTTGGGTCAGGCAGAGCCCATTTAAGACACTGGCTCCTAGGTTTTGGCACACGTTTGGCGAGTGGACAGAGAAGGGACAGGTACACTGTCTGTGAGGGACAGTAACAGTTTCAAAGTTCCTGTCATAAAGGATAAGTGTCTGGCCTCATCTCTCTGGACCGACTCCCGATTGGGACCAGATGGCCAGGCCACATTTGGTCCCCTCTCACCAGACGCTGTCATTTCAGCTGAAATCTACTCCTGTCATGCTACTGAACTGTGAGTGGGCCCTGTTGGGTAGCTGTCCCACCAGGCTTGTTGTGAACTGTTTCATTCCTTAAATACCAGTTCCATTGCATCTGCCTGTGTGAATTATTGTCTCTGCACTACGCTGCTTGCTTCGATTCGTGTATACCAACTCGTTTTTTTATCAGCCTTAAAGTTATGAGAGATTGTGCACGTGTGGAAGTGAGGCCCAAAGGACTCGGTTATGGTCTCAGGTGCGTTCCAGGGGAGACGACTCTGGAAATATTAAACATTTTGCATTTCAATCTACTAACATGCAGTTTGATAACCAAAATTCACTACAAGAATGCTGGTTTTATACCTCCTGTTTATAGTTCTTGATACCCAAACTGTCCTTTAGGTATGATGCAAAATCCCTGAGCATCGGTGCCTTCAGAGAATGCCTTTTGTACAGTCCAGCTTCTCTCATTTTGAACCTCGTCTGTGTTGTCCACTTTGTATAATGGATCCTTTATTTGAAAAACATATATACATTTTATTTATAAATTTTACACAAAATACAGATATTACAATATCCAACATAACCCATTATACCACCCATTCCGCGTTTTTAATATACTGTATGTATGAATCTGGTCTCATCTGATTCCATAAACTAGAAAATTCTCCTTGTATTTATCACACCCATAGCAGTATTTTCCTGTACTTGTACTACTCTATATCCTAACATACCTTCTACACAACAACAGGAAGGGAATGGGAAATTCTCTGACATGAGACTCTACATGTATGTTGATATTAGTGTGGAGGCTCTAAACTCTACCCATTGCTGCCATGTCCTCCTGATACAAAATTTTAAACAAAACATTTTTGTATATTTTATAGTTACCTTGAAAAATAATCATCCTCCGCTTTATCCCCTTCTTCCTGCCCTATTGTCTCCACAGTGGGCAATTCCTGATGCTGCGTACGGGTTCTAAAAAATGACGTTTAATGGTCTAGAAAAAACAAAGGTTTTTTTTTTCAACCCGATCATTAAAACGGCCTTGCCTACACACGATCGTGGAAAAAAAAATGCTGTAGCAAAGCGCGGTGACGTACAACGGCACTATAAAGCATGCGTGTTTTTTTTTTTCACGTCGTTAAAGCCCACACACGACCATTTTTTACAACCTTAAAAACGACAACGTTAAAAACGTTGTGAAACAATAGAGCATGTTCGATTTTTTTTTTTTCTCCCATTTTTAGAACCTGAAAAATGCTCTGAAGCCCACACACGATCGTTTTTAATGACATTAAAAAAAAAACGTAAATTTTTTAGAACCTGAAAAACGGTCGTGTGTACGCGGCATGAGAGATCACCTGATGCGAGTCTACATTTAAACTCGGCTTCAGTTTTTATTAACGTGTTTTAATACAAAACAATATATTGTGTGGAGGGTAGAGGAATAAGGAAAGAGAAAAAAAAAAAAACAGAGGAGGAAAAAAAATTTATTTTTGGGATTTAGCATTCTATTTAACTACTTAAGACCCCGGACCTTTAGGCAGGTAAAGGACCTGGCCAGTTTTTTTGATTCGGCACTGCGTTGCTTTAACTGACAAGTGCGACGTGGCTCCCAAAAAAAATTGGCGTCCTTTTTTTCCCACATATAGCTTTCTTTTGGTGGTAATTGATCACCTCTGCGGTTTTTATTTTTTGCGCTATAAACAAAAATAGAGCGACAATTTTGAAAAAAAAAACTATTTTTTACTTTTTGCTATAACAGTCCCCAAAAACATAATGTTTTTTCCTCAGTTTAGGCTGATACGTATTCTTTTACCTATTTTTGGTAAAAAAAATCGCAATAAGCGTTTATCGATTGGTTTGTGCAAAATTTATAGCGTTTACAAAATAGGGGAATAGTTTTATTGCATTTTTATAAAAAAACATTTTTTTTACTACCAATGGCGGCCATCAGCGACTTTTTTCATGACTGCGACATTATGGCGGACACTTCAGACAATTTTGACATTTTTGGGACCATTGTCATTTTCACAGCAAAAAATGCATTAAAAATGCATTGTTTACTGTGAAAATGACAAATGCAGTTTGGGAGTTAACCACAAGGGGGCACTGAAGGGTTTAAGTGTGACCTCATCTGTGTTTCTAACTGTAGGGGGGTGTGGCTGTAGGTGTGACGTTATTGATTGTGGTTCCCTATATTAGGGAACACACGATCGATGACGGCGCCACAGTGAAGAACGGAACAGCTCTCCCTGTTCTTCAGCTCCGGGGAACGATCGCGGGACTCCAGCGGCGATTGGGTCCGCGGGTCCCGTGGCGCTTCGGACCGGTCGTGGGCGCGCGCTCGTGACCCGCGGCTGGGCACTTGCGTACATGCTTGTGCCCAGCTGTGCCATTCTGCTGACATAAATGTGCATCTATCCAAGGCTACATTCTACTGTACAAATCAATTTTACATTTACCAAAACTGTCTGACAAGCACCTACACAAACTATGCAAATTAGGCAGACCCCTAGTAGATCTGAAGGAGAATTTATTATTAGATTGTAACCTGTGTGGAAAGTTTAAGACAAAAGTGTGGAAAGGTGAGCCTTGCATACCTCGGTAAGCTGGGTTTGTTCTTTATAAATATTCCTGCTTTTTCCAAACAATTTTTTTTATGCTTTTCAATTTTTTCAGGAATAATACATTCTACAAATTCGAATTTGTAATCGAAGACACGCTCTTTGGCATTTTGCAGGAGGCTTTTTCTTGCACTGGCAACAGATTCTTTGATTTGATTTGCAGAGGAATCACACATGCAAACCCTCTGAAGGTGCGCGGATAGGCGAGTTTCAACTTTTAGGCAACTAGTGTAGTCCTTAGAGTTCCTGACATCCTAAAAGGGGAAATAATTTTTTACTGAAAAATTGACAGACCAGCATAGCAATAGAAATAAGGATGAGTAGGGGACTGAATGCTAGCCTGCTGCCTTGCGAACACGGGCCCTGGCATTTGGGGGAACTGCATTACAGGTGTGTGTGTGCGCACGGTTGGGCCCCCCCATCAGGTAGGCTGTACGGGGCCCTCATGTTTTCGAACAGTGGCCCTGCCCAGCACTCAGTCCTTTCCAGTCAATGGATACAAAATTCAGGAAAGGGTAACCGCTCAGATGAGACCAAAGAGCCTTCTCACTGGATCCAAAACATAGGTGCCGGCAATGCAATGATAATGCAAAAATATAGAGGAAAACTTGGACAGCCGCACTCCAAAACACGTTCCCTTTATTAAAACTGGTCATAAAAAATATATGCCACAGCAAAAATTAGAACAGAAGCTGACGCGTTTCACACTGTTACAGTGCTTAATCATAGCTAACGGTGTGAAACGTGTCAACTTCTGTTCTAATTTTTGCTGTGGCATATATTTTTTGTGACCAGTTTTAATAAAAGGAATGTGTTTGAGTGCGGCTGTCCAAGTTTTCCCTCTATTTTTGCGGATACAAAATTCAGTTTTAAAAGTTTATATACTGAAAATGTGTGTGAAGCTGGTCATACACTACACAATCTAATCATTCTTTTCCCCTAAACCAGGTATATGCAATTAGCGGACCTCCAGCTGTTGTAGAACTACAATTCCCATGAGGCATAGCAAGACTCTGACAGCCACAAGCATGACACCCAGAGTCAGAGGCATGATGGGACTTGTAGTTTTGCAACAGCTAGAGGTCCGCTAATTGCTTATCCCTGCCCTAAACGATGTAAAAAGGAAGGGACAATTGAGTACTGTCCAGGTTATTTTTTTATTTGCACTAACATCCAATTTTTCAGAACGAGGGTGTCGGGGTATTTCCTCTGTAAGGTTCAAGCAGCACAATGTTTTAGCGTGCAAGGGCCCTTTCACACGGGCGGATCCAGTGATGATCCGCCCCGTGAACATCCACTTGCTCAGCGGGGAATCGCTCCATTGATCCCCGCTGAGTCGGGACCGCCCTGTCAGATCTCCGCTCTCCTCGTAAAAAAATATGATTTCCTCCGTCTGCAGGATCGGACCATAGCGGAGATGGATGTTTATCCGAAGACACCCGCTATCCCATAGGGATCATGCATGCATGTCTGTATTTTATCTGAAAGGGCCCTTAAGATAATCTCTGAAAAAAAAAAAAAAAAAAAAAAACACTCACAAGCAAATGTACACAGCAATGATAATTAAAGGGTAACCACTTTTGTGGAAAAATATTAGCACAATAAAAACATAATATAGCGTATACAATTGTGACACAAGTCATATTGTAGTTGAATCTTATTGAAAATTACCTTTCCTTTTCAATCTGCAGCTCTGTAACGTTCTGTAAAATGCAATGCTACATGGCTACCGTGACAGGGAGGGAGGGCAAGGGTGCCAGGGAAAGGGAATGGGAAATTCCCTGACATGAGACTCTACATGTACCGTATTTTCCGGCGTATAAGACGACTTTTTTCATCTAAAATCATGTCCCAAAAGTCGGGGGTCATCTTATATGCCGGGTATCTGTCTATCAGACGGCACCCATCCATTATTCAAAAGCCGCGCCTCCTCCTCAGACTGTTCCGTGATAGGCGGAACACTAATTTTCCCAGCAGAGCCTCTGTTCAGTGTTCCGCCTATCACGGATGCCTTCTCATCCTCGGCCTCAGGCGAGAGGAAATCCGTGATAGGCGGAACACTGAACAGAGGCTCTGCTGGGAAAATTAGTGTTCCGCCTATCACGGAACAGCCTGAGGAGGCGCGGCTTTTGAATAATGGATGCCCGCAGCCTGAGAAACTGTGCAAACAGGAGAAGGTAGGATGATCGTCAAGGCAGGCATACTGGCACAGTGAGGCAGGCATACTGGCACAGTGAGTATATTCCAAAACCAGCATTTTAGCTGGAAAATTAGGGGGTCGTCTTGTACACCGGCAAATATGGTATGTTGATATTAGTGTGGAGGCTCTAAACTCTACCCATTGCTGCCATGTCCTCCTGATACAACATTTTAAACAAAACAGTTTTGTATATTTTTATAGTTACCTTGAAAAGTAATCATCCTCCGCTTTATCCCCTTCTTCCTGCCCTATTGTCTCCACAGTGGGCAATTCCTGATGCCGCGTACACACGACCGTTTTCCGGGTTCTAAAAAATGACGTTTAAGGGTCTAGAATTTTTTTTTTTTTCAACCCGATTATTAAAACGGCCTTGCCTACACACGATCGTGAATAAAAAAATGCTCTAGCAAAGCGCGGTGACGTACAACACGTACGACGGCACTATAAAGGGGAAGTTCCATTCGGATGGCGCCACCCTTGGGGCTGCTTTAGCTGATTTTGTGTTAGTAAAAGATGATTCACGCTTTTCTGTCTGTTACAGCGTGATCTATGTGCTTACTCCATTATGGACGCTAGTTTTACCAGAACGAGCTCTCCCGTCTCATAACTTGCTTTTTTTCACGTTGTTAAAGCCCACACACGACCATTTTTTACGACCTTAAAAACGACAACGTTAACGTTGTGAAACAATAGAGCATGTTCAATTATTTTTTTTCCCATTTTTAGAACTTGAAAAATGCTCTGAAGCCCACACACGATCGTTTTTAATGACATTAAAAAAAACGTAATTTTTTAGAACCCGAAAAATGGTCGTGTGTACGCGGCATGAGAGATCACCTGATGCGAGTCTACATTTGAACTCGGCTTCAGTTTTTATTAACGTGTTTTAATACAAAACAATATATTGTGTGGAGGGTAGAGGAAGAAGGAAAGAGGAAAAAAAGAGAAAAAAACAGGGAGGAGAAAAAGATAGGGAGAAAGATTTTTTATTTTTTTGGAATTTAGCATTCTATTCCTTTAAAAAAAGTGGTCATATGTTTTGCTAATAAAAAGAAGCATCTATCCAAGGTTACATTCTACTGGTACAATCTTTGTACAAATCGATTTTACATTTACCAAAGCTGTCTTGGGCCCCTTTCACACGGGGCGGATCAGTAATGATCCGCCCCATGAACCTCCGCTTGCTCAGCGGGGATCGCTCCGTTGATCCCCGCTGAGCCGGTCCCCGCACACTGTGCAGGGATCGCCCTGTCTTTTCTCCGCTCTCCCCTATGGGGGGGGGGGGGGGGTAAATCGGATGAACACTGAACGTCTGTCAGTGTTCATCCGATCCGCCAGATGGATGGAAAAGTAGGTTTTTCCTCCATCACACTTTGGCAGGTCGGGTGTCAGCGGGCATGTCACCGCTGACATCCGCGGCTCCATACAGGAGCACGGAGCGCCCGTTCAGATCCGCAAAAAAAAAAAAACTGGCAGGCGGACCAGAACGGGCGCTCTGTGTGAAAGAGTCCTTACAAGCACCTACACAAAATATGCAAATTAGGCAGACCCCTAGTAGATCTAAAGGAGAATTTATTATTAGATTGTAACCTGTGTGGAAAGTTTAAGACAAAAGTGTGGAAAGGTGAGCCTTGCATACCTCGGTAAGCTGGGTTTGTTCTTTATAAATATTCCTGCTTTTTCCCCAAACGGTTTATATGCTTTTCAAATTTTTCAGGGATAATGCATTCTACAATTTCATTGTAATCGAAAACACGCTCTTTGGCATTTTGCAGCAGGCTTTTTCTTGCACTGGCAACAGATTCTTTGATTATCAGAGGAATCGCGCATGCAAACCCTCCGAAGGTGCGCGAGTTTCAACTTTTAGGCAACTAGTGGAGTCCTTAGAGTTCCTGACATCTTGAAAGGGGAAATATTTTTTTACTGAAAAATTATTGACAGACCAGCATTGCAATAGAAATAAGGATGTGTAGGACTGAATGCTAGCCTGCTGCCTTGCGATCATGTGCCCTGGCATTTGGGGGGAACGGTGCTCTTTGTGAGCTGTATGCCTGGAGACCCTGTATATGCCGTATTGGAGTGACTGAGTCATACTGTTGGGACATGCAGTGTAAGGAGATGCTGATGCCGTCACCTCCAGCCATCTGTCTGTTCTCTGTGCTAATTGACCCTGCTATTGTGTGAAGATGTCCTGTGTTTACACTTATGATAATGTATATTGTATAGCAGGTGAGCGAGGAGACGTCTACCCTGACGGGTCATATCTGAGTGACCTAGTCTGGGTAAATGATTCGTTAATTAGCTCATGTTAATTTATGTTCTGGTTACCTCCTCTTTAACTGTATATGAGGTTGTATTCTTGGTTCTAATAAACACACCATGTTCTGCTTTTTCCAAACGGTTTATATGCTTTTCAATTTTTTCAGGAATAATACATTCTACAATTTCGTTGTAATCAAAGGCGCTATTTGGCATTTTACAGCAGGCTTTTTTTCTTGCACTGGCAACAGCTTATTTGATTTTCTTGTCAGAGGAATCACGCATGCAAACCCTCCGAAGGTGCGTGGATAGGCGAGTTTCAACTTTTAGGCAACCAGCACACACAAGTGGAGTCCTTAGAGTTCCTGACATCCTGAAAGGGGAAATCATTTTTTACTGAAAAATTGACAGACCAGCATAGCAATAGAAATAAGGATGTGTAAATTGGGTAAAGAGTGGTTCACGCAGATAGTAGTAGAAACAATGCCCAGCACCAGGGCTGCTGATAGGGGGGGACCACCAGCCCTCCTATAGGGGGACACACAGCAGTAAGGTTGGTGGAGAACAATGCCCTCCGTGTTGGTGAACAATGCCCTCCGCCGATGAGCTGTCCCCGTTCTTCAGCTCCGGGGACCGATCGCAGGACTCCAGCGGCGATCGGGTCCCGGAGCTTCGGACCGGGTCGCAGGAGCGCGCCCGCGACCCATGGCTGGACAATGGCACAGCACGTACCTGTACGTGCATGTGCCCAGCCGTGCCATTCTGCCGACGTATATGTGCAGGAGGCAGTCCTTTAGTGGTTAAAGGGTAACCACTTTTGTGGAAAAATATTAGCACAATAAAAACATAATATAGCGTATACAATTTCACTGGTCTGCAAAGCAATTTATGGATTATGTTTTTTTGTTTTGATTAATTTATTGGTAAATCGCTGATTATTGCATTTTTTGCTTATGAGCATTTTGTTCACTTTTTGGGTTGGTGCAATTATTTTTGTTACACAATTGTTTGAACTGAATTTTTGTTGTAATTTCAGTGTGTGTATGTATGTATGTATGTATGTATGTATGTATTTTTTTTATTTATTTTATTACTATATATTGTTATCCTACTAGGGGTTTAACGCATCCACACAAGCAATGTGGATGCAGGATCTCCCCCACAGTGCTATTGTATTCTGACAGTAGGGACTTCTCCCTTCAGAATACACAGATCATTGCGACAGCCATTGGCTGAAAATGCTGGTTTTCCAGCAAGACAGAAGCCAGTCTTTGTATGCTTCTGTTGGAACAGACAGTGGTACACACATACTGAAATTCAGTCAGTTTATATGCAGGTGCAGTCTATTTTCTCCACAGCAGTTGGCTCTCGGGTGCAGCAACACTGTTGCTGGAGAGGAAGTCAGGTTTCTTGGGTCACTGGGGAAGCTATCCCATTGGATGCTGCCCCCTCCATGTGACCCGAGCAGCCATCTTGGGTCAGGCAGAGCCTATTTAAGACCCTGGCTCCTAGGTTTTGGCACACGTTTGGCGAGTGGACAGAGAAGGGACAGGTACACTGTCTGTGAGGGACAGTAACAGTTTCAAAGTTCCTGTCATAAAGGATAAGTGTATGGCCTCATCTCTCTGGACCGACTCCCGATTGGGACCAGATGGCCAGGCCATATTTGGTCCCCTCTCACCAGACGCTGTCATTTCAGCTGGAATCTACTCCTGTCATGCTAATGAACTGTGAGTGGGCCCAGTTGGGTAGCTGTCCCACCAGGCTTGTTGTGAACGGTTGTTTCATTCCTTAAATACCAGTTCCATTGCATCTGCCTGTGTGAATTATTGTCTCTGCACTACGCTGCTTGCTTCGATTCGTGAATACCAACTCGTTTTTTTATCAGCCTTCAAGTTATGAGAGATTGTGCACGTGTGGAAGTGAAGCCCAAAGGACTCGGTTATGGTCTCAGGTGCGTCCCAGGGGAGACGACTCTGGAAATATTAAACATTTTGCATTTCAATCTACTAACATGCAGTTTGATAACCAAAATACACTACAAGAATGCTGGTTTTATACCTCCTGCTTATAGTTCTTGATACCCAAACTGTCCTTTAGGTATGATGCAAAATCCCTGAGCATCGGTGCCTTCAGAGAATGCCTTTTGTACAGTCCAGCTTCTTTAATTTTTAACCTCGTCTGTGTTGTCCACTTTGTACAATGGATCCTTTATTTGAAAAACATATACATTTTATTTATACATTTTACACAAAAAAGAGATTTTTAATACAGCTTACCTGTAAAATCTTTTTCTTGGAGTACATCACGGGACACAGAGCGGCATTCATTACTATATGGGTTATATGGAGTACCTTCAGGTGTAGACACTGGCAATCTCAAACAGGAAATGCCCCTCCCTATATAACCCCCTCCCATAGGAGGAGTACCTCAGTTTTGTAGCAAGCAGTATGCCTCCCAAAATGGTCCTCAAAGAAGAGGGGTGGGAGCTCTGTGTCCCGTGATGTACTCCAAGAAAAAGATTTTACAGGTAAGCTGTATTAAAAATCTCTTTTTCTTTATCGTACATCACGGGACACAGAGCGGCATTCATTACTATATGGGATGTCCCAAAGCAATGCTTACAATGAGGGGAGGGAGAACATCTCCAAGACAAAAGGATTTAATTTAGAGATATACTCAAATCATAATAAATCCAACTTAGTTGAGAAAAATAAATTTTTTAAATTTAACTCGAACAAGAGGAGCCCCCGGAATCCGAGGGTCTCAAACTGCAGCCTGCAGCACTGCCTGCCCGAAGGCAGTATCAGTATTCCTTCTTACGTCCAACTTGTAGAATTTTGTAAACGTGTGGACAGAAGACCAGGTTGCCGCCTTGCAAACTTGAGCCATAGAGATCTGGTGGTGTGCTGCCCAGGAGGCGCCCATGGCTCTAGTAGAATGAGCCTTTAATGATACTGGAGGAGGCAACCCTTTCAAGCCGTAGGCCTGAGTGATTAATTGCTTAATCCACCTAGAAATGGTGGACTTTGCAGCTGCCTGCCCCTTCTTGGGCCCATCCGGTAGAATGAACAGCACATCTGTCTTCCGGATCTTCTTTGTAGCTTTAAGATAGGCCTTCATGGCCCTGACAATATCCAAGGTATGCAGCAACCCTTCCTTTCTGGAAGTAGGTTTAGGGAAGAAGGATGGTAATACCAAATCCTGGTTCAAATGAAAACTGGATATGACCTTCGGAAGGAAGGAAGGATGAGGGCGGAGAACGACCCTGTCCTTATGAAAAACAAGATATGGTTCCTTACAGGATAAGGCTGCCAGCTCCGAAACTCTTCTTGCGGAAACTATGGCAACCAAAAATACTAACTTCCTTGTCAGTAGAACCAAAGGAATATCAGCCAACGGCTCAAACGGTTGTTTCTGTAAACTTGACAGAACAAGATTTAAATCCCACGGACAAAGCGGGGATTTAACTGGAGGTCTAATACGTAAGACCCCTTGAAGGAAGGTCTTAACCAGCGAGTGGGTGGCCAGCGGCCGCTGAAACCACACTGACAGAGCAGAAATCTGTCCTTTGATTGTGCTTAATGCCAATCCTTTATCCACTCCTAGCTGGAGAAAACTTAATACTCTATCGATGGTAAATTTGCGAGAAAGCCATCGCTTGGACTCACACCAGCCTACATAGGCCTTCCAGACCCTGTAATAAATCACCCTAGAGACCGGTTTCCTGGCTCTGATTAGGGTAGAGATTACTTTCTGAGACAGACCTCTACCCCTGAGAATCAGGGATTCAGCTTCCAGGCCGTCAAATTTAGATGCCGTAAGGCAGGGTGGAGGATCGGACCTTGCGATAGCAGGTCTGGCCGTAGAGGAAGAGTCCAAGGGTCTCCCACTACCATCCTTAAGATTAGTGAGTACCATGCCCTTCTGGGCCATGCTGGAGCTACCAGGATGACTGGTATGTGCTCCACCCGGATCCTGCGCAGCAGGCGGGGTAGTAACTGGAGCGGGGGAAACGCATAAAGAAGTTTGAACTGATGCCAAGGGCAAACCAACGCATCGGTTCCGCAGGCCATCGGATCCCTTGAGCGGGACATGAACCTGTCTAGTTTCTTGTTGAGTCTCGATGCCATGATATCCACGTCCGGCACTCCCCATCTTTGGCAGAGTGCTTGAAAGACTAGTGGATGCAGAGACCATTCCCCCGGCCATAGAGTCTGGCGGCTTAAGAAGTCCGCCTGAAAGTTGTCCACTCCTGGAATGAATATTGCCGATATGCAGGGCACATGAGCCTCTGCCCATAGAAGAATCAAGCTCACCTCTCTCTGAGCGGCTTGACTCCTGGTTCCCCCTTGGTGATTTATGTGTGCCACGGCCGTGGCATTGTCTGATTGAATTCTCACCGGGAACCCCTGCAATTTTGACGTCCAAGCCCTGAGGGCTAGTCGAGCAGCTCTGAGCTCCAAGATGTTGATGGGCAACTGCTTCTCTGGCTTTGCCCAAGTACCTTGGCGAGTGCAACCATCCAAAATTGCTCCCCAGCCCGTCAGGCTGGCGTCTGTGGTCACTATCTTCCAAGCCACTGGGCTGAAAGACCTCCCCTTCAGTAGATTCTGAGGGTCTAACCACCAACACAGACTTTGTCGGACTCTTGATGAGAGCGGCAACGGGATATCCAAGGCCTGTGGCCTTCTGCTCCATGCTGACAGGATGGCTGCCTGTAGGATGCGAGTGTGGCTCTGGGCGTATGGTACCGCCTCGAATGTGGCCACCATCTTGCCTAGTAACCTCATACATAGGCGAATAGTCGGTTCTTTCTTGCTTAGAACCAGTAGGATTAATTCCTTGATGGCTTTTACCTTCCTCAGAGGTAGGAACACTCCTTGTTGTTCTGTGTCTAATCTCATGCCGAGATATTCCAACTGCTTTGTGGGCTGGAAAGCTGACTTTTCTCGATTTAGGACCCAGCCGAACCTCTCGAGGTATTGGACCGTGAGGGCCACTGCTCGCTCCAAGCCGGGAGACGAGTGATCTATGACTAGGAGGTCGTCCAGGTATGCTAGGATCGTGACCCCTTGGATCCTTAGTTTGGCTAGGATTGGAGCTAGGACCTTCGTGAACACCCGGGGGGCCGTAGCCAACCCGAAGGGAAGCGCCACGAATTGGAAGTGACGCGAAGCCACCATGAAGCGTAGATATCTTTGATGTGGCTGATAAATTGGAACATGAAGGTAGGCATCCTTTATGTCTATGGACGCCATGAAGTCGTCCTTCTGGAGTGTGGCAGCTGCTGACCGCACGGATTCCATCCGAAATGAGCGGATCTTTAGATATGCATTTACCATCTTTAGGTCCAAAATTGGCCTGACATCTCCATTGGATTTTGGGATGATGAATAGGTTGGAGTAGAAACCCAGCCCCTGTTCCAGGACTGGTACCTCTACTATTACTTCCTGGGAAAGTAGATGATCTAATGCCGATCTTAATGCGGCTCCCTTTTCCGGATCGTTTGGAATCCTCGACTTCTGGAAATGAGGAGGAGGAAACCTTAGGAAATCTAATTTGTAGCCTGTGGCCACGGAAGACCGTACCCACTCGTCGGGAATGCTGGCTTCCCAAATCTCTGAAAAGAGTCGCAGCCTTCCCCCCACCTTCGTGGGTGGGGGCGCCCCTTCATAAGGTTGGCTTGGGGGCTGGTTTTGCTGGTTTGCGAAACCACTGCCTTTTGCCTCTAACAGCCTGTCCTTGTGATCTGCTGTTGAAGCCGAAGTTTGCTTTTGCAGGAGGCCGTCGATACTGCTTGGCATTAGAGGGCCCCTGCCCAGGGGAATACTGTCGTTTAAACGCAGGTCCCTGAACCTTCTTCTTAGTTGGCAAGAGAGTACTCTTGCCGTTTGAAATGGTCTGAATGTATTTATCTAGGTCTTCTCCGAAGAGTCGTCCTCCATGGAAGGGGAACCCTACCAGGAGCTTCTTGCATGGGGGCTCAGCCTCCCAGCTTTTTAACCATAAGAGTCTTCTCATATGGATAAGGGATAACGATAAACGTGACGCTTGCTGGATAGAATCCTTGATTGCGTCTACCGTAAAACATATGGCCTTAGGGACATCCGAAAATTTTTCTGCCTGCTGGGCCGGAATAAGTTTAAGCATCTGCTTAAATTGATCCGATAATACTTGAGCGACCCCAATCGCAGCCACAGCTGGCTGTACTACTGCCCCTGCAGTAGTGAAGGAGTTCTTAAGTAGTGCTTCCAAGCGCTTATCAACTGGATCCTTGAACACCTGTATGTTTTCTACAGGGCATGTTAACGATCTGTTAACACATGAGATGGCTGCGTCCACTGCAGGAGTAGCCCATCTTTTGGAAAATTTTTCTTCCATAGGATATAGGACAGAGAACCTTTTAGGTGGTAAGAAGATCTTATCTGGCTTGTTCCAATCTTGGAACAAAATTCCCTCTAATAGAGGATGGATCGGAAACACAGCATTGCTTTGAGGCGCCCTCAGTGAGCCCAAAGCTGAAACCGTCGATACCTGGAGATCTGGTACTGGCAAGTTGAATGTCCTATGGACCAAGTCCGACAATCCTTGAATCCACCAGCTCTCCCTCAGGGAGACTGCCCCAGACTCCTCTGTATCCGGGTCTTCGATCCCTGAACCTACTTGGTCCGTGTCCAAGAGGTCGTCCAATTCCCCTGAGGAAAGGACCTCCTCTTCTGAGGGTCCGCGCTCGGGCGACGGAGATCTATTCCGCTTACTGCCCCGCATAGCTGCGGATATCATTTTTCCCATGCTTTTCTGCATCTCTTTTAAAGAGGTGAGTAATACCTCCTCCGTGACCATCTTAGGGTTGGACTGACCCGCGTCAGCTCCAGCCCCAGATCCCGATGGCCCCAAGGCTCCCTGTAGGGAAAACAGCGGCATACCATGGTACAATACCGAGGTACACCTGCTACCTATTGGTATTTGGAACTATAAAAGTTAATTGTCCAAACACCTGTTTGGGGGATAAAAAAATGCTTCCTCTCCCCTAGATGACTTTTTTTTTTTTTTTTTTTTTTTTCAAATCCAGGAAAGAAAAAACATTCTGTCCCCCTGAGTAGTATTGCAAAGAAAAACTATGAGATGGAAAAGAAACAGCCTATTTCTAGGCTTGACAAAACAGTCCTCTGAAGACTGCAATATCCTTTCTGGCCACTGTGTGTCCTCGGCGCCCCGTGCTGCCGCTCTGGTCTTTCTCCTCAGTTCCAAAGTATTGATGGAACAAACAAGGAAGGGCCGCCCCTTCCTTTAAGCCACTGACCCGCCCTTCCCCCCCAGCAACCTCAAACAGGAAATGCCCCTCCCGACAGGGGGAGGGGGGGGGGATTTTGGGAGGAAGGGTCCTCTCTGTTCCAGCAAACTGCAGCCTGCAGCCTGGAACCATCAGGAGGTCAGCGTTTTGCCTGCTTGCAGGCTCTGAGGAGGAAGACTGAATGGAGCATCGCCTGGAGGCCTGCAGGTAAGCAAAGCTCTCTGACACACACATATATTTTTATATAACACAGGCCCCACTCAATGCTTTTCCAACACTACAAGGGAGGTCACATCTTATGGGGAATAATACATAGAGAGCCATCCTATCTTTATGATATGTGACTAGTTTGCCAGATGCAGTGCATAACTTTAGGCATGTCCCCTGTGACCCCCCAGAAAAAAACCTGCTAAGAACCAAGTTCCGCAAGTTTTCCCCTCACTTACCTGCTCCATGCCGCAGGACTTTGCCAAGCAAGAGGCCCAATCTTCCCCCCATCTCCGTGGGGATGTCTAGACCTTCAGGCCCTGGGTTCCTATGAAGGATCCACTGTCCTGGGCCCATATAGCACCCTGGCAACAGAAAACTTTAGGTACGCAAAGGTTTCTAAGTTCTGGGCCCAGGGTCCAGCTCTCTAAAAAGAAAAGCATTATGGGCTATACCCCAAGGGTTTGGGGTCCGGTTACTGACCACTTTAGCGCTGAGGCTTTTTTGGACAGAACCGGTAGCTCACCTAATTCCAAGGATGCGGAGGCAAGCTAAACCATGACTAACACCTAAGACACTGGCGTAAAAACTGAGGTACTCCTCCTATGGGAGGGGGTTATATAGGGAGGGGCATTTCCTGTTTGAGATTGCCAGTGTCTACACCTGAAGGTACTCCATATAACCCATATAGTAATGAATGCCGCTCTGTGTCCCGTGATGTACGATAAAGAAATACAGATATTACAATATCCAACATAACACATTATACCACCCATTCCGCATTTTAACCACTTCCGGACCGCCGCATGTACATTTACGTCGGCAGAATGGCACGGACAGGCACATTGGCGTACCTGTATGTCCCTGCCTAGACGTGGGTCGGGGGTCCGATCGGGACCCCCCCCCGTACATGCGGCGGTTCCCGTGGCTTCAGGAGTGATCCGGGACGAGGCCGCGGCTATTCGTTTCTAGCCGCCCCCTCGCAATCGCTCCCCGGAGCTACACAACGGGGAGAGCCGTATGTAAAGGGTGCCAGGGGAAGGGAATGGGAAATTCCCTGACATGAGACTCTACATGTATGTTATTAGTGTGGAGGCTCTAAAAACTTTACCCATTGCTGCCATGTCCTTTTGATGCAACATTTTAAACAAAACAGTTTTGTATATTTTTATAGTTACCTTGAAAAATAATCATCCTCTGCTTTATCCCCTTCTTCCTGCCCTATTTGTCTCCACAGTGGGCAATTCCTGATGCTGCGTACAAACACGACCGTTTTTCGGGTTCTAAAAAAAATTACGTTTTTAAGGGTCTAGAGAAAACAATTTTTTTTTTTTTCAACCCGATCATTTAAAACAGCCTTGCCTACACATGATCGTGAAAAAAAAAATGCTCTAGCAAAGCGCGGTGATGTACAACAGCACTATAAAAGGGAAGTACCATTCTGATGGCGCCACCCTTGGGGCTGCTTTAGCTGATTTTGTGTTAGTAAAAGACGATTCGCGCTTTTCTGTCTGTTACAGCGTGATGTATATGCTTACTCCATTACGAACGCTAGTTTTACCAGAACGAGCGCTCCCGTCTCATAACTTGCTTTTTTTCACGTCGTTAAAGCCCACACACGACCATTTTTTACAACCTTAAAAACGACAATGTTAACGTTGTGAAACAATAGAGCATGTTCGAATTTTTTTTTTTTTCCCCAATTTTAGAACCTGAAAAATGCTCTGAAGCCCACACACGATCGTTTTTAATGACATTAAAAAAAACGTAATTTTTTAGAACCCGAAAAACGGTCGTGTGTACGCGGCATGAGAGATCACCTGATGCGAGTCTACATTTGAACTCGGCTTCAGTTTTTATTAACGTGTTTTAATACAAAACAATATATTGTGTGGAGGGTAGAGGAAGAAGGAAAGAGAAAAAAACGAGAGAAAAAAACAGGAGGAGAAAAAGAAAAGGGAGAAAGATTTTTTTTTTTTTTGGAATTTAGCATTCTATTCCTTTAAAAAAAGTGGTCATATGTTTTGCTAATAAAAAGAAGCATCTATCCAAGGTTACATTCTACTGTACAATCTTTGTACAAATCGATTTTACATTTATCAAAGCTGTCTTGGGCCCCTTTCACACGGGGCGGATCAGTAATGATCCGCCCCGTGAACCTCCGCTTGGATCGCTCTGTTGATCCCAGCTGAGCCGGTCCCCGCACTTATGATAATGTATATTGTATAGCAGGTGAGCGAGGAGATGTGACGTCTACCCTGACAGGTCATATCTGAGTGACCTAGTCTGGGTAAATGATTCGTTAATTGGCTCATGTTAATTTATGTTCTGGTTACCTCCTCTTTAACTGTATATGAGGTTGTATTCTTGGTTCTAATAAACACACCATGTTCTGCTTTTTCCAAACGGTTTATATGCTTTTCAATTTTTTCAGGAATAATACATTCTACAATTTCGTTGTAATCAAAGGCGCTATTTGGCATTTTACAGCAGGCTTTTTTTCTTGCACTGGCAACAGCTTCTTTGATTTTCTTGTGAGAGGAATCACGCATGCAAACCCTCCGAAGGTGCGTGGATAGGCGCGTTTCAACTTTTAGGCAACCAGCACACACAAGTGGAGTCCTTAGAGTTCCTGACATCCTGAAAGGGGAAATCATTTTTTACTGAAAAATTGACAGACCAGCATAGCAATAGAAATAAGGATGTGTAAATTGGGTAAAGAGTGGTTCACGCAGATGGTACAAACAATGCCCAGCACCAGGGCTGCTGATAGGGGGGGACCACCAGCCCTCCTATAGGGGGACACACAGCAGTAAGGTTGGTGGAGAACAATGCCCTCCGTGTTGGTGGAGAACAATGCCCTCCGCCGATGAGCTGTCCCCGTTCTTCAGCTCCGGGGCCCGATCGCAGGACTCCAGCGGCGATCGGGTCCCAGAGCTTCGGACCGGGTGCGAGCCCGCGACCCATGGCTGGACAATGGCACAGCACGTACGTGCATGTGCCCAGCTGTGCCATTCTGCCGACATATATGTGCAGGAGGCGGTCCTTAAGTGGTTAAAGGGTAACCACTTTTGTGGAAAAATATTAGCACAATAAAAACATAATATAGCGTATACAATTTCACTGGTCTGCGAAGCAATTTATGGATTATGTTTTTTATATTTTTTTTGTTTCGATTCATTTATTGGTAAATCACTGATTATTGCATTTTTTGCCTATGAGCATTGACCCGAGCATGTGACCCGAGCAGCCATCTTGGATCAGGCATAGCCTATTGAAGACCCTGGCTCCTAGGTTTTGGCACACGTTTGGCGAGTGGACAGAGAAGGGACAGGTGCACTGTCTGTGAGGGACAGAAACAGTTTCAAAGTTCCTGTCATAAAGGATAAGTGTAGGGCCTCATCTCTCTGGACCGACTCCCGATTGGGACCAGATGGCCAGGCCACATTTGGTCCCCTCTCACCAGATGCTGTCATTTCAGCTGAAATCTACTCCTGTCATGCTACTGAACTGTGAGTGGGCCCTGTTGGGTAGCCGTCCCACCAGGCTTGTTGTGAACGGTTGTTTCATTCCTTAAATACCAGTTCCATTGCATCTGCCTGTGTGAATTATTGTCTCTGCACTACGCTGCTTGCTTCGATTCGTGTATACCAACTCGTTTTTTTTATCAGCCTTAAAGTTATGAGAGATTGTGCATGTGTGGAAGTGAGGCCCAAAGGACTCGGTTATGGTCTCAGGTGTGTTCCAGGGGAGACGACTCTGGAAATATTAAACATTTTGCATTTCAATCTACTAACATGCAGTTTGATAACCAAAAATGGAGTTAGTACTCACCGGTAACTCCTTTTCCGGTAGTCTTCCAGGACAGCCCTTGAGAGATGGAGTCTCCTCCCATCGACACAGGAAACACACTACCAGCAGTTCAAAAGGCGGTCCCTCAGGTCCCTGGTCAGTCTTCCCCAAGAACCGAAGGATGGAACTGCAAAAAATAACTACAACAGGTTAATACGTTTAATGCATTACCTATAAATATAAAAGGGTGGGATCGTGCTGTCCTGACCGGAAAAGGAGTTACCGGTGAGTACCAACTCCATTTTTCCCTAGTCGTCTTCCAGGACAGCCCTTGAGAGGATCCCCAAGTACTCACCAGATTTAGGGTGGCGCCACAGCTTGGAGGACTTTCCTCCCAAAGGCTTGATCCTGGTTGGACAGTAGATCCAGTCTGTAGTGATTTGTAAAGGTGGAAAAACTTGACCAGGTTGCCGCCTTACAAATCTGCTCCGGAGTGGCACCAGCTTTCTCTGCCCAGGATGTTGCAAGTTCCCTTGTGGAGTGAGCTTTAATACCCTCTGGAGTGTCTAATCCCACTATTCTATAACTCTTTAGAATAGCTAATCTAATCCACCTCGCTATCGTGGATTTTGAGGCTTTCTGACCTTTACGCTGACCAGAGAAAAGAACAAAAAAGGGATTCTGTTAACCTGAAGGGGTTTGTTGATTCTAAGTATTCTAGAATGCATCTTCTTACATCAAGGACATGAAACCGTCTCTCCCTGCTATTAGAGGCGTTCTGATAAAAAGGTAAAATATCTTGACCTGTGAAAATTTGATGTCATTTTTGGCAGGAACCCAGGGTCTGTTTTCAGAATAATTCTATCTTCCAAAATTTGAAGAAAAGGTTCCCTGACTGAAAGTGCTTGAATTTCACTCTCTGCGTGCTGTAGTAATTGCTACCAGGAGCACTGTTTTCAAGGTGAGCAGTCTAATAGAGGCCTCCGAGATGGGCTCAAATGGAGCACCCAAAAAAGCTTTAAGAACGACTGCCAGGTCCCATGTTGGAGTTGCTTTGGTTTTAGCTGGTTTTTGTCTGGAAACGGCTTTGCAAAACCTAGATATAATCTTATCTTCTTGTAGCTTAAAGCTGCTATTTGTACCTTAATAGTGCTGAGGGACAACCCTTTGTCTATACCGTCCTGCAAGAATTGTAATATGTTTTTAATACTCTTCAGATTCACCATGCTCTGATAACCAGGAATTAAAAATTTTTTCCAGGTTTTTCCATAAATTGCCCTGGTGACTGGTTTTCTACTCTGTAAGAGTTTTGATTACTTTTTCTGATGGGCCTTTTTGCCTCAGAATTTCTTCCTCAGTAACCACGCTGATAGCTTTAGCATGGCTATCTGAGGATGCAGAAGAGGTCCTTGTGACAGAAGGTCTTGTCTGTAAGGAAGTCTCAGCGGTGGTTGGTCTGTTAAATTTTGTATTGTCGTGAACCAAGGCCTCTTCGGCCAGAAAGGAGCCACCAAAATTAGAGATGCTTCCTCCACTAGAAATTGACAACACTCTTGGAATGAGATGCAATGGTGGAAATGCATAAGCTAGATTGAAAGTCCACGGAACTTGTAGTGCATCTACCCCCCAAGGATGATCTCCTGGGTACAGAGAGCAGAAATTTTGAACCTTGGTATTCACCTTGGTTGCGAACAGGTCTATGTCTGGGTACCCCCACTGACTTGTTATGAGCCTGAAGGCTTCCTTGTGAAGAGACCATTCCTGATTCGACACTAAATGTCGGCTAAATTGCAGAGATGGACTTTAGATGAATTTCTGCCCATTCGAACAGTTGTATTGCAACTGTCATTAAGCGAGGGCTCCTGGTACCTCCCTGCTTGTTCACGTAAGCTACTGCCGTCACATTGTCCGAACGGACCTGGAGATGGTGACCTTGTAATTTTGTCCTGAAAGGCAAGTAAAGCTTTCAAGATTGCCACTAGCTCTTTCCAATTGGAGGAAGAATTCCTTTCCTCTTGTGTCCATTTGCCTTGCACCCAAAGGGTATTGAGGTGAGCTCCCCAGCCCCAGCTGTTTGCGTCTGTGGTTAGGATGTACCTGATAGGAGGGACCCAGAGGACCCCTTTTGTTCAGGTTCTCTTTGTCCTTCCACCACCAGAGTGAACGTTTCACCCTGTCGGGGATTGTCACCCAGTCCTCCAAATCCTTTGTCTATCTGTTCCAATAAAAAGCTTTGGAGGTTTCTTTGGTGGAACCTGGCCCATTGTACAGCTGGGATGGCTGATGTCATAAGCCCCAAGGCAGACATGACCTCTCTTACTGTACAATTGTGATTTGTTTGAAGAAGGGTAATCCGATGATGTATCTTGGAGATCTTCTTCTCTGGTAGGACGATTTTTTGTTCTACTGACAGGATCCTGTAACCCAGGTACAGGATATCCTGTGTTGGAGTCGTCTTGGATTTCTCCAGACTGATTATCCAACCTAGACTTCTCAGGCTTTGCTGTGTTAGCTCTATGTCTTGACAGAGTTGTTTCTCTGAGGTGGCTGTAAGGAGCAAGTCGTCCAGGTATGGTATGATTGATACCGACTGAAGTCTCAGAGGGGCTAGTGCTTCTCCTAGGACTTTTGAAAATATCCTTGGAGAGGATGACCGCCCGAAGGGCATAGCTCTGCATTGAAAATGATAAATCTTTGATTCTATCTGAATCGCCATACGAAGAAATTTCTGACATTCCTCCTTTATTGGGATATGAAGGTAAGCGCCCCTTAAATCCAGGGTTGCCATGAATACTTCTTTCTG
This sequence comes from Rana temporaria, assembly GCF_905171775.1. NCBI lineage: Eukaryota > Metazoa > Chordata > Amphibia > Anura > Ranidae > Rana > Rana temporaria. The sequence goes on from NC_053493.1 coordinate 17,924,246, forward strand.
CAGAAGATTCTTTACCGAATAAATTGACTCCATCCAAAACTTCTTGTAACGGATGGAGAGGTTTTAGATTAGTCTGAACCTCCCTGAGGGTTTTTTGACTACAAAGATATGAGAGTAAAAACCCTCCCCCTGTTCGTGAATAGGGACTGGTGTCAATACCTCTTGATCCACCATGTCCCCTATTAGTAAAGGTAAGGCCTTGGCCTTTTCTGAGTGACTGGGTAGCTTTGTCACTAGGAATTTGGACGGTTGCTCGCTGTGGAATTCCAGAGCATAACCTCTCCTGATGATATTCAGAACGAATTTGTTTGAGGTTACTTTTTTCCACTGGGGAAGAAAGTTTCCTAGTCTGCCCCCCCACCGGGACCTTGACGTCACTGTGGCTTGGGGTCTGGACCGGGGCGATTTAAAAAGAATGCTCCCTCTCCCCCTGCCTTTTTGGCCTGCCCAATGTTTTTTGGGTTTGAAATCTTTCCCAGTTTTTTCAGGCTCCTTGGGGGAACGAAAACTTTTTTTCTGAAAATGTTTTCTTTTTAGGGGGAAAGGACTTCTTATCAGCAGTCCTTTCTAAGGCGGTATCCAACTCTGGACCAAAAATAAGGTCTCCATTGAATGGAACACTGCATAACCTGTTTTTTGATGCTGTATCTCCAGCCCAAGTTTTTAACCATAAAGATCTTCTTGCTGACACAGAGAGAGCTGCAGATTTGGCTGCGAATTTTACCGCATCTGTAGCTGCATCCGAAATAAAACCCGTTGCTTTAAAAAGCATAGGAAAGGTTTTAAGAAGGTCCTCCCTAGGGGTACCAGCCTTGAGATGTTCTTCTAATTGGGATAGCCAAAACTCCAGATTTTTGGCTACACAAGAAGTAACCATTGAAGGTTTTAATCCTGCCCTGGAGGCATCCCAGGCCCTTTTTAGGACGATGTCAGTCTTCCTGTCCATTGGGTCCTTCAAATGCCCCATATCCTCGAAGGCCAGATCTGACTGCTTGGATACTTTTGACAGTGGGGCATCCAGTTTAGGAACCTTGTTCCAGACTGCCTCTGGGTTCTCGTCAAAGGGGAACCTTCTTTTAAGGGAATTTGGAAAAAATGTTTTTATCTGGCTCCGCCCACTCTTTGTGGACCATGTCAGATAGGACTTCATGGATGGGAAACACCCTGGCTTTTCCTCCCTAAGGCAGCATACATGGTGTCATGTCTAGATAACTGAGATTCCTCTTCCTCAATATCTAGTGTACCATAAATGGCACTCAACAAATCATCAACCTCTTCAACAGATAGTTTGTATTTTGACACTCTTTTAGCTGCGACCTGACTTCCCTCCTGATCTGAATCTGCATCTGCATCGGAGGTCTCAGGTCTAGCTAACTCGGGGCTATGCTCCCTCTCCCTACGGGGCCCCCCCGGAACTAGGCATAGTGGGGCTTGGAGAGGGGGAAACAGCATTAGAACTACTGGTGGCAGCACCTGTGCTAACATTTGCAATTAAATCCCTAAGGGATTGAAAAGTAGATGCCATTTCTTCTTTAAATGACCCCAGAAACTTAACTACTGGAGAGTCTGCCTCAGACTTTTAACAGTTTTGTTATGCATTGCCTACACAGGGTCTTATCATAGCCAGAGGACAACTTGCTACCACAGTTTTTACGCCCAGACTTGTCTTCCCTTGTGGCCTATTTAACCTGAAAAAAGAAAGAGACCATACTAAGGACTTATCCTCACTGAGGGATACACCCGTGCTACCACCACCAGAAAACAGTTCCCCCTGGGATGTGACCCCCCCCATGGAGCAACTCCCAGCCACCAAGAATGCCTAGTAATTCCCCCTGAGTACATGCCCGGCAGCCTACCTGGGGAATGCTGGTGCCTGCGTCCTCCGGAGCGACTAGGGAATGCGCCTCCATGGTCGGTCCCTTCTCCGATCCCGCCGCTCGTCCGGTGTAGCTGGAGGCAGGCCGGGATATGCAGGATCAGCCAGGGCTTTTTCTTCTCCCCCCTGCGCCTCGTGGAGACCCGGAACCGGAAGGCTCGGCGCTCAGCTATGACGCGGTTCCACCGGAAGTGACGCAACGGCGTCTCCGGCCCCACTGAACGGCGCGAATTTTCGAATCCTGCCGTTCTGGGGGAAAACGCGCCATTCTGCCACAGACCTGCATCGGCACCGGGAAGAGGAGAGAAAACGGGTCGGCTCCTGTCAGCTGGACGGTACCCGTGCCCAACACCAAAAAAAAGGGTGAGACTTCACGGAGCACACACAAAAGACCCAGTCCCCTGTGTGCCCCATTTTCCCTACAGGAGAGCCCCTGAGAGAAGTAAAAAAATGTTCCTTTAGGTAACATGTTCCTCCGACGGAGGAAACACAAAGACTGACCAGGGACCTGAGGGACCGCCTTTTGAACTGCTGGTAGTGTGTTTCCTGTGTCGATGGGAGGAGACTCCATCTCTCAAGGGCTGTCCTGGAAGACGACTAGGGAAAATACACTACAAGAATGCTGGTTTTATACCTCCTGTTTATAGTTCTTGATACCCAAACTGTCCTGTAGGTATGATGCAAAATCCCTGAGCATCGGTGCCTTCAGAGAATGCCTTTTGTACAGTCCAGCTTCTCTCATTTTTAACCTTGTCTGCGTTGTCCACTTTGTACAATGGATCCTTTATTTGAAAAACATATATACATTTTATTTATACATTTTACACAAAATACAGATATTACAATATCCAACATAACCCATTATACCACCCATTCCGCATTTTAATATACTGTATGTATGAATCTGATCTCATCTGATTACATAAACTAGAAAATTCTCCTTGTATTTATCACACCCATAGCAGTATTTTCCTGTACTTGTACTACTCTATATCCTAACATACCTTCTACACAACAACATAACACAACCACAAAGAAAAACAAAAAAAAAAAAAAGGGACAAGGGTGCCAGGGGAAGGGAATGGGAAATTCCCTGACATGAGACTCTACATGTATGTTGATATTAGTGTGGAGGAACTAAACTCTACCCATTGCTGCCATGTCCTCCTGATACAACATTTTAAACAAAACAGTTTCGTATATTTTTATAGTTACCTTGAAAAATAATCATCCTCCGCTTTATCCCCTTCTTCCTGCCCTATTGTCTCCACAGTGGGCAATTCCTGATGCCGCGTACAAACACGACCGTTTTTCGAGTTCTAAAAAAAATTACGTTAAGGGTCTAGAGAAAACGTTTTTTTTTTTTTTTTTAACCCGATCATTTAAAACAGCCTTGCCTACACATGATCGTGAAAAAAAAAATGCTCTAGCAAAGCGCAGTGACGTACAACAGCACTATAAAGGGGAAGTCCCATTCGGATGACTCCACCCTTGGGGCTGCTTTAGCGGATTTCGTGTTGGTAGAAGACGATTCGCACTTTTCTGTCTGTTACAGCGTGATGAATGTGCTTACTCCATTACGAACGCTAGTTTTACCAGAACGAGCGCTCCCGTCTCATAACTTGCTTCTGAGCATGCGCGTTTTTTTTCACGTCGTTAAAGCCCACACACGACCATTTTTTACAACCTTAAAAACGACAACGTTAAAAATGTTGTGAATTTCAATTATTAATAGAGCATGTTCGGAAAAAAATTAGACCATTTTTAGAACCCGAAAAATGCTCTGGAGCCCACACAGGATCGTTTTTTAATGACCTAAAAAAAAAACAAAACTTTTTTTTAGAACCCGAAACGGTCGTGTGTACGCGGCATGAGCGATCACCTGATGTGAGTCTACATTTGAACTCGGCTTCAGTTTTTAGTAATGTGTTTTAATTCAAAGCAATATATTGTGTGGAGGGTAGAGGAAGAAGGAAAGGAAAAAAAAGAGGGAAAAAAAAACAGGAGGAAAATCTTTTTTTTTTTTTTTTTTTGGAAATTGGCATTCTATTCCTTTAACCACTTAAGACCCGGACCTTTAGGCAGGTAAAGGACCTGGCCAGTTTTTGCGATTCGGCACTGCGTCGCTTTAACCGACAATTGCGCGGTCGTGCGACGTGGCTCCCAAACAAAATTGGCGTTTTTTTTCCACGAATAGAGCTTTCTTTTGGTGGTATTTGATAACCTCTGTGGTTTTTATTTTTTGTGCTATAAACAAAAACAGAGCGACAATTTTGAAAAAAATTCAATATTTTTTACTTTTTGCTATAATAAATAGCTACCCAAATATAATTATATATATATATATATATATATATATATATATATATAAAAAAAAATCCTCAGTTTAGTCCGATACGTATTCTACATATTTTTGGTAAAAAAAAAAAAATCACAATAAGCGTTTATCGATTTTGGTTGGTGCAAAATGTATAGCGTTTACAAAATAGGGGATAGTTTTATTGCATTTTTATTAATATATATTTTTTTACTACTAATGGCGGCGATCAGTGTTTTTTTTTTTCTTCATGACCGTGACATTATGGCGGACACATCGGACAATTTTGACACATTTTTGGGACAATTTTCATTTTCACAGCAAAAAAAAAACTATAAAAATGCATTGTTTACTGTAAAAATGACAATTGCAGTTTGGGAGTTAACCTCTTCAGCGCCCCTAGTGGTTAAGTGTGACCTCATGTGTTTCTAACTGTAGGGGGGCGGGGCTGGACGTGTGACGTCATTGATCATGCTTCCCTATATCAGGGAACACACGATCAAGGACGGCGCCACAGTGAAGAATGGGGAAGCTGTGTTTACATACATCGTTCTTCAGCTCCGGGGACCCGATCGCGGGACTCCAGCGGCGATTGGGTCACGGAGCTTCTGACCAGGTCGCGCGCGCCCACGGCTGGGCACTTAAAGCGGTTCTCCACCCTAAAGTGAAGTCCCGCTGATCGGAACCCCCCCCCCCTCCGGTGTCACATTTGACACCTTTTAGGGGGGAGGGGGGTGCAGATACCTGTCTAAAGACAGGTATTTGCACCCACTTCCGGCCCGGCATTCACGGGCAAAAGACGGGCTTTGCGTCACATCCCGTCGCCCCCACGTTGTGTGCTGGGAACACTCGGCTCCCAGCACACAGCGGGAGCCAATCGGCGGGCGCGACTCGCGCATGCGCCGTAGGGAACCGGGTAGTGAAGCCGCAGCGCTTCACTTCCTGGTTCCCTCAGCGTGGATGGAGGGGGGAGCAGCAGGCAGGGCCGGACTGGCCTACCGGGAAAATTCCCGGTAGGCCGCCTGCTGTCAGCCCTCTGTCAGCCAGTCCCCCTGCTGTCAGCCAGTCCAAGTGACAAGTGAAACGCTGAATCTGGTGACGGGATGGGTGGCAAGTGACATGCTGAATCTGGTGACAGGTGGCAAGTGACATTTCCGAGTGTCTCCGATGCTCTCCGGCGCCCCCCACCACATGCGGTGTTGCATTCAATTGAAGTCAATGCGGAATAAATTATTTTCGTTTCCATTAACTTCAATGGGGAAACTCACTTTGATATGTGAGCACTTTGGATTACGAGCATTCTTCTGGAACGGATTATGCTCGTAATCCGAGGTTCCACTGTGTAATGTGTATGTGTATGTGTATATGTGTATATATATATATATATATATATATATATATATATATATATATATATATATATATATATATATATATATATATATATATATATATATATATATATATAATCTCCCTAGCCCTATGTGCTTTCATATCTGTCTTATCTTTATATAATACGCTCTTTAAATATTTCTTTAAAATGTATGGTTTTCTCTTTTATGAACAAAAAAATAATGACGTTATGATGTTGGGCTGGTATAATAATGCTATGGGGCTGGTATGAAATGTTTTCCAGGGCTGGTTTTTACTCCCAGTCCGGCCCTGGCAGCAGGGTGACGAGCGATCGCTCGTCATCTGCTGCGGACGCCGCTGGACTCCAGGACAGGTAAGTGTCCTAATATTAAAAGTCAGCGGCTGCAGTATTTGTACCTGCTGGCTTTTAATATTTTTTTTTGGGCGGAACATCCGCTTTAAAGAGGACGTACAGGTACGTGCTTGTATGAAGAGAAAAATAACTAGGGGCGAGTTGTTGGACTTTTCAGGGACTGTATGCTGGTAAGAATATAGTCGCATAGAGAAGATTTCTCTAAAATCTGGTTTATTTGAACATAAAAATACAGTTCACAATTAAAAAAATCTAACAAACTAACTAGACATTGCAAAGTGCCTCCAAAGCATAACAGTAAATTGTGGACTAATAATCAAACATGATAATACAGAGTTTCAATGGTAAAGTAAAAACTTTTAAAAAAAAAATAGTTAGATGATTGGAATGTCCTGTATGATGATGGAGGTACAGACATAAAATGTCTGAAAGATGGAACTTGCAGTGTATTGACTCGACCGGTTTCGCGCGTCTTTCATCGCTTCTTCAGAGTCTCTTAAGTATAGTTTGCTGCAAGACAGAGATAAGAGGGGGGGGGGGGGGGGGGGGGGGAGAAACACGTACATAGAACTATTAGGTATCAAACAATTTAAGTACATAGATTGATGAGCATGGCCAATCACACTCTCAGCCAGAAAACAATAAGGCGGGGGGGGGGGAAATAGGACAGGGTGAAAAATAGAAGCTGTCCTCAAATGGGGACCCAAGGAGGAGGCCTTGTGTGAAAACATCTCAAAGCAATCCATTCATAAGTACAGTGGGGACGAGGGTATATGATAATGCATCATTAACAAAGGATAAAGAATTGTTTGAACAGGCAGGAAAAGATAAGGAAGAATAATAGGTGTGGTAATATTGAAAAGTTAGGTTACTTACATATAATGTTAAAGCATCAGTATAATCCAATAGTAGGTAAACAGCATAGAAGGGAGAACTTCTTACAGAGGCTTAACCACTTAAGGACCGCCTCCTGCACATATACGTCGGCAGAATGGCACGGCTGGGCACAAGCACGTATATATACGTCCTGTACTTGTACCCAGCCATGGGTCGCGGGCGCGCTCCCGCGACCCGGTCCGAAGCTCCGGGACCGCAAGTCCCGCGGACCCGATCGCCGCTCGAGTGCGGCGATCGGTCCCCGGAGCTGAACGGGGAGAGCCGTATGTAAATACGGCTTCCCCGTGCTTCACTGTGGCGGCGTATCGATCGCGTCATCCCCTTTATAGGGGAGACACAATCGATGACGTCACACCTACAGCCACACCCCCCTACAGTTGTAAACACTCACAAAGTGAAGCCTAACTCCTACAGCGCCCCCTGTGGTTAACGCCCAAACTGCAACTGTCATTTTCACAATAAAGAATGCAATTTAAATGCATTTTTTGCTGTGAAAATGACAATGGTCCCAAAAATGTGTCAAAATTGTCCGAAGTGTCCGCCATAATGTCGCAGTCACGGAAAAAAAAGAAAAAAAAATCGCTGATCGCCGCCATTAGTAGTAAAAAAATAAAAATAAAAATGCAATAAAACTATCCCCTATTTTGTAAACGCTATAAATTTTGCGCAAACCAACCGATAAACGATTATTGCGTTTTTTTTACAAAAAATAGGTAGAATACGTATCGGCCTAAACTGAGGGGAAAAAAATAAATTATATGTTTTTGGGGGATATTTATTATAGCAAAAAGTAAAAAATATTGAATTTTTTTCAAAATTGTCGCTCTATTTTTGTTTATAGCGCAAAAAATAAAAAGCGCAGAGGAGATCAAATACCACCAAAAGAAAGCTCTATTTGTGGGGAAAAAAAGGACGTCAATTTTGTTTGGGAGCCACGTCGCACGACTGCGCAATTGTCTGTTAAAGCGACGCAGTTCCGAACTGTAAAAACACCTTGGGTCTTTAGCCAGCATATTGGTCCGGGGCTTAAGTGGTTAATAACTAGGTTCGGGCTGCTGGACCCTAGGTAAGTAGAAAAGAACCCTTGAGGGCAAAAAATCTAAGATAGATATGGCAGGTTATAGTTTTTGTAATAGAGAGATGTAAAATGTAGGTACAAAGAGTAGCCGCATCTTACCTTCTATGGAAAGTTGCACTGCCACAGAGAGGGGGCCGTGTCTAGCAACCCTCTTAAAATGTTAGAGGATAGTGTTTATGCCTGGATTTATGCCTTGAAGGCTTGTGGTCCAAAGGCAATATTGATCCCATTGGGTTAAAAGAAGGAAAAGGCAGGCACTGTCAGCGTGACATAGTAACCGAGAAACCCAGTAGAGAAATGAACGAGCTAGGTTAAGAGACTTACCCAGTGGTTAAAACGGCAGCGAATCTTATCCATAAGTCTCCCGGGAAACTGCAGCATAGTGCGTCTGAAACCCGGGGCTTAAATAGAGCCACGTCCCATTCGGAATAGACGTACAATACGGCGCTGCCGATCGACGTCATCCGAAATGGCCACGAACAGCTCCCAGCATAGACGTCGCATAAACAGAAGAGGCGTACTAAGTGGGAGATTGGACGACCAGATGGGAGCTCCATCTAGTGGTGTCCAAGTATATCGCCATACATGGTATGGGGATATAGGGGGCGGCCAACACTGTACAAAGAAAACGAAAGGCGCAAAGACGCATCAGAGCACAGAGATGAGGTGGACTCAGAGGGGGAAACAAATAAGAAAACATGAGAGGGCTTGCCAGTTCACATGTTCATCACCAGAATTACATAGATTAAAAATGTTAAGTATATTTTAAGTTATCACACAGACATTTACATGTATTATCCATTTCAACAGGAGATTTGCAGAATCAAAAACATTTGGTCATTTATTTGTTTAATATAGTTGGTACAGCTCTTAATATAGGGTACCTTTAAATCATTAAAAACATAGCCAAAGGGGGCAGAGCAATAGGGGGGGAGGGGAGAGGGTTTTTTCAGATCAGTTGTACTGTAGCCATACAATGAATATAAAATCAAATACAATATATATTCAAAGAGTCAAAGTATCAGTAGTTATATCAGATTGAATATAGTAAAACCTAACTATTTTAGGTGACACAGTTGGGTAGGTTCACTAAGTGTCATGAAATTGACAATCAAGCATATATTCAGTTTGGTTCCCTGGTAGGGAAACAGGCTGAAGTCTAAAAAAGGTACAAATAATAAATCGATAGGACAATAGAGAAATCTACATTAGCCCTAAACAATAATAAGAAAATAAAAAGGGGAGATTGGAATGGATGATGGGAAGGGGGGGGGGTGGGCAGGTGGTAGGTTATTATTATAAAAATGGTTTATAAGATTGTGCCTCATTGAGACCAGGGGTACATAAGGCGTTGGATCCATAGGGTTTCTTTTTGTAATATCAATTTGTCCCAGTTTCCCCCCCGTTCGTTTTTAGGGACTACCGCAAGGGCAATAAAAGAGACCACCTTGTTTTTGAAACTGTGGTAGAGGTCTAAATGACGGCTCACTGAGGTCAAAATTTTACCCTCCGCTGAGTAGTAGACATGGTCTCTAATTCTGGCTTTGAAATTCCTAATTGTTTTGCCAACATAGAAAGCTTGGCATTGACAGGTTATTAAGTAGATTACCCCTTGCGTGTTGCAGTCTGCATGGAAATTAGGTGTGAAAATTTCCTCATTGGGTAAAGTAAAGGTGGTACCTTCCTTGACCCAAGGGTAAAATGAACAATGGCCGCATCGAGTAATACCATTAGGGGGTGTTTGTAGTTTTGAACTTGGTACATAGTGACTGGAGTTTAATTGGTCCCGTAGAGATCTAGATCTTTTGAAGGTTATATCTGGTTGTGGGCCAATATATTTGAGGATTGGGTCATTGGTAAGTAGAGTCCAGTGTTTAGTCAATATATTTCGTATTTCATTGTGATGGCCAGAGAAACGTGTAATAAATCTGACCGGATGAAATATGGGATTTACCTTTTTGTTTATAGAATAGACTTGTGCGTGGTTTACAAAAGGCTTTGTTAAATGCTTTTCCGCAGCAGGGATTTGCTATAACCTCTATTGAGAAGGCGTTGTTTGAGGATATTGGATTGCTGGATAAAGTCGGTAGTTAGGGTGCAATTTCTGCGAAGACGCAGATATTGAGCATATGGTATGCTGCGTATTATGTTGGCTGGGTGGGCACTACCTGCGTGTAATAATGTGTTTCCAGCAGTCTCCTTTCTATATAATGATGAGGTTAGGTGTCCATTTGCATCTTTCAAGATGGTAAGATCTAAGAAGGTTATTTGGGTTTTGTGCACTAGTATAGGTAAATTTCAAATTATAGCTGTTAATGTTGAGGACCTCTATAAATTCATGTAGTAGATCCAGTGACCCTGTCCAAATTACAAAAATGTTGTCAATATAGCGTAACTAGTTGGCGACATGGTTAGTGTAAATGGCCAGTTGTTAGTTTGAAAAACTACAGCGTTCCCACCCCCCCAGGTACAGGTTAGCGTAGGCAGGGGCACAACATGTGCCCATTGCCACACCCTGTACCTGGAGGTAGTGGGACTCTTTAAAAACAAAATAGTTGCGTCTGAGTATAAAACGCAGGAGTTCTATAACAAAGTCACTATGTTTTCATAGATGATGGTCTTGTTCATGAAGAAATGCTCGTGCTGTCGATATGCCCTGCTCGTGAGGGATGCTGGAATTTTTATATTCAAATAAACCAGATTTTAGAGAAATCTTCTATGCGACTATATTCTTACCAGCATACAGTACATGAAAAGTCCAACAACTCGCCCCTAGTTATTTTTCTCTTCATACTTATTAGGACGTGGCACCTTTTACAATACTAAGTATCCCCATGTTCACTACATGTGAGGATACTGTTTCCCTTTTTTCTTCCATTAGGTACGTGCTTGTGCCCAGCCATGCCATTCTGCCGACGTAAATGTGCAGGAGGCGGTCCTTAAGTGGTTAAAAACGTTGTGAAAAAAATAGAGCATGTTCGGAAAAAAAAATTTGGCCATTTTTAGAACCCGAAAAATTCTCTGAAGCCCACACGATCGTTTTAATGACATTAAAAAAACGTAATTTTTTAGAACCCGAAAAACGGTTGTGTGTATGCGGCATGGGATCACCTGATGCAGAGTTCAAATGTAGACTTACTTCAGTTTTTATTAATGTGTTTTAATACAACACAATATATTCTGTGGAGGGTAGAGGAAGTAGGAAAGAGAAAAAAAGAGAAAAAACGGAGGAATTTTTTTTTTTTTTTTTGGAATTTAGCATTCTATTCCTTTAAAAAAAGTGGTCATATGTTTTGCTAATAAAAAGAAGCATCTATATAAGGTTACATTCTACTGTACAATCTTTGTACAAATGGATTTTACATTTACCAAAACTGTCTTACAAGCACCTACACAAACTATGCAAATTAGGCAGACCCCTAGTAGATCTAAAGGAGAAATTATTATTAAATTGTAACCTGTGTGGAAAGTTTAAGACAAAGTGTGGAAAGGTGAGCCTTGCATACCTCGGTAAGCTTGGTTTGTTCTTTATAAAATATTCCTGCTTTTTCCAAACGGTTTTCTACGCTTTTCTTTGAATTTGCTTGTCAGAGGAATCGCGCATTGCAAACCCTCCGAAGGTGCGTGGATAGGCGAGTCAACTTTTAGCCAACTAGCACACACAAGTGGAGTTCTTAGAGATTCTGAAAGGGAAAATCATTTTTTACTGAAAAATTGACAGACCAGCATAGCAATAGAAATAAGGATGTGTAAATTGGTAAAGAGTGGTTCACGCAGATAGTGCAAACACAAACAATGCCCAGCACCAGGGTTGCTGATGGGGGGGACCACCAGCCCTCCTGTAGGGGGACACACAGAGGGGCCCAGACAGCAGTAGGGTTGCTGGAGAACAATGCCCTCCGTGTTGGTGGAGAACAATGCCCTCCGCCGCTGAGCTCCTTCCCCGAGAGGGGGTTGTGCTAGGACAGTGATGGTGAACCTTGGCACCCCAGATGTTTTGGACCTACATTTCCCATGATGCTCATGCACTCTGCAGTGTAGTTGAGCATCATGGGAAATGTAGTTCCAAAACATCTGGGTTGCCAAGGCTCGTCATCACTGTGCTAGGAGGAGGGATTTGTGGGAATGTGTACTAGGAGAGGGATTGAAGAAAGAACATTTGTGCTGGGAGGGGAGATGCAGGTGATTGTGTACCAGGAGCCGATGAGGGAATTCAGGGCTAATAGATGTGATTCGGGGGGAATTGTGCAGGCAGGGGAGATTTGTACATGTATTTGTTGTGAAAATATTGTATAGAATACCGTCAGGTGTGTGTGTGTGTGTGTGTGTGTGTGTGTGTGTGGGCATCAGGTAGGCTGTACGGGGCCCCATGATTCCTAACAGCGGCCCTGCCCAGCACCCAGTCCTTTCCAGTCAATGGATACAAAATTCAGTTTTAAAAGTTTTTATATACTGAAAATGTGTGTGAAGCTGGCCATACATTACACAATCTAATCGTTCTTTTCCCCTAAAGGAAGTACTGTCCATGTTTTTTTTATTTGCACCAACATCCAATTTTTCAGAACGAGCTGTCGGGGTATTTCCTCTGTAAGTACCAAGCGGCACAACGTTTGAGTGTAAGGGCCCTTTCACACGGGCAGATCCCGTGATGATCCGCCCCGTGAACATCCGCTTGCTCAGCGGGAAATCGCTCCATTGATCCCCGCTGAGCCGGGACCGCCCTGTCAGATCTCCCCTCTCCTCTGAGAAAAATAGGCTTTTCCTCCGTCTGCAGGATTGGACCATAGCGGAGATGGATGTTCATCCGAAGACTCCCGCTATCCCATAGGGATGATGCATGCATGTCTATTTCATCCGGAAACGGTCCGCCCAAATATATTAACGTGTATGCAAAGCCAAACAGTGGTATCTTTATGTACACTGCTAGAAATCTTGTGATCCGATAATAGTCAGCCAAGACAGAGCACCGTAGGGTATCACTTGGTATTGTTCACAACACTCTTTGGACAACAGGACACCTCCACCTATATAAAATGGAGAGACTGAGGTAGTCTAAAGTCCTAAACATTTCCTGTGCTAGGATGACATTGCTGCCTGCTCCTCTATAGATGCAGTAGGGTGAGTAAGCATTGTTACCCTAGGGCAAAAGTGCATTACTTGATGCATCACTAGGTGAAAATAAAATTTAGAAAAACTTGAAGTAAAAAAAAAAAATATATTGCATAACCACCTCTGTAAACTAGCAAATTACATATACAGACCGTTTGTAATGGGGTTTACATACCCTTTAGGCAATGTTATGATGATTACATTTTTTGGTTGACCGCGTATTGTACCGCTTGCCTCAGCTCTAGTCACCAGCAGAGATGCTCGACAGAGGTCCGTTAAAATATTCTTTCTATAACATCCATCCACTGTTTTGTTTGCGTGTGAAATGGAAAACGTGCACTTTGCGATGTCGGAACATGTCTTCGTTGTCCACGTTTCACATATCCTGACGGATGGTCTGGCTGGCAAAATTTGGAAGGCCAAACCTAACGGCAAAAATGAAAAAGTGATAACAGAACTTGGCTTGTATGTCAGACCATTTCTTTCTCTTTGAATAGAGCTCGGAAGGACTTTTAACCCTGGTCAGATTTTTTTTTTTTTTTTTTGTGCTATCCAAAGCTCCATCGGAGGACCCTTCTTTTTGGTCCTGCTGACAAAAGGTTGCACTAGACAGGAAGCGAGAGGTAATTTAAAAGACCAGAGTTGTAGCCAATCCTAGTCTACTAGAAGAACACCAAATTTTTATATTTGTCTGTTTTGTAGAATTCCCTTTCCTTTCAGGTCTTATTCAGCAGAGCAGAATGTGGAAGGGCCAATCTCTCAAAAAACAAAGCCAAGGATAGCAGTAAAAACATAACGGCTTAAGGCTAGGTTCACACTGCTGCGTATTCAAAAATTGCACGATTTTCGGCTGCGTTTTTACTGCGATTTTGCAGCGGTTTGCGGCTGATTTTTCTGGGAATGCCAGTCTATAGAGTTGAATTTGCATCGTACACGGATCAAACTCGCCCAGGGCCCTTTTTTCCCACAGCTTAGATTCACACGGCACTGATAACGGCACTAATGGAAAATGCAAGTTAGGCTTACCGGTAACTTGTTTTCCAGTAGGCTTTCAGGACAGCACCTGAGAGATATCATGGCTCCTCCCCCACAGGAAACACCTCCACCAATCAAGTCTTTAAAAGGGAAGCCTCCCCTTCCACTCTCCAGTTGGTTGTAGAGACCTCCAGCCCCGGCTGCAACACATAAGTGACAGTTATTACATAGTATTACAGCAGAATCTTTACATAAGAAAAAACCATGGGCGGGTTGCTGCTGTCCTGAAAGCCTACTGGAAAACAAGTTACCGGTAAGCCTAACTTGCATTTTCCCAAAACGGCTTTCAGGACAGCACCTGAGAGGACAGTCGAGACTTACCCCCTTAGGGTGGGACCACAGCCTGTAAGACTTTTCTCCCGAACGCCTGATCATCTGCCGTCATTAGATCAAGTCTGTAATGACGGGCAAAGGTAGACAAGCTTGACCAGGTGGCTGCTCTGCAGATCTGTTCGGGGGTGGCACCAGCTCTTTCTGCCCAACTTACCGCAGCTGCTCTAGTAGAGTGAGCTCTTAGATTCTCCGGACATTCTTGACCTGAGATTGAATAAGCATTTGAGATGGCCATCCTGAGCCATCTGGCAATGGTTCCTTTTGACGCCTGCTTTCCTTTTTTATCACCGGAAAATAAAATAAACAAGGCATCTGAACGTCTATATGCTTTTGTGGTTTCCAAGTAACATAAAACAGCTCTCTTGACATCCAAGGTATGGAATTCTTCTTCCTTTCTTCCTTTTGGATTAGAGCAAAATGAAGGCAGTATAATTTCTTGAGACCGATTTTTGAACGAAGCAACTTTCGGTAAAAAACTTGGGTCTGGTTTTAACACAATTCTGTCCGAAAAAATTAAACAAAAAGGTTCTCTGACGGACAAGGCTTGTAACTCGCTGATCCTGCGAGCTGTAGTGACAGCCACTAAAAAAACGGTTTTTAACGTTAATAACTTAAGAGACGCTATATTCAAAGGTTCAAAAGGTTCCTTGGTCATGGCCTGTAAGACTACTGGCAAATCCCATGCGGGACAATCCTTTACCACTATCGGTCTGGACCTAACCAGGGCTTTAAAGAACCTTATTACTAAAGGATCTGCTGAAACAGATCTTTCTAGGAATACCCCCAGCGCGGCTACTTGAACCTTCAGGGTGCTCACCGCTAACCCTTTGTCGGCTCCTTCCTGAAGAAATTCCAAGATAGAGGAAGTTTCTTCTACAAATCTGCCTGATACGGAGCACCATGTATTGAAAGTCTTCCAGACTTTGAAATAGATAGCCCTCGTGACCTGTTTCCTACTCGACAGGAGAGTTGCTATTAATCTGGCCGAAAACCCTTTTCTCCTGAGGAGTTGCTCCTCAGAAGCCAAGCCGTAAGACTTAGTTTTTTTATGTCTCGGTGAAACAGAGGACCTTGTAAAAGCAGGTCGTGTCTCAGAGGTAGATGCCAGAATGGTCTGATTTGCATCAGTAGAAGGGCAGAAAACCAAGGCCTTTTGGGCCAAAATGGGGTGATCAGGATTACTGTAGTATTTTCCCTCTTCATTTTTGCTATGACCTGCGGGATGAGCTGGAAAGGGGGAAAAGCATAACAAAGATGGAAATTCCAGCTGTGTGCTAGGGCGTCCGTCCCCGCAGCTGACTTGCTCCTGTCTAAGGAGAAGAACTGAGAGATCTGTGCATTCTCTTGATTCGCAAACAAATCTATCGCTGGCTGTCCCCACTTTTCTGTTATCAGACTGAACACTTCCGGGTTCAACTGCCAGTCCGCTTCCCGAATCAAATTTCTGCTTAAGAAGTCTGCCACGCAATTCAGGGTCCCCTTTAGATGGACTGCGGACAAGGATAGAGTATGGGACTCTGCCCACCTTAGGATCTTTCCGGCTAAGACCTGAAGCCCTTTGCTTCTGGTGCCCCCTTGTCTGTTGACATAGGCCACTGTTGTGGCATTGTCCGATAGGACCTGTAAATGTTGTCCTCCTACTTCTGAAGCGAAGGCCAGTAAAGCCAATTCTACCGCCTTTAATTCCCTCCAATTTGAGGAATTTCTCGCCTCTCCTGCGGACCATGACCCCTGGGTCCAACGACTGTTCATGTGGGCCCCCCACCCCCAGGAGCTGGCGTCTGTCGTTATCCTTACTTGGGATGGGAAGGACCACAACAGACCCACCGACAGTCTTTCCTGGTCTCTCCACCACCAGAGGCTCCTTTTCACCTTGGTGGGAATTTTTACCAGTAAGTCTAAGGACTTCTGATCGCGGTCCCAGACCTTTAATAAAAATTCCTGCAGCGGTCTGAAGTGGGTCCTGGCCCAGGGCACTGCAGGTATAGAGGAAGTCAGGGTTCCTAGGACTGACATAATCCTCCTGATGGAAATCTCCTAACTGCCTTGTAGAAGAGAAACCATCTCTATCACCTTTCTTTGCTTTTCTTCTGGGAGGAAAACTTTCTGCTCCACGGAATCTATCTGGAAGCCCAAAAATAGAACCTGCTGAGACGGAATCAGGCTCGATTTTTGGAGATTCAGGATCCACCCAATGTCTTCCAAGTGAGACCGGGCCCTGTCTAGATCCTTTTGAAGCCCCTCCCTGGACTGGGCAAAAAACAGCAGGTCGTCTAGATAAGGGACCACAGAGATCCCCTCTAGACGAAGAGGTGCCAGCGCTTCTGCCATCACCTTCGTAAATACCCTTGGGGATGACGACAGGCCAAAGGGAAGAGCCCTGAACTGTAGGTGAACTATTTTCTTTCCTTCCCTCAGAGCCAATCTCAAAAACTTTTGGGAGCTGGCCGCAATGGGAATGTGTAAGTAGGCATCTCGTAAGTCTATTGTTGCCATGAAGCAACCCCGACTTAGGAGGTTTCTTACGGAAAAGATGGAATCCATGCAAAATTTTCTGTACAACACTGACAGGTTTAGTTCCTTTAGGTTTAAGATAAGGCGGTACTTTCCTGATGGTTTTCTTATCAGAAAAACATGAGAATAGAACCCCTGAAAAAATTCCGCTTTTGGAACCGGCACAATTACCCTTTGGTCCAACAGCTCCTGAATTAGGGACTTCAAAGCCAGGGCCTTGGCGGGATCCCTTGGAACATTTGTTGCCAGAAATTTCTTCGGGGGTTCTTCCCTGAACTCTATCTCGTAACCCTTTTGAAGAAGGTTCAAGATAAACAGATTTGGGGTGCTGCCTCTCCACTGGGGGACAAACTCCTGAAGTCTTCCCCCTACCTGTAGCGGAGAGTCATTGCGGTTTCTCGGGGGCTGGAGGAGGACGGAGGAGCACTCCACCCCTACCGCGACCTCTTTGCGCCGGCCACTTCTTTTTGAACTGAGTCCTTTCTTCCTGTTGCCTTTGCAGACGAAAAAAACGTTTGCGGATCGGCGCCTTTTTAGGCTTGATCGGAAAGGACTTCTTTTTATCCGCCGTTCGGTCAAGGATAGATTCCAATTCTGGACCAAACAGTAGATCCCCTGCAAAAGGTAAACCACACAATTTATTTTTTGAGGCCGCATCTCCCGGCCAGGTCTTAAGCCACAAGGCTCTCCTGGCCGAATTGGTCAAAGATGCTGACCTTGCTGTCATACGGATAGATTCCGCTGAAGCATCGGCAATGTACGACACGGCTGCAAAAAGAGTATTAAAGGAGTCCAAGATCTCCTGTTTTGGGGAATCTGCTGAGATGTGCGCTTTTAACTGGTTTAACCAGTGTTCCAGATTTCTGGCCACACAAGTTGACGCCATAGCTGGTTTAAGATTGTTCATCACAGATTGCCAGTTTCTTTTAAGCAGTAGCTCTATCCTTTTGTCCATAGGCTCCTTTAGTAAGCCCATGTCTTCAAAGGCCAAGTCCGTAGATTTTGAAACCTGAGAAAAAGCTGCGTCCAACTTTGGGATTTTATTCCAGATGGCTTCTGGGTTTTCCTCAAAAGGGAACCTCCTTTTATGAGTCCCAGAAAAAAACGGCTTCTTCTCCGGTTCCACCCATTCCTTCTTAATCATCTCAGTGATTAATGAATGCACTGGGAACACCCGACCTTTGGTATCCCCTAACCCTGCATACATTCGGTCATGCAGGGAGAGCTCTTTCTTTTCTTCCTCTATCCCCAATGTTGCATGGATCACCTTTAAAAGGCCTGCAACTTCTTCCAGCGACAATTTATATTTTGAAGCAGGTTCTGCCTCATCCTCATTTTCAGAATCCGAATTTAGTGGGATTTCTTGAGAATCGTCCTGGCTTAAAGGGTTAAAGAGGTTATGCCTTTCACCCAGCGAAGGGTCTTGTGAAACTCCAGCCTGCTCCACAGGTCTGGCCTCCAGACTTGACCTAAAGGCCTGAAATGTGGTACGGAGTTCTTTCTTAAGGGTGGATATTAAGTCCCCACCCACGGAAGGAGCTTCTTTCAGCACCTCTTTAGTACAGTCTGCACAAAGAGTTTTACTCCAAGAATCACTGAGCTTCTCTTTGCAAACAGGGCATCGCTTCTTCACAATCTGAGCCGAGCCTTTTCCCTGTATCAACAGACAAGATAAAGCACGCACGCTCAAAAACAAAAATGACAGTAATAAACTGACACCCAGGTGCACTAAGGAAACTTAGCAGTAATCCCCTGTGCCCTACAAGCCAAGACCATCACCACCATGGCACCCCTATGTAGGAAGATATATCCATAGAGACACCGACCAGACAGGTAAGTGGGAGGTGGGGAAAGGGGGAGATGGGTGAAGTAACCCCCCTAAGAGAGAGATAGCTAAAGGTAATGTAGGACACTCCCTTACCTTAGCCTTGCTGGTGCCTTGGCTTGCCCCCTTAGCTGCAGTATCCTCCTCCATTGCAGAGTATTGCAGCAGCGTGCAGTTGGAGGACACGGTTCCAGGATTCAAAAACGCCGCCGCGCCGACCCGGAACCGGAAGTCCCCTTTAAGGCACCAGGAGACCCTGCCTCCTCCCTCTGCGCCTGCGCCGGAAATGACGCTGCGCCGACCCGGAAGCGCTGCCACTTCCTGCATACAGGACGCGTCTGAGGCCCTCCTCTGACGCCGGAGCCTCTCGCCTTGCGATGGGGTTTCACGGACCCCGCTGCTCCGCCGGAAAAAACGGGCCGCAACTTCCGGGCGTACGGGCTCTCCCCGAGCACAGAAGAGGGAGAAGGAGCCCACGGACCGCCCTCACCAGGCAAGTGGGAGAGTCATTCTCCAAAAAAAAAAAAAAAACAGTAAGGGTGAGAACCACACGTCTCCCAGGCAGCCCTGAGAGATATCATGGCCCCCACCGGAGGTGTTCCTCCAGCTGGAGGAAACACAAAAAACTGGAGAGTGGAAGGGGAGGCTTCCCTTTTAAAGACTTGATTGGTGGAGGTGTTTCCTGTGGGGGAGGAGCCATGATATCTCTCAGGTGCTGTCCTGAAAGCCGTTTTGGGAAAACAATGTTATTTTAATGACTTGAGAATTTGCCTGTCCACTCTGGGAGCGCAGCACGACTCGCGCATGCGCCATGCGTGTCCGGCCATAAAGCCGAAAGCTGTCACGGCCGGGTGCCCGGAGTGACAATGGAGGCGCCGTCGGAGAGGAGCGACGCTCTGTTCTGCCGCATCCCCAGACAGTGGAACAGGCAAGTGTCCGTTTATTACACTTTTTGTAGCTGCTGACTTTTAATGTACAAAAGCCTGGAACTCCGCTTTAAGTGCCACAGTGAGTATATAAACCATGCTATTCTGCATATACAGACTGATTTTTACTGTTGTGGGTTTAGTAACACTTTAACTATAAAAATTATATATTTTCAAAAAGATTACAAAATTAACTCAATCACCTCTTGTGATATCTTCTTAAATAATTTGATACTTTGTAAATTTTCTTCCCTGAAGATAAAGAATTCTTCCTCTGTGGAGTTTTGTTTTAGTAAGGTGGGCCTTATTTCTTCATAATATATCCTGGATAGATATATATATATATATATATATATATATATATATATATATATATATATATAAAAATCTGTATATCAACATTCCCCCCCCCCCCCAACCCTTTCTTTTTAGCATATTACCGTTTCTTCCTCTTCTGTTAATGTAAAGGCAGCTACTTGGTGTGTCCATGTCTTATGAAGCTGAACCCCAATGGCTAAGAGGCTGTGCATTCAGGAGTTATATATTGGTGTTGCGGTTTCTCCCACTCATAAACCTAGGAATACATATATAGTACATAAGTATATGATATTCTCTGCATTCACACAGTCTTAAAAGTGTTGCTTACAGTCATGTTTGTGACCACCCCTGGTCTCTGCAGGTGTTTATGTACCAACACAGCTTCCAGATAGTAGACGATGTCCAATTTCATTCTCGGGTTTAAAATCTGATTGTTTTGGGCTCTGTCAATGGCTTCAAGAAAAGCACTTGTTTGCTACCTCTAGCAGCCTGCGGCATTCAGCAGGACTACTGGAAACACTAATCATCGCTTGAAACCTGTAATTAGTTAATGTGAAGGGTATAGCTTTATAGGAAGATCAAGGAAATGACAATATAGTCAGAATAATCGACACATTCAAAGTCCATATTACCGTTTGCTGACAATATCACGGGATATGCGTCTCCTTATTTTCTTCATTATATTGTCGATGACTTGCAAAAAAAAAAATATTATTTGAAAAGTTGAGTATCTTTGACATAAAGGTCTGTACCTCTCATCTGATATGTCACCAAGCACCGCACGTGCTTTAAATAGCGACATATTGTCTGGCTCCTTGGGTATCTTCTAAGGGTATTAAAGAAATGGTTCACTTTTTTTAATGTCCTTAACAAAATTTAGGTTTACATATTTATCGTTCATAAAAATCTGCCTACATCCTCAACCTAGGAGAAAAAAAATTATAAATTGGATCAAGACAAGAGCATATAACAATGTTAGCACAGAGAAATATAAGGGCAGATTGATAAGGGTTTACAGAGGAAAAGCTGGCAAGTCAAGTGAAAGAGAGGGGTATTCAGTGATGAAATTGGGTCAGTTCACCATGTAACAGTACACCGTAAGTGGAATTCAAAATGGTCCTACTGACAAATTCTAGAAATTCCTTTGCGATTAGGAAAAATTTCTATGGTTATATTTAAGTGACTGAAAAGTTAGTTTACTGGTAACTACGTGTGTGCGTGTGTGTGTGTGTGTGTGTGTGTGTGTGTGTGTGTGTGTGTGTGTGTGTGTGTGTGTGCGTGCGTGCGTGTCAAAAATAATTGCGCCAACCCAAAAAGTGAACAAAACTGCTCATAGACAGACAAAAAAAAAAAATCATCGATTACCAATAAATAATAATAAAAAAATATATAAAAAATAAAAATAAAAAAAAAGTCCATAAATTGCTCTGCAGACCAGTGAAACGGCTTGACAGAAGGTAAATCAAATGTTCTGTTCATCAGACAATCAGCGCCGCTTACCAGATAAGTTAGATCTCAGTTTATGGAGATCTTATAGGCTTGTGAAAAGAGGGATCAGTTAGCCAAGGACGGCAGAGGCGGCCACCTGAGGCCTGGCACTCACAGGGGCCTCACGGCCGTCTTTGCCTGTGATTAATCACCAGGATGGCGTGCCACCACCACCTGCACTGCCCTGCATTTTCTGTTCCCTGCTGTCACCTTGATGGGGCCCAGATGTTTTATTGGCTGCATATATCCGATTGGTGAGGAGGGTGCTGATCACCTGTGTGCTAGATCCGTGCATCTTTCTGCAGCCATTTTTTCCCCCATTTTGGGGATGTGAGTGGGGCCTCATGTCTAAATTTTGCCTAAGGCCTCACAAAGCCAAGAGCTGCCTGAGTCATCTCATGCACACCAAGTATTCAGTCTCCTCCCCGTCTCACGATGACTCTGAGCCTGGAGACCACACTTCATTGACTTAAGAGCGAACCTTGCCTTACCAAAACCCACAAGGAATATCATAGCGGGGGAAAAGCAGCAGCAAGAGGAGAGGTCCCGTATCAGAGGAATCCACAGATGTACCGTCCCTGGCCAACTGATCCTTTTTTCATGAGCCTACAAGATCTCTATAAACTGAGATCCAACTTATCTGGTAAGTGGCACTGTTTGTTTGTCTGATGAACAGAACATTTGATTTACCTTTTGTCAAGCCATTTGTTTCACTGGTCTGCAAAGCAATTTATGGATTGTTTTTTTAATTTTTTTTTGTTTTGCTTCATTTATTGGTAAATCACTGATTATTGCATTTTTGGCCTATGAGCATTTTGTTCACTTTTTGGGTTGGCGCAATGATTTGTTACACAATTGTTTGAACTGAATAATATATATATTTTTGTAATTGCAGCACAATATATATATATATATTTTTTATTTTAGTACTATATATTGTTATCCTACTAGGGGTTTAGCGCAGATAATCCACTATACCTACTGGTAACTACATGCAGGGAGTCTTCTGGAACTGAGAGTGGGACTCGTTCCATCAGATTTAGGCATCACAAATTGGAAAACAATTTTAGGAGGAGACTCTATCCTGTCAACCATTTATGATCTGGGAAAAATTGCTAGCTATCAACCCAGCACTGTACAAGCTGGAAATCCCTACTTTCCTAGAAACTCTCCAGGAAATAAAGTCTAAAGCAGTGTATACACTGACAGTTTTATACTTTCAACCAGCAAGTTGAACGAAAATAAACTGACAGATCCACACAAGCAATGTGGATGCAGGATCTCCCCCACAGTGCTATTGTATTCTGACAGTAGGGACTTCTACCTTCAGAATACACAGATCATTGCGACAGCCATTGGCAGTCTTGTAGGCTTCTGTTGGAACAGACAGTGGTACACACGTACTGAAATTCAGTCAGTTTATATGCAGGTGCAGTCTATTTTCTCCACAGCAGTTGGCTCTTGGGTGCAGCAACACTGTTGCTGGAGAGGAAGTTGGGTTTCTTTATGGTTTCCCGGGTCACTGGGGAAGCTATCCCATTGGATGCTGCCCTCCATGTGACCCAAGCAGACATCTTGGCTCAGGCAGAGCCTATTTAAGACCCTGGCTCCTAGGTTTTGGCACACTTTTGGCGAGTGGACAGAGAAGGGACAGGTACACTGTCTGTGAGGGACAGTAACAGTTTCAAAGTTCCTGTCATAAAGGATAAGTGTAGGGCCTCATCTCTCTGGACCGACTCACGATTGGGACCTGATGGCCAGGCCACATTTGGTCCCCTCTCGCCAGAAGCTGTCATTTCAGCTGGAAACTACCCCTGTCATGCTACTGAACTGTGAGTGGGCCCAGCTGGGTAGCTGTCCCACCAGGCTTGTTAACAGTTGTTTCATTGCTTAAATACCAGTTCCATTGCATCTGCCTGTGTGAATTATTGTCTCTGCACTACGCTGCTTGCTTCGCTTCATGTATACCAACTCGTTTTTTTATCAGCCTTCAAGTTATGAAAGATTGTGGAAGTGAGGCCCAAAGGACTTAGTTATGGTCTCAGGTGCGTTCCAGGGGAGACGACTCTGGAAATATTAAACATTTTGCATTTCAATCTACTAACCTGCAGTTTGATAACCAAAATACACTACAAGAATGCTGGTTTTATACCTCCTGCTTATAGTTCTTGATACCCAAACTGTCCTGTAGGTATAAAAATCCCTGAGCATCGGTGCCTTCAGAGAAAGCCTTTTGTACAGTCCAGCTTCTTTCATTTTTAACCTTGTCTGCGTTGTCTACTTTGTATAATGGATCCTTTATTTGAAAAACATATATACATTTTACACAAAATACAGATATTACAATATCCAACTTAACCCATTATACCACCCATTCCGCGTTTTAATATACTGTATGTATGAATCTGGTCTCATCTGATTACATAAACTAGAAAATTATCCTTGTATTTATCACACCCATAGCAATATTTTCCTGTACTTGTACTACTCTATATCCCAACATACCTTCTACACAACAACATAATGCAAAAAAACGAAAAAAATATGGAGTTACTTACCGGTAACGTCCTTTTCCAGGAGTCTTTCAGGACAGCCACCTTAGAGAGATCCCGGCTCCTCCCCTCTCAGGAAACACCACCTTCAATCAGAGATTTAAGCCTCATCCTCCCACTGGCCCTTCAGTTTATCACGAGAACCTCCGGCCAACTGGGGAGACACAAGAACACGTCATACAACACAAACATTACAATCTTACCTGACGGTCTTATGTGATGAGTCCTCAGACGTCCAGTACCTGGGTGGGTACCGGTGCTGTCCTGAAAGACTCCTGGAAAAGGACGTTACCGGTAAGTAACTCCATATTTCCCTGGATCGTCTTTCAGGACAGCCACCTTAGAGAGGATAAGCGAGCACCTTACCTTAGGGTGGGACTACTGCTTGCAGAACTTTACGACCAAAGGCTTGGTCCTTTGCTGACAGCAGATCCAATC
The DNA here is from genome assembly GCF_905171775.1 of Rana temporaria. Taxonomy (NCBI): domain Eukaryota; kingdom Metazoa; phylum Chordata; class Amphibia; order Anura; family Ranidae; genus Rana; species Rana temporaria. Next base: position 17,948,678 of record NC_053493.1, read on the forward strand.
TGTAGTGCTTGACAAACGTGTTGAAGCTGGACCACGTTGCAGCCTTACAAATTTGCTCAGGAGAAGCACCAGCCCATTCCGCCTGTGAAGCTGCAGCCGCTCTAGTGGAATGTGCCCTGATCCCATCTGGGGGGTCTGACCCTCCTAACTCATAAGCTTGAACAATAGCCGATTTAAGCCATCTGGCTATAGTTCGTCTGGACGCCCTGGATCCTTTCTTAGATCCTGAAAATAATACAAAAAGGGACTCTGACTTTCTAAATTGTCTAGTGCATTCTAAGTATTGGAGAATGCACCTCCTAACATCTAAATTATGGAATAAACGTTCCTGTTCCCTCACAGGATTAGAACAAAAAGTGGGTAAGATGATTTCTTGGCTCCTATGAAATCTTGAAGCCACCTTTGGCAAGAAGGCCGGATCAGTTTTCAAAATAACCCTGTCCGGAAAAACTTGAAAATAAGGGGCCCTGATGGAAAGGGCTTCGAGTTCGCTGACTCGTCTTGCCGTGGTAATTGCCACTAAAAACACAGTTTTGAGGGTAATTAGTTTTAAAGAACAAGATTCTAGTGGTTCAAAAGGCTCCTTTGTAAGAGCCTGTAAAACCAAAGAGAGGTTCCAAACTGGAAGGGAAGAGGTTCTAACTGGCCTCTGTCTACTTGGACCCTTGAAGAACCTTGCTATCCAAGGGTCTAACGCTAGCTGTTTTTCTAGAAAGACGTTCAACGCAGAAACCTGTCCTTTCAATGTGCTAAGTGCTAGACCTTTGTCTGCACCTGACTGTAGGAATTCTAGCACTGCCACTGAACTATGAACGTCAAAGGAGCCTTCTGAGCACCATATGTTAAAACGTCTCCACACCTTACAGTAGATGTTTTGAGTTTCTACTTTCCTACAATTTAGGAGAGTCTTAATTAGACGCTCAGAAAAACCCCTGCCCCTCAACAATGACTCCTCAGAAGCCAGGCTGCCAGGTTCCACCTGTCTATGTGAGGGCAGCAGAATGGACCCTGAGAAAGAAGGTCGGTCTGGGCCGGAAGGATCCAAGGAGGTTCTATTGCCAGGTTCCTCAGAATGGAGAACCACGGTCTCCTCGGCCAATAAGGAGCGATCAAGATGAGGATCGTATTCTCCCCTTGCAACTTCCTTAAAACTGCCGGAATCAGGACCGGAGGGGGGAAGGCATAGCACCTTGAAAATGCCCAATTCTGGGCGAGTGCGTCTATTCCTAGCGCTCCGTCCCATCTGTTTAGGGAGAAGAAAAGCCTTGTCTTGGTATTGTGTTTCGAGGCAAAGAGGTCTATGCATGGTGTTCCCCATCTCTGAACAATCATGTTGAACACCTCCTGTTTTAAGATCCAATTGCCTTCCTTCAGAGTTGTTCGGCTGAGGAAATCCGCTGTCTGGTTCTGATCTCCCTTCAGGTGTGTTGCAGACAGGGACAATATATTGAGTTCGGCCCACTTTAGGATAGCTTCTGCCAGAAGCCATAGGGAGCAACTTCTTGTACCCCCCTGCCTGTTGATGTAGGCTACTGTTGGGGAATTGTCCGAACGGATTCTTACATGTTGTCCCTGAAGTTCCCCCTGAAAGGCTCTGAGCGCTAGTTCTACTGCTCTCAGCTCCCTCCAGTTGGAGGATCTTAGAGCGTCCTCTTTCCTCCAGGTCCCCTGGACCCACTTGGGACCCAAGTATGCTCCCCAACCTGAACCGCTGGCATCTGTTGTGACTGTTCTGGTCACTGGCAGGATCCACTCGAGACCTTGGGACAGATTTGCTCCCTTTCTCCACCACCAGAGTGACCTTTTGACCTGATTTGGGATGGAGATTAAGACATCCAAGGAGGTCTGACTGTGGTCCCAAACCTTCAGAATAAATAACTGAAGAGGACGAAAGTGCAGTCCCGCCCAATGTACTGCCGGAAGTGTGGATGTTAGTAATCCCAATCCTGACATGGCCTCCCTGACTGAAACCTGACTGTTGCTTTGCAACCGCAACATGGTCTTGTCCACCTTTTAGGACCTTTTCGGAGGGAAGAAAGACCCTTTGGATCGTTGAGTCCACCACATAACCCAGGAAGGTGACTCTCTGGGCTGGGACTAAACTGGACTTTTCTAGGTTCAGAAGCCATCCCAATTTCTCCAGGATGTCTCTTGCTACCTGAAGATCCTGAACCAACTGATCCGCTGAGGGTGCAAACAGGAGAAGATCGTCTAGATATGCGACTATCGAAAGGCCTTTGAGTAGCAGAAAGGCCAGAACTTCTACCATCACCTTTGTGAAGATTCGGGGAGAAGATGATAGCCCAAAGGGGAGAGCTTTGAACTGCCAATGCATTACCCGATTCCCAGTCCTTACTGCTAGCCTCAGATATTTTTGATGATCCTCGGCTATGGGAATATGCAGATATGCATCCTTTAGATCGATCGATGCCATAAAGCAGTTTGGCGGGAGTAACGCTCTGACCGAATAGATCGAATCCATTCTGAATCTCCTGTACTTGACGGAGACATTCAGAGGCTTTAGATTCAGGATGAGCCTGAATTTCCCTGATGGCTTGCGGACCACAAAGATGTGGGAGTAAAAGCCTCTGTCTCCAGACCTGGCACCTGGGCAATCACCTCCTGCTCTTCCAATTCCTGTAGAGAAGATAGAAGGGCGGAGGCTTTCTCCCCGCATATTGGTAGGTTGGTAATCAGAAACCTGAGAGGTGGGGGATTTGAGAACTCCAACCTGTAGCCCCGTCTGATGATCCCCAAAACAAATTGATTTGTGGTGATCACCTCCCACTGTGGGAGAAAGGCCCCCAACCTTCCTCCCACTGTTACCGTGTCACTGGGCCTTTTTGGGCTGTTCAGGAGGGCGAAAAATCGCCGCCCCACGCCCTTTCCCTTTAGGTCCCCAGAACTTCTTTTGTTGACCTGCTTTAGGGGTCTCAGATTTCCTCGGAAACTGAAATTTTCTTTTTGGCTGTTGCCCAAATTTTCTTTTAAGGGGAAAAGCCTTCTTTTTATCAGCCGTCCTGTCCAGGACGGCTTCCAGACCAGGCCCAAATAATAAATCTCCGGTAAGCGGTATGCCACAGAGTTTTATCTTAGACGCACTGTCCCCCTGCCATGTCTTAAGCCACAAGGCTCTCCTGGCTGAATTGGTCAGGGCTGAAGATCTGGCGGACATGCGTACTGATTCGGCCGAGGCATCTGCCAGATAGGCCACCCCCTTAAGGAGTGTGGGAAAAGAAGCAAGGATAACATCCTTTTCTGTATTAGCCTCGATATGCGCCTTGATTTGCGTGAGCCAAAACTCCATATTACGGGCCACTACCGTGGCTGCCATGGCGGGTTTAAGATTTGTCTGTGATGATTCCCAGGACTTTTTCAAAAGGGAATCCATCCTCTTATCCATGGGGTCAGAGAGTACCCCCATATCCTCGAAGGCCAGATCTGTATTTCTGGATACTTGAGAAAATGCTGCGTCTAGTTTTGGAGTTTTATTCCAAACTAAACTATCTTCATTTGCAAAGGGAAATCTCCTTTTTAGTGCATTAGAGAAAAAAGGTTTCCTCTCTGGGTCCTGCCATTCTTTTTTAATGGCATTGACCAACACATCATGGACTGGAAAAACTTTCTTTTTCTGTTCCTCCAGACCTTTGTACATTTGGTCATGTAATGACAAAACTTTCTTTTCCTCCTGGATACCTAGAGTGGTGTGGATGGCATCTAAAAGTTCCTCCACATCCTCTAGAGAAAGTTTGTACCTTGAGGCTTTGGAGGACTCACCGTCCAGTGCCTCTATATCTGATTCCTCCTGGGAATCAGAAATGGCGCTACCCGCTTCTTCCTCAATCTCCTCCGCTAGACCCTCCGGTTTCTCGCCACTACTAGGGAGAAAATCCGTGGGATTAGGTGAAACAACCTGCTGTGCTGGTGGGACACTGCTTTGGGGCTGGGGCAGTTGAAAGGAGGAAAAAAGAGCCTGAAAGGACTGAAAGGTACTAGAAAGCTCCTTAACTGACGCCGCTAGATCTGCCCCCTGTTCTGCTGTCTGTTCTCTTAATACATCCCCAATACAGCGCTTACAGAGCGTTTTCAACCAGGTTTCCCCTAGTGTTGATCTGCACACAGGGCACTTCCTTTTAGAGCCATGGGCTGATTTGCTTGAGGCTTTCTGAAAAGAGAAGCAAACAAGAGACAGCAGCACATTAGCTGGGGCCCACCAGCAATAACACAGGGATCACCAGGAGTGCCCCCCAGGACCAACCACCACCAGGGTCCCAGAAACTCCCATCCCTACCGACCACCAGGAAGGGAAAACACCCGTGGAGCTAATAGGGTATAGGCAGGTGAACACCACCCCAGGGTTCACTTACCTGCGGCTGGCTGGCGCTTTCTTCGGATGGAGCTGTCCTTGAGACCTCTGTCTCTGACATTGCTGCTCAGCGGAACGGTGGTCTGCTGTCTCCTCTGCTGACGCTTCAGACTGGAGAGACTGCACCAGCCAGCGTGCGTGGTCCGCTTTCCTAGGCCGCGTCCGGAACCGGAAGACGCGGCCTCGTGTGGCTGTCCCGCCCCCAACCGGAACTGACGTTCCTCCGGACCAGCGCGCTCCAAGCTCGCTGCAAAGCAGGGGGGCCTGAGGAAGCCCACAGCGCCACCCTAGGCAGAGAAGGTAACGGACCTCCCAGCTTACTCTTTTCCCCAAAGAGACGCTGGGACGCACATGCGGCGCTGCAGGTGACGACACACTAGCCGGCCTGAGCGCCAAATTCAAATAATAAAAAAGTTAAACTCTTTTAGGCAGAAGAACTCAATCTTCTAAGATTTGCCCAATAAGCCTCAGCTTCCCCAGCCATCGGCTCCTGGTTCCACAGCGGTGTCTCCCCACCGGAGGAAACACCATAACTGAAGGGCCAGTGGGAGGATGAGGCTTAAATCTCTGATTGAAGGCGGTGTTTCCTGAGAGGGGAGGAGCCGGGATCTCTCTAAGGTGGCTGTCCTGAAAGACGATCCAGGGAAAAAAGGGACAAGGGGAGGGAGGGAGGGCAAGGGTGCCAGGGAGGGAGGGGGGGAGGGCAAGGGTGCCAGGGGAAGGGAATGGCAAATTCCCTGACATGAGACTCTACATGTATGTTGATATTAGTGTGGAGGCTCTAAACTCTACCCATTGCTGCCATGTCCTCCTGATACAACATTTTAAACAAAATAGTTTTGTATATTTTATAGTTACCTTGAAAAATATATCATCCTCCGCTTTACCCCCTTCTTCCTGCCCTATTGTCTCCACAGTGGGCAATTCCTGAGAGATCACCTGATGTGAGTCTACATTTAAACTCCACTTCAGTTTTTATTAATGTGTTTTAATCCAAAACAATATATTGTGTGGAGTGTAGAGAAAGAAGGAAAGAGGAATAAAATTCAAGTTAGTCTTACCGGTAACTTGTTTTCCAGAAGTCTTTCAGGACAGCACCTTGAGATATGGTGACTCCTCCCACTCCATCAGGAAACACCTTCTTTCCAATCTTTTAAAAGGGAGGTCCTTCCTTGTACCATCAGTTGTAATAGAGAAAAACCTCCGGCCCCGGCTGGAACACATACGTTAGTCACAGCATAGTTCATTTAACACTCATAGGGCGGGTCGTTGCTGTCCTGAAAGACTTCTGGAAAACAAGTTACCGGTAAGACTAACTTGAATTTTCCCGAGGCGTCTTTCAGGACAGCACCTTGAGAGGATAACAGAGACTTACTACCTTAGGGCGGGACGACAGCTTGTAAGACCTTCCTGCCAAATGCCTGATCACTGGCCGAGGTGAGGTCCAATCTATAATGTCGCACAAACGTGTGAAAACTTGTCCACGTCGCTGCCCTGCAGATTTGCTCTGGCGTGGCACCAGCTCTTTCTGCCCATGAAGTTGCAAGAGCTCTGGTTGAATGGGCATTAACCCCTTCTGGTGGGGTCAGATCTGCCTGTAAATAAGCCTCCCGGATAGCCAGCTTCAGCCACCTAGCTAGGGTCCCCTTAGATGCCTGTTGGCCCTTCTTGATACCCCCGAAGAGGACAAATAGAGCATCCGAGCGTCTGAACGGACCTGTTATCTCCAAATAACCTAATAAAGTCCGCCTGACATCCAACATGTGAAAAAATAATTCCTTCTCTCCCGAAGGACTAGAACAAAAGCTGGGAAGGACAATGTCCTGTAAACGATTTGCCTTAGAAGCTACCTTTGGCAAAAACTTAGGGTCAGTTTTAAGCACTACCCTATCCGTAAATAAACATAAATAAGGCTCTTTAATAGACAGGGCCTGTAATTCGCTGATCCTACGTGCCGAGGTAATAGCGATCAAAAACAAAGTTTTTAGGGTAACATTCCTAAGCGATGCTTCCCCTAAGGGTTCAAACGGCTTGTTTGCCAGGGATCTAAGTACCACTGAGAGCTCCCACTTCGGGAACCCCTGTAACCGTAGTGGTCTGGATCTTGTGAGAGACCTAAAAAACCTACCCACTAAGGGTTCTGTGGCCACAGGCCTCTCCAAGAACACTGCGAGTGCGGATACCTGCACCTTTAGGGTACTGATAGCTAAGCCTTTATCTGCCCCTGCCTGTAAAAACTCCAAGATGGAACTTAAATCCCTACGGTCCTGGCCCGCTGAGCTACACCATGTGGAAAAAACCTTCCAAACCTTGGCATAGATAGCTCGGGTCACTTTTTTCCTACTGTTAAGTAAGGTGGAAACTAGACGGTCAGAAAACCCCTTATTTTTTAAGATTTCTCTCAGAAGCCACGCTGCCAAGGAAAGTCGTGCCACTTCCGGGTGAGAAACCGGGCCCTGTGCTAGAAGATCCCGCCTGAGGGGCAGATGCCAACAAGGTTCGGCTGCCATCGTCAGGAGCGTCGCGAACCATGCTCTTCTGGGCCAAAACGGGGCGATGAGGATGACCGGGACCCTTTCCTTCTGGACCTTTCTCAGAACCAAGGGAATTAGCTGAAACGGGGGGAAGGCAAAGCAAAGGCGAAATTCCCAGGGATTCGCCAGAGCATCCACCCCTAGGGAGCCATCCCCCTGGCTCAGAGAAAAGAACTTTCCTACCTGGGAGTTCTCCTTCGAGGCGAACAAGTCCACCTCTGGTAGACCCCATCTGTCGGTGATCTGTAGGAAAACCTCTGGATTCAGGGACCACTCTGATTCCCGAATCTGGTGTCTGCTTAGAAAGTCCGCCACCCGGTTTAGTGATCCTTTCAGATGTAGGGCCGTCAGGGAAAGTAAGTTGCTTTCTACCCAGAGCAGGATTTCTGTGGTAAGGGACTGAAGCATCCAGCATCCCCCTGTCTGTTTAAGTAGGCTACCACCGTGGAGTTGTCTGTCAAAATCTGAACATGGCGACCCCGTAGGTGTGGAGCAAAGCCCACTAGGGCCAGGGCGACTGCTTTCAGTTCCCTCCAATTTGAGGAACGCAGGGATTCCTCCTTTAGCCAATTTCCCTGAGTGAACCTTTCGTCTAAGTGGGCTCCCCATCCCCAGGCGCTGGCATCCGTGGTAAGCCTCTTTTCCACTGGGAAGAACCATTCCAGACCTTCCACAAGCACTCTCTGATTTTTCCACCAGTATAGGGATCTCTTTACACTGGCTGGAATCTTCACCTGGGAGTCCAGGGAATTGGGCTTGTGATCCCATGCTTTCAACAAAAAAGCCTGCAGGGGTCTGAAATGCAATCTCGCCCACTGGACGGCTGGCATGGTGGAAGTCAAGACTCCCAGAGCTGCCATAACCTGCCTGACGGTTAGTGTCTGGTGGGCCTGCAACAACCGAACGGAATCTAAGACCTTGGTTGCCTTGTCCAAAGGGAGAAATATTCTCCGGCATAGTGAATTCACCTGGAATCCCAGAAAACGAATCTCCTGGGAGGGTACTAGGGCGGACTTCTGAAGATTTAAGATCCAGCCCAGGGATTCCAAGTGACTTCGTGCCCGAGACAGATCTGCCAACAACCTCTCTTTCGAGGGGGCAAAGAAGAGGAGGTCGTCCAGGTAGGGGATGACCTGTATCCCCCTGAAGCCGCAAAGGTGCTAAGGCTTCTGCCAGCACTTTGGTGAAGATCCGAGGTGATGATGAGAGCCCGAAGGGGAGGGCCCTGTATTGGAAATGCTGTACTGTGCCCTCCAACTCTACAGCTAGCCTGAGAAACCTCTGCGACTTTGGGGATATAGGAATGTGTAAGTACGCGTCCCTCAGGTCTATCGATGCCATGAAGCAACCTGGCGTCAGAAGATTCCTGATGGAAAATATCGAATCCATCTTGAATCTTCTGTACTTTACACATCTGTTTAGAGGTTTTAAGTTCAGGATTAGCCTGAATTTTCCTGTGGGCTTTCTTATTAGGAAGACATGAGAGTAAAACCCCCTGCCCTGGTCTACTAGAGGGACCTGGATTAATACTCCCTGCTGTCGAAGCTCCGACAGGGAGGACTTTAAAGCCAATGCCTTCACTGGATCTCTTGGGGTCTGAGTTACCAAAAATCTTGTTGGTGGGGCCTCCGAGAACTCTATAGTGTAACCCTGGGCGATAGTGGTCAGAATGTACCGGTTGTCTGATACTGCCGACCACTGCGGAAGGAAATTCTCCAACCTTCCGCCTACCCGAAGGGCTGAGTCATTGCGGCTTATTGGTTTGCGCAGGAGGATTGAAAAGGACTCCCTTACCTTTACCCTTCTGCGCTGACCAACCTCTCTTTCCCTGTGGCCCTTTACCCTTATTTTGCTGCTTATGGGCCCGAAAAAAACGCTTAGGGGGAGGATTTTTCGCTTTTACTGGGAAAGCCTTTTTCTTATCTGCCGTCCTGTCCAGAATACTATCTAGTTCAGGGCCGAACAGTAGGTCTCCCGAGAACGGGATTCCACATAATTTACTTTTGGACGCTGCGTCTCCTGGCCAGGTCTTGAGCCAAAGGGCCCTCCTGGCTGAGTTGGCTAAGGCTGCGGACCTGGCAGAAAATTTAATCGCCTCGGCCGAGGCATCTGCCATATAGGCAACTGCTGCAGCTATAGTGGAAAAAGAATCCAAAATATCCTGTTTCGGGGAATCAGCCTCAATATGTGCTTTAAGCTGATCCACCCAATATTCCAGGTTACGAGCCACGCAAGTGGTAGCCATGGCTGGTTTCAGATTGATCAAAATAGACTGCCAGGCTTTCTTAAGGAGAAGATCCATACGCTTATCCATAGGATCTTTGAGCAGACCCATGTCCTCAAAGGACAAGTCCGTGGAACGCGAGACCTGCGAAAAGGCTGCATCCAGCTTTGGAACCTTGTTCCAGATAGCTGATGGATCCTCTCCAAAAGGAAAGCGTCTCTTGTGGGACTTGGAAAAAAAGGGTTTTTTCTCCGGCTCCTGCCATTCCCGTAGAATAGTCTCGGAAATAACCGAATGTACCGGGAAGGTACGACCCTTGGGTTCGCAGAGACCAGCATACATTCGATCGTGCAAACTTAGGTCCTTCTCCTCACCCAGTCCTAAGGTAGCGTAAATGGCTATAAGGAGATTGTCCACCTCCTCTAAGGAAAGTTTAAACTTTGCGGGAGACCCCGTTTCCTCCTCAGTCTCCGATTCCCCACTAGAGGGGTCCTGAGGTTGCCCTAAAGATACCTCCTCGAAGACCGAGGGCCCAGAAGATAATACTACTACCTCCTGGGAAGACTGAGAGGTGGACGGCTGAGTAGAGGGGGTAGAAGCTAGGGATCCCCTAACTGACTGGAATGAGGCCAGTAACTCGTTTTTAACGGAAGAGACCAACTCCTCTCTAATAGAAGCTGACTCTTCCTGCACTACTGCCGCGATGCATGCTTTGCACCAAGGTTTCTTCCAGTCCTCCCCCAATCTAGTCCTGCACGCAGGACACCTTCTCTTAGTATCCGTTTTGACCTAAGGAAACGGGTGAGAAGAAAAAAAACAATAAAAGGGGTCCGGAATGAGACCCGGTCTCGGACAAGAAAAGGAACCCCCCCCATTCACCAGGTGCGCCAGGAAGGAAAGTGACCACTGCCTGCGTCCTGACAGGCCCCCATGCCACTGGGGGGAAAAAAATAAGGAGACTGAGAGAGAAATAAGACCCCCTCACCCCTAAGGAAGACAGACTCACGTTACTGCTTCCCGCCGAGGTCCTGCTGGTGCCAGTGCCTGCTCCACTCGCTGTGTCTTCTGTGTTGTCCATAGTAGAGACGACAGCGCTACTCCTGTGGCATGTGTAGCGCTTCCTGGATTCCTAAAGCGCCGCTGCGCCGGACCAGGAAGCGGAAATAGGCCCCAGCGTCCGCCCTGCCCCTCCTCCCGGCGCACCGGAAGTGACGCGCGTCTCCGGAGCCTGGCTCCGCCAAAATGGCGGCGCCCCGCGCACACGCGGGGAATCGAATACCAGGCCCCAGATTTGCTGGCTCCACTGAGCACGGGGAAGAGAGGAGCCTGAATACCATCACCGCCGCGCGGGAGAGCGGACAGTCTCCGCGACGAATCGCCGCAAAAGAAAAAAAGAAAGGTAGGAGTACAAAAAAAGAGTCCGACTTTCAGGAGCTCCCTGAGATATCAGACTCCCTCCTAAAAAGATGCCCCCTCCGGAGGAGGAAACACAAAAACTGATGGTACAAGGAAGGACCTCCCTTTTAAAAGATTGGAAAGAAGGTGTTTCCTGATGGAGTGGGAGGAGTCACCATATCTCAAGGTGCTGTCCTGAAAGACGCCTCGGGAAAAAAGGAGTTTTTTTGGGGAATTTAGCATTCTATTCCTTTAAAAAAAAGCGATCACATGTTTTGCTAATAAAAAGAAGCATTTATCCAAGGTTACATTCTACTGTACAATCTTTGTACAAATCGATTTTACATTTACCAAAACTGTCCTACATAAACTATTTTAATTAGACAGACCCCTGCACTACATGGTTTAGTAGATCTAAAAGGAGAATTTATTATTAGATTGTAACCTGTGTGGAAAGTTTAAGACAAAAGTGTGGAAAGGTGAGCCTTGCATACCTCGGTAAGCTGGGTTTGTTCTTTATAAAATATTCCTGCTTTTTCCAAACTGTTTAGATGCTTTTCAAGTTTTTTCAGGAATAATGCATTCTACAATTTCGTTGTAATCGAAAACGCGCTCTTTGGCATTTTGCAGCAGGCTTTTTCTTGCACTGGCAACAGCTTCTTTGATTTGCTTTTCAGGGGAATTGCCCATGCAAACTCTCCAAAGCTGCGTGGATAGGCGAGTTTAAACTTTTAGCCAACTAGCACACACAAGTGGAGTCCTTAGACTTCCCGACATCCTGAAAGGGGAAATATTTTTTTACTGAAAAATTGACAGACCAGCATAGCAATATAAATAAGGATGTGTAAATTGGTAAAGAGTGGTTCACGCAGATAGTACAAACCATGCCCAGCACCAGGGCTGCTGATGGGGGGGAGGGAACCACCAGCCCTCCTGTAGGGGGGCACACAGAGGGGCCCAGACAGCAGTAAGGTTGGTGGAGAACTATGCCCTCCGTGTTGGTGGAGAACAATGCCCTCCTCCGATGAGCTCCTTCCCCTGCCCTGAGAGGGGGTTGTGCTAGGACAGTGATGGCGAACATTGGCACCCCAGATGTTTTGGAACTACATTTCCCATGATGCTCATGCACTCTGCAGTGTAGTTCCAAAACATCTGGGGTGCCAAAGCTCGTCATCACTGTGCTAGGAGGAGGGATTTGTGGGAATGTGTACTAGGAGAGGGATTGAAGAAAGAGAAAATTTGTGCTGGGAGGGGGGATGCGGATGATTGTGTACCAGGAGCCGATGAGGGAATTCAGGGCTAATAGATGGGATTGGGGGAATTGTGCAGGCAGGGGAGATTTGTACTAGGAGGAGGAATTGGGGTGGCATTTGTGTCCATTAATAATGATTTTCATGTATTTGTTGTGAAAATATTGTATAGAATACCGTCAGGTGTGTATGTGCGGGGGGGGGCCCCCCCCCCCCCCCCATCATGTAGGCTGTACGGGGCCCCATGATTCCTAACAGCGGCCCTGCCCAGCACTCAGTCCTTTCCAGTCAATGGATACAAAATTCAGTTGTAAACAAAATTATATACGGAAAATGTGTGTAAAGCTGGCCATACACTACACAATCTAATCGTTCTTTTCCCTTAAAGCAGGGGTCTCCAAACTGCGGCCCGAGGGCCAGATGTGGCCCTTTGCTAGCCTTTATCTGGTCCTTGGGGCACTATTCCTCCCCACTGTCACCAGCAATATGACACTATGTTTTCCACTGATACCAATGATGGTATTCTTTTCCTCCTACTAATACCAATAATGGGGCACTACTTTTACTGACCACCAACCCTGAGCCCATATTTATTCTCACTGATGCTGGGCTTGGGACATTTGCTAACCCTGCTGGCCACAACCCGGCCCTCCTAAAGTCTGAAGGACAGTAGACCGGCCCTTTGTATGAAAAGTTTGGAGACCCCTGCCTTAAAAAATGTAAAAAGGAAGGAACAATGGAGTACTGTCCATGTTATTTTTATATTTGCACTAACATCCAATTTTTCAGAACGAGCTGTCGGGGTATTTCCTCCGTAAGGAAACATGATGACCGCCCCCCCGCCCCCTGTGACAAACTCACCCGGGACAAAGGCTTTTGGAGGGGACTGAATGCTAGCCTGTTGCCTTGCGATCATGGGCCCTGGCATTTGGGGGAACGGTGCTCTTTGAGCTGTATGTCTGGGGACCCTGTATATGCCATATTGGAGTGACTGAGTCATACTGTTGGGACATACAATGTAAGGAGATGCTGATGCCGTCACCTCCAGCCATCTGTCTGTTCTCTGTGCCAATTGACCCTGCTATTGTGTGAAGATGTCCTGTGTTTACACTTATTATAATGTGTATTGTATAGCAGGTGAGCGAGGAGACGTGACTTCTACCCTGAAAGGTCATATCTGAGTCACCTAGTCTGGGTAAATAATTAGTTAATTGTAAATATGAAAACCTCTAGGGTTGGGATTATGTGGGCAACAGTAATACTCAAAAAATATATAAAAAAAATTATACAAAATAGTAGAAAAAGTAGATTACAATATCACATAAAGTATATCTACTTTTTCTACTATTTTGTATAATCTATTTTTTTATATATGTTTTGGTTATTACTGTTGGCCACATAATCCCAACCCTAGAGGTTTTCAGATTTACAATTTTCAAGGGATGATGGCAACTACATGGTCACATGTATAGGCTGGCTTATTTACATGATTAGTTAATTAGCTCATGTTAATTTATGTTCTGTTACCTCCTCTTTAACTGTATATAAGATTGTATTATTGGTTCTAATAAACACTCAATGTTCAGCAGACAAACAAGTCTAGTCTCTTTGTGTGTTTGTTTGTGAGCAGCTGGAATATCTGATATCTATATCCAAACTGATAGGAAGAGGTATATGACGGAAGCACTCAAGCAGAGTGTGGGACGTTCTGGAGGTGTTCTGTACACAGGACTCCATCCAGAAATGTCGTTTCCTGCGAGATTTTCCCAGAACTCTACACCAAGATACAAATCAGATTGTGAAAGTGACAGTCCCAAAAGCGAGATCACGTCTAAAGGCGTGCAGACCCAGCTACTTTCCTTGTTGCAGCCCTGCAAGTGCAGCAGCTGATGCATAATTATAAAAATATTCACATTCACTTGGACACAGACAATCAAAAAGATATTTCATCAGAGTAACAAAAGGTAGGAATCTACAACAAAGTTTGTTAAAATCCCTGCAATGTACATAGTTCACCCAGAGGGGGATGTTTTTTTTCTCAACAGAAGTGGAATTTCTCATTGGACCACTTTCACACTGAGGCATTTTTCAGGCGCTTTTGGGCTAAAAAGTAGCGCCTGAAAAATGGCTCCCTTGCACAGCGGCGTACTAAGTGGGGGGGGGGGCGGGCCGCACCGGGGTGTCAGGCCGGCACCCCCCCTCCGTGACAGTGCCACCGCTCCATGACTTTAGGCAGTGGCAACTAAGAGGTGCAGGCAGATACCACGATACAAAGGGGGGAGGGGGTGCGGGGTGACACCCTCCTACCCTCCTCTCATCACGGCCGCGGCTGAGCGGTCCGATTAGCAGTGTTTGGCACTTCTAACAGAACACCTGATGGCACAGGCACAGCCGGGTGACCTTCTGTACATGTGCCCGCTCGCTGATCTGAGGTACTGAATGGGGGGGGGGGGGTTTGCACTGGGGAGGGTCTGCACTGAGGAGTTTTTGCACTGGGGGGGGGGTCTGCACTGAGGAGGGGGTCTTTGTAACATACAGGGGGTGCGGTGTAATGTAAAAGGGTCCAGAGGTGCAGGGTGCAGTGTAATGTAAAAGGGTCCAGAGGTGCAGGGTGCGGTGTAATGTAAGGGTCCAGAGGGCTGTGTAATGTAAAGGGGTGCAGTGTAATGTGAAGGGATGCAGAGGTGTGGTTGTGGAGAGGGGGTACACAGTAGTAACAAAGATATTGAAGGATGCAGAGGTATGCAGGGGGCACAGTAAGGTGTTCTTACATTTTAATGTGTGGGGTGCCAGATATTGGATCCGCCCTGGGTGCCAAATGCTCTAGGTATGCCCCTGCTCCCGCAGTCTTAGAGTGAGAGCCTGAGTTCTTTCACAATGAGGCGATGCGCTGGCAGGACATAAAAAAAAAAAAATCCTGCAAGCAGCATCTTTGGAGCGGTGTATACACCACCGCTCCTGCCTATTAAAATGAATGGGCAACATGGCCGAACCATCAGCAAAGCGTCGCTGCGTGTGGTTTTAACCCTTTTCCGGCCGCTAGCGGCTGAATACCTTCCCAAAAACTACGGTAAAGCGCTGCTAAAAAATAGCGGCGCTTTACCGCCGACGCCTGGGTGTGAAAGCGGTCTTAAGCTTGAATTAGTTGGTAAGATAAGTCAGGGAGAGGGCTATGGAATGTGGGGGAAGTCAGAGGTGAGAGTCATCGTAAAAATTGTTGGGAAACTCAAGCCGGCCATAGATGATTTGAAATCCTGCTGAACCAGCCAAGATTTTGACCATCTATGGTCAGGCTGAATGTACCCAATTTAATCCATTGATCGACTTGGATACAGATTTTTTTTAACATACAATTATTGCCAGTGGCTATAGCTGCTAGCAATAATCGCTGTGTTCTCCCGGAAGGAACAACTCCACGCACCCCCCCCCCTGCCAGGAGAACACAATAGATTGGCGTGAGGGATTTCTGTGGTTGCAGGGTCAGAAAAAAAAAAAAAAAATTGCACCACCTATGGCTTACCACATTTAGTCCATTATCTTTTGTGTCAAATAGAGTGAGCATTCTTACTAGTTCAAAACTTTTCCTTTCCTGAATAGTTTTGAAGTTCCATTTAGGAACCAACACACTCGCATGTCTTCCATAGGGTGGTCTGGTTGTGAGAAATTATGTCCCAAAGGTGTGCAAAAATCATCTTCATTGTGCTCTAACCACTTGCCGACCAGCCGTCATCATTATACGGTGGTAGGTTGGCTTGTTACCGCGAATCGCCGTACCTATACATCGGCTCCTTTAACCACTTCAATACCGGGCATTTTCACCCCCTTTCTGTCCAAGCCATTTTTCAGCGCTGTCGCACTTAGAGTGACAATTGCGCAGTCATGCAACGCTCTACCTGAATTAAATTTTTATAATTTTTCCCTCACAAATAGAGCTTTCTTTATTGCACTATAAACAAAAGGAGGAAGGGACAAGTTTGGGAAAAAAATCATTTTTTTACTATAATGTCCAATTTTGTTATCAACACATTTTTTCCTCAGTTTAGACCGATATGCATTTTTCTACATATTTTGGTAAAAAAGAAAAAGAAAAAAAAAAAAAAAAAATCGCAATAAGCGTATATTAACCACTTAAGACCTGGACCAAAATGCAGGTAAAGGACCCGGACAGTTTTTGCGATTCGGCACTGGTGGTATTTGATCACCTCTGCGGTTTTTATTTTTTGCTCTATAAACAAAAATAAAGCGACAATTTTGAAAAAAAATGCAATATTTTTTCCTTTTTTGCTATAATAAATATCCCCCCCCCAAAAAAAAAAAAAAAAAAATATAATATATATATATAAATTTCCTCAGTTTAGGCCGATACATATTATTCTACTACCTATTTTTGGTAAAAAAAAAATAAAAAAATCGCAATAAGCGTTTGATTGGTTTGCGCAAAAATTAATAGCGTTTACAAAATAGGGGATAGTTTTATTGCAAATAATTTTTACTACTAATGGCTTCTTTTTTCGCGACCGCAACATTTTGGCGGACACATCGGCCAATTTTGACACGTTTGAGACGATTGTCATTTTCACAGCAAAAAATGCTATAAAAATGCATGGTTTACTGTGAAAATGACAATTGCAGTTTGGGAGTTAACCCCTTCAGCGCCCCCTAGTGGTTAAGTGTGACCTCATGTGTTTCTAACTGTAGGGGGGCGAGGCTGGACGTGTGACATCATTGATCGTGTTTCCCTATATTAGTGAAGAACGGGGGAAGCTGTGTTTCAGCTCCGGGGACCGATCGCAGGACTCCAGCGGCGATCGGGTCCCGCGGTCACGGAGCTTCGAACCGGGTCGCGGGAGCACGCCCCATGGCTGGGCACTTAAAGAGGACGTACAGGTACGTGCTTGTGCCATTCTGCCGACGTCTATGTGCAGGAGGCGGTCCTTAAGTGGTTAATTGGTTTGCACAAAAGTTAGTCTATAAAATAAGGAATAGGTTTTATAGCATTTTTTATTATGATTTTTTTTTTACTAGTAATGGCGGCGATCTGCAATTGTGTTTATTCTTTTTGGTTGCTATGGACAATCTCCAGTTTTCAGGCAGAAAAAAAACAGTATTTATAATATAAAAGTACATGTAGGACACTGGACAGACCACTAGGGACAAAGGGGGCTGTAATTATTTTATACAGAACTGTAATCTGTAAGATTACTGTATGTGTACTATGTCCTTACTTTTTTTAATTTGGCGCTGATCTCCGCCCCGTGCGTCGTAACGTCGCAGGGAGCGGAGCGGAGCTCGGCGGCACTCGGGCACTGTGTGAATCGAGCGAGGAGACATCGCAGGATCCAGACGACAAGGTAAGTTACTCTGCCTGGATACTTTGATGCGATCCCGAGTCTGGCTCGGTGTTACCGCTATTAGTACTGAAATTTCACCCCGAGGCAGACTCGGGAATACCGCCAGGGAGGTTAATTGTGTATGAAATCAGCGGGCCCGTGTGCAAGATTTTGGTGGGACCTTCCTGCGATACAAATTAAATCCTGTGTATCCGGACTAAGCCCCCTTTCACACTGGGGCGGGAGGTGCGGTGGCGGTATGGCGCCGCTAAAAATAGCGGCGATATACCGTTGGAATTGCTGTGGGATTCGGCCGCAATTGGTGCGTTATTAACCCCTGGTAGCGGCCCATAAAGGGTTAATACCTCTGCAGAGGCGCATTGCGGGTGGTATTACCGCGGTTTCCCATTGTTTTAAATGGGAAGGAGCGGTATACACACCGCTCCAAAGATGCTGACAGATTTTCTTTCCCGCCAGCGCATCGCCTCAGTGTGAAAGCCCGGGCAGGTGTTTTTCAGGCGGTATTCAGGCGCTATTTTTAGCGCTGTACCGCCTGAAAAGCTCCTCCAGTGTGAAAGAGGCCTTAGGGTCTATTTATACCAGAATGCCGTGAGGGAATGCTGCGTTGTGTGCATTTCAAAATGCACTCCCATAGCGATATGTAGTGGGTGTCAACTTAACCTCTTTACACATTGCCTCCTGGCACACACACAATCCAAAAACTCCTGATCGCTTGCAGTGATCGCAAGCTTTTGCTTAGACGCCGGTAACTGGGAAGGGGGTGCGCTCTCGGCACAGCGCTACTGATGGCAATTCATTAAAATATGTGACCTCTCTGTGCCAAGGCCCAGGCACAGAGAAGCCGCATATTTGTGTGTGGCCGGTGCCAAGGGGTTAATGACTACCCAAATGCAGGGATTGCCTGCACCAGAATGTATGATCAGCAGTACCATGCGATCCAGTTGCTGTGCGTTTTGTAAAGTAGCGCAGGCACTGCTCTTGGTGCAGAAAGACATGGTTTCAGCCCATTCAAATGAAAGGGCTGAAATCGCACAGCACCTGGAAGGCATGTGAATCGCAAAGGAACGCAGAGCGTGTTCCTATGTGATTTGTGGTGTGAACCATTCCTGAGTCTTGGAGCCCATTGCTGAAAAAAGGTCACCTGGAGCAATTGCCCTGAATCTTTAGCAAAGTTTCCAGGATTCCAGATGGTAAAATTGTCCCCTCAATAGCAGACAGTTTGTCTTTGAAGATGGGGAAGGGGGCACGTTGTCAAAGAAGAATACTTGCAGTGATTTTGGGGGATAAGAGCATGCTGTATGTGTTAGGTTAGGGGGGGCACACTTTGGGAGGGGAGAGAAATTGTGCGGGGGTGGGGGGGGGTTGAATAAAAAACAATTAGTTGCCCCCCCCCCCCCCCTAAACACATACAACATGCTCTTATCCCCCAAAAATCACTGCAAGTATTCTTCTTTGACAACTTGCCCCCTGTCTCTGTCTCCTGCAAGTGCCAAGCATTAATATTGTGTATGTACTTACCTCAGGTCAGCATGCCCCATCCTCCTGTTGAGTGCTGTGTTTATTCTCCTTCCCTCCTGTGACATCCGAGCCAAGGAGAAGGAGGAGGGGACTTGTGTTAGTGTGAGGTGGGCAGGAGGGGGAAGGAAGGGAGAGGGAGAGACGCCTCGCAGCTGTGGGAACAGAAACACCTCACAGAAGCAGCAGCAAGCCAGTCACTGGAGCGGAGGTGACAGAACCAGCAGTGACTCCCCAGCAGCGCGGAGGAAGTGAAATCCTCCTCCGCTTTCAACGTGGGCAGTGACGTCACTGGCTGCTAGACGCCAAGCGGCTATAGCAAACAGTGATCAGGTGAAGGCGGAGCCAGTGCCAGGGGCGTTGCTAGGTGGCAAAAAGACCAGGGGCTTCAGCCCGAAGTCCAAGGCTGGAAACCGGGGGGGAAGTCACAGTAGTGACCTACATACATTGATGGTAGTGACCTACATACACTGACCTACCTACACTGACGGTAGTGACCTATATACACTGACCTACCTACACTGACATTTACATAAACATTACACTGACTGCCTGCTGTGACACTGCTGAGGTAGGTCAGTCAGTCATTCTGTCAGAGGAGGAGCCGAGGAGCATGGAGGGTAGGAGAGCCGAGGAGCATGGAGGGTAGGAGAGCTGAGGAGGGAAGGAGAGTAGCGCCGAGGGGGATGTGGTGCGGTGGCCGCATTTGTAATTCCTGCCTTCTGGAGAATGCAGCGCCTATGATGGACATCACACGTCCCGCGGTCGCAGCATTGGACCAGTGGGACAGCCATCATAGGCGTTGCGCAGGCGGGACCTGCTATGGCACTCGGCAGGATTCAGCCTCACTCTGCCACATTTGGCGGTGCTCGGGATCAGATAAGTCCCGGCGCTTGCTGATCGCTCGGGGCCAACAATGGAGACCAGCCATTATGAGACTTGGGGCTTTTCGGGGTCACATTCGGGGCTTCAGGCCCCCTAGCCACCCCCTCCCGACGCCCCTGGCCAGCGCTATGATCCGCCCCTGTTCCCAGTCTGTCAGTTTCATTGTGGGACACTGTATTGTACATTACGGGATAATCCTGGGCAGATCAGAACACGTGGTCACCCTATGGGGGAGGTGACCAGGGCCGCTAATAGGGGGGGGGGACCACCAGTCCTCCTGTAGGGGGCCCGGGCTCACAGGGGGGCCCATACAGCAGAGGGAATCAGTGCGGTCGGATGGAGGGGCAAATACAGGATGCCCAATGTGAACCCGGTTTCTCTCCCTCCCACAACTTTCAGCTGCTGCAGGGAGAGACACGGACACAGCTGCCAGCTTCCCTGTCTCATTAAAAAAATAACAAATTGTTACCCTGTATTGTTTTAAACCCTTGTAAAATGTAATAAAATTCTTGGAAAAAAATGTATTTTTTTTTATAAAAATTGTCAAATATATTTTTTCAAAACATTTAAATGTTTTTGTTAAAAAAAAAAAAAAACTATTTAAAAAAGGGCTAATTCACACAGCTTCTCTGTTATCTTTGTGTCCGCTAAGAATAATTTTAGTATATTTTAATTGAAAATCTTGGTTTGATATATTTGAGGGGGGCCCTGCCAGGTAGACTGTACGGGGCCCCGTGATTTCTAACAGCAGCCTTTGAAGTGACCAATCGGTGTCCCCATGTACAAGGGATACAGTATCGGTCTCCTCTCTCCCTGACAGGACCGTGGATCTGTTTGTTTACACACACAGATCCACGGTCCTGCTCAGTTAGGCCTCATTCACACCTGAGCATAGCGTTTTCAGGCAGAAAGTCGCGCAATTTTACTGCGATTTTGCAGCAAGTTTAACTGCGTTTTTGCCACGATTTTGTTCAGGTCAAAAGGTCACCAATGTAAAAAGCAGAAAAACAACCAAATCTGCCTAAAAAAAAAAAAAGTCCCAGAACTTGTTTGAGCTTCAGGCGTTTTAGAGCTTCTGGCTTCTGGCGTTTTTGGAGTGGAGATGTAAAGCATCTCCATAGAGAATGATAGATTTTTTCCCCCACCAGGCTTCAAGCTACAAAACGCTCAGGTTGTAAACTGGGTCTTACTGGGCAATCACCGGAGCCCGGCGGACCTGTACCCCCCCTGATGGCGGCCCTGCCTCTGTTACACCATATGACAACATGGCATAGCATGTAAAAAATAACACCGCCAAAAATTGTTATAGTCATACACTATGGGCCAGATTCACAAAGAGATACGACGGTGTATCTACAGATACACCATCGTATCTCTGACTTACACTGGTCCTATCTATGCGCCTGATTCATAGAATCAGTTACGCATAGATAGGGCTAAGATCTGACAGTGTTACACTGTCGGATCTTTTTTTCAATTTAAAAATGGCGCGTTCCCGCTGATTTACGATAAATATGTAAATCAGCGAGATACGCAAATTCACGAACGTACGCGGACCCGACGCAGTCTTCTTACGACGTTTCCGTAGCGGCGTACCCGTCGTATACTTACCCCTGCTTTCATCACGCGCAGCCAATGTCAAGTATAGCCAACGTTCCCGCGTCGAATTTAAATTTTTTAACGTCGTTTGCGTAAGTCGTCCTAGAATACGGATGGACGTCGTTTACGTAAGCGTCGAAACCACTGACGTCCTAGCAACGTCAGTGGGAGCAATGCACGCCGGGAAATTCCCCGGACGGCGCATGCGCATTTAAATTGGCGCGGGAACGCGCCTGATTTAAATAGTACACTCCCCCTAGCCGCGGAATTTGAATTCCGCTGGGGGATTTAGGATCCGCCGTCGCAAGTTTGGAGGTAAGTGGTTTGTGAATTAGCCACTTGCCTCTTAAACTTGCGGGAGCGGATCTTAATTCACGTAGATCGAGCGGATGTATAGATCCGCTGAGCTACGTGAATCTGGCCCTATAAGTATAAATGTTAAAGTGTAAAGGAGAAAAACCTATGTAGCACTACCCCCGGAGGAGCTGCTGGTTTGTTTTGGGTGGCACATTTACCTCGTAGCTCTCCGAATTCCTAGGGGGTGAATGGTGCATATAGCAATAGTAACGGAAAGTGTCTTTTGCTGTGCTCTATTACCCAGCCGGTAAAAACAGTAAAAGGATAGAGGAAGAGCGAAAGAGAGCGGGACTTTAAATGAAGTGTGTGGGAAAAGCTTGAAATGGTAAAGGATGATTGAAGTAGATTATCATCATTTAATACTTTTATATAATGTATCGTACATAACTATATTACATTATTGAAGATCATAATTATATAGATAGATTCAAATTCATGTCAACAAATACATAGACTTTTATGGAAAGCTTAAAGCAGTTCAGAACAAAAATCAGGATATACAGACACAAAATGCAATATGGGGTATTGTAGTATGGAGCATGATGTTAGCTCTACGCGTTTCATGACTAAGTCGCTCATCAGGAGCAAAGATGCATTGTGTTTCTGTAAAGACAAAAGCACAATTTAGGCTGGTTCAGGGCATCTGACATTCTGGGGACTGTGAGCAAAGTCCCAGTTGGTACTTATCGGGGTATTCCCATGTAGCTGGCATGGAAGTTGAGCCCAGACAGACCCCAATAGGCGTAGATCCTGCCAGGGACTGAGGCAGGGTGCTGAACGGCAGACGGCTCCCCCCAGAGCCGGTGCAAGGATTTTTGCCAACTCAGGCAAAGGTGCATTTTGGCGCCCCCCCCCCCCCCCCCCCCCCGGCACGCGCACATGCAGCAGTCATCAATAAATGATTTCCCTCCACGGGTTTTCAATGAATCGAATGCCCTGTATATCCACTTTGTGCTGCAATTGGGGGGATGTTTGGGACAATTGGGGAGATAGGGGCTACTTGGGATATTTAGGATACATGAGAGGAGAAACATTTGGGATACGTAGGAGGACAGGGGGGGAATATTTGGGATAAGTGGCGGGACATGAGGGACATTGGGGATAAGTGAAAGGAGAGGAGGGGCATTGTGGATAAGTGGGGGGGGGGGGGGGGGGACATTTTGAACAAGTGGGAGGGGAGAAGAAACAGTGTGGGGACAGGAGGGACATTGTGGATAAGTGGAGAGACATTGGGGGGACAGGAGGGACATTGTGGATAAGTGGAGAGACATTGGGGGGACAGGAGGGACATTGTGGAGAGACATTGGGGGGACAGGGGGGACATTGTGGATAAGTGGAGAGACATTGGGGGGACAGGAGGGACATTGTGGATAAGTGGAGAGACATTGGGGGGACAGGAGGGACATTGTGGATAAGTGGAGAGACATTGGGGGGACAGGAGGGACATTGAGGATAAGTGGGAGGAGAGGAGGGGCATTAGGGATTAGTAGGAGGAGAGGCATTAGGGATAAGTGGAGGAACATTGATGACATTAAGTGGGGGAGACGTTGATGCTCTGTGTATGTACAATCCGTTTCACATACCACAGTTCACTATGTCAGGCAGCCGCAGATCCGATTCCCTGGAGGAGAAGGCATTTAATTGCATGCGGGAACCGGGGTAGAGCTGGCGCCGTAGCGCCAGAGTGGCTGCCACAATGTAGAAAAAGGCAAACCATCCAGTGCAAAGAGGAGGAAGGGAAGACGGCGGCAGGTTCACACAGCAAGGCCGAGCAATCCAGCCCTGCCACCGCATGTGACCTCCGTGCATTCAATCACCAGGCGCACTAAACCTGGTGGGCAGAGCCCGTAGCACAGCCAGCGACACCGTCCGTACACAGCAGTTAACATTTGGACGGATTGTCACGCAGCGCCAGCCCTGAGCCCAGCCCACCACAGACACACACTACGATCGGGCGGGTGACTGTTCCGGCGGTGACCCGCTCAGTTTTCCGCCCTGTTCCCCTGGCGCCGTAAGGAAAGTGCCCAACTTGCCTTGCACTAGCGCCGGCCCTGGCTCCCCCCCACACAGAGGTGCACACCCAGGATGGACAGGCATCAGGCAGGAAGTAATATATGGGCTTAAAGCGGTTCTCCACCCTAAAGTGAAGTCCCGCTGATCGGAACCCACCCCCCCTCCGGTGTCACATTTGACACCTTTCAGGGGGGAGGGGGGTGCAGATACCTGTCTAAAGACAGGTATTTGCACCCACTTCCGGCCCGGCATTCACAGGCAAAAGACGGGCATTGCGTCACATCCCGTCGCCCCCCCGTTGTGTGCTGGGAACACTCGGCTCCCAGCACACAGCGGGAGCCAATCGGCGGGCGCGGCGCGACTCGCGCATGCGCCGTAGGGAACCGGGCAGTGAAGCCGCAGCGCTTCACTTCCTGGTTTTCTCAGCATGGATGGAGGGGGGAGCAGCAGGGTGACGAGCGATCGCTCATCCTCTGCTGCGGACGCTGCTGGACTCCAGGACAGGTAAGTGTCCTAATATTAAAAGTCAGCAGCTGCAGTATTTGTAGCCTATTGGCTTTTAATATTTTTTTTTGTTTGGCGGAACATCCGCTTTAAGTCAAGATAATGACTGCAAGTGAGAAGAGGGTGAAGTGCAAATTACTGGACAATTAGTGTTTGAAAAGAAAAAAAAAAAGGAAGAAAGAGAGAGAAAAAGAAGAAGAGGGAAAAAAGTGCATAAAAGGAGGAGGAATTGGTGTAAAGCCAAGTGTGTGTCAGTGAGAAAAACGAATGTGGAAAATAAGGAAAAAAAAACGTTACCTGTAGAGCCAATAATGATGTGTGTATGCTGTGAAGTGCAATGATCCGAATGCCTGAAGTGGACAGGATGGACAGGCATCAGGCAGGAAGTAATATATAGACTTGGGTCAAGGTAATGACTGCAGGTGAGAAGAAGGTGAAGTGCAAATTACTGGACAATTAGTGTTTGAAAGAATAACTACCCACATTTCTCGTAGCTGTCATAGACGCCGCAAGAAAACAAGCTCCATGTGCGGCGAAGAGGGTGTGACGTCGACGCGCAGTGCCCGCCCACACATCCACGCATCAAAATGGCGTGAAAGTGCCTGCCCCCTTTCACGCCATTTTGATGCTTGGGTGTGTAGGTGGGCACTGCGCGTCGACGTCACGCCCTCTTCGCCGCACATGGAGCTGGTCTCCTTGCGGAGTCTTACAGCTACGAGAAATGTGGGTAGTTGTTACTGGCGCCAAACCACAAAACGGGCGGCTCTTCCGCTTTGCGGTGGGCGCCTCTCCTCCTCACTTCCTCGCGTGCGTGACGTAGGCGGGGTGTTTCGGACGGCGGCGCCTATATATGGGGGCGCTGCCTTTGGGTGTTTTTCGGGCATTTGGCTCATTGCACTTCATAGCATACACGCATCTTTATTGACTCTACAGGTAACTTTTTCCTCATTTTCCACATCAGTTTTCTTCACTGACACGCACTCAGCTTTACACCAATTCCTTCCCCCTCATGCACCCTTTTTTTCCCCCCTCTTTTTTTCCTTTTCCTTTCAAACACCAATAGGTAGATTTAGGCCAATGGCGTTATGGCGTTAATTTAGGGCGGCGTAGCGTAGCCTGTTTAGGCTACGCCGCCGTAAATTAGCTAGGCTAGTAAAGATTCTCAATATACTTACCTGCTAATTTACAGCGGCGTAGCCTAAAACGAGCAGGCGTAAGGGCGCCTAATTGGGGGGCGTGTTTCATGGCAATGAGGCTTGACCTCATGTTTTTGACGTTTTTTGTCACTGCGCATGCGCCGGGCGACTACATTTCCCTGTGTGCATTGCGGCTAAGTACGCCGTACGGGCCTATTGATTTTGACGTGCACGTAAATGACGTAAATCCCGATTCGCGGACGACTTACACAAACGACGGAAAAATTTCGAATTTCGCGGCGGGAACGGCGGCCATACTTAACATTACTATTCCACTAGAGCCTAGCACTAACTTTACGCGGCCTCTTACGTAAACGGCGTAAAAGTACTGCGTCGGCCTGGCGTACGTTCGTGAATCGGCGTATTCCCTCATTTACATAATCTACAGCGGCCGCAATGGAAGCGCCATCTAGCGGCCATCACAAAAATTGCAATCTAAGATACAACGACTTGCGCCGTCCTATCTTAGATATGTTTAAGCGTATCTCTGTTAGAGAATACACTTAAACATAGGACGGTGCAGATTCAGAGTTAGGTCGGCTTATCTACTGATAAGCCGGCCTAACTCTTTGTGAATCTACCTATAATTGTCCAGTAATTTGCACTTCACCTTCTTCTCACCTGCAGTCATTACCTTAACCCAAGTCTATATATTACTTCCTGCCTGATGCCTGTCCATCCTGTCCACTTCAGGCATTCGGCTCATTTCCCTTCACAGCATACACACATCATTATTGACTCTACAGGTAACGGGTTTTTTTCCCCTTATTTTCCACATTAGTTTTTCTCACTGACACGCACTTAGCTTTACACCAATTCCTCCTCCTTTTATGCGCCTTTTTCCCTCTTCTTTTTCTCTCTCTTTCTTCCTTTTTTTTTTTCTTTCAAACACTAATTGTCCAGTAATTTGCACGTCACTCTCTTCTCACTTGCAGTCATTGGGCCGGATTCAGAAAGAAGATACGACAGCGTATCTCCTGATACGCCGTCGTATCTCTGAGTCCGGCCGCCGTATCTATGCGCCTGATTTATAGAATCAGGTTACGCATAGATATGCCTAAGATCCAAAAGGTGTAAGTGACTTACACCGTCGGATCTTAGGCTGCAATTCCAGGCCGGCCGCTAGGTGGTGTTTCCATATCTTTTACGCGTCGAATATGCAAATGAGCATTTACGATTCAAAAACGAACGACCGCCCATCGCTTTTTGTTTGCGTTCGGCTTTTTCCGGCGGAAAGTTACCCCTGCTACAGCAGGGGTAAGTGCGGCGTATCATATGTTTTTTTTAAATCAAAACGACTTTTATTGAGCATAGAATAAAAGTATGTAAACAATCGGGTCAGAAGTGCAACATGCACTACAAGTGCAGATATCATTCATTTGACATACATAGGGATATGCATAGTTGATACACCTTGAGGTAGGGTGACATGAGGAGTAAATGGTTTCAGGTAGGAGGGGGAGACACAACACGGCTAGAGCGCGGTGGCGCCGGGCACACAGACAGGGGGAAGTCACTGCCATCAGGAGGGGGCCAAGGGAGGTGGGGGGTTGGGGAGGAGAGGGTGGGGGAGAATAGGTAGCGAGTGGGGATAGCGTCTAATTCCCAGAGGACCAGGTGGAAGGTTCTTCTAGCCACTTGTCCCAAATCTTGTTATACTTTTTTGGGCATCCTCGACGGGAGTACATTATTTTTTTGTAGGGGAGGGTGATGTTGACAGCTCTAATCCACTGTTGTAGGGTGGGTGGTGCCCCTCTCATCCATTTCCTAGCAATCTGCATCCTAGCGAGGAATAATGTTTCCTGCAGAAATGTGTTAAGGTATTTTCGGCTTTCGGGGAGCGAGAGGAGCCCCAGCACACATTGACGTGGGCAGAGCGATACGGGGGAGCCCATGCGGTCGTGGAGGAATCGGACCACCTGGGTCCAGTATCCCTGTATGGGCGGACAGGTCCAGAGCAGATGAAAGAAGGACGCGTCGGGGTGGCCGCAGCTGGGGCAGTTAGGGTCATGGTCTCGTCGGAATTTAGAGAGGCGATGTGGGGTCAAGTATGATCTGTGGAGAATAAATAGGTGAGTGAGGCGGTCAGAGAGCTTGGGGGAGACTGTCCTGCAGTTAGTAAGGGCCTCACCCCAATTCTCGTCGGTCAGCGTGCCCAGGTCAGGTTCCCACCGTGCTTTCAGGCGGAGGGCCATAGCGGCCGCGGCCGGCTGAAGGAGGTATGTATATAGTTGGGAAATTAGTTTTCGGCCGTCCGATCCCGATACTATATCCACAGGGAGGGGAATCTCGAGGGCCGGTATGGGGCCTTCAAACTGTGTATTGAGTGCGTGTCGAAGTTGGAGGTAACGAAAGAGCATGTAATTGGGTAATGTAAATTTAGTTTTGAGGGACTGAAACGACCTGACCGAACCCCGAGTCACCGCCTGTGACAGGTAGATAACTCCCCTGTTAATCCACAGGCCACGGTCGGGGATGGAGGCAAGCTCAGGTAAAAGGGGATTGTCCCAGAGAGGAGTGTGGGAGTGAGGGGAGGGAGCTGCACCGATGCGCAGAGCCAGCTGCCAGACCTTGCAGTGATGGAAGAGCATATGTCCGGCTGTGTCCGAGCGAGGGGGGAGGGCACGGAATAGGAGTTGGAAGGGATGAAACAGGGGGCCCGAGGCATGAGAACAGACCAGAGTGGAGTAGCGGTTCCTGTCGGACCGATTGATATGAAAGAAATGCGAGAGCTGGGAAGCTAGGTAGTAGAGAAGTAGGTCTGGGAGCGCAGCTCCGCCTAGTTCAGTAGGACACTTCAGGACCTGCCAGGACAGTTTGTGACGGGAGGAGCCCCAGATGAAGGAGTTGAGAATAGCTTCCATGGCCTTAAAGATGCGTGGTGGGAGATACAGTGGGGCTTGCCAGAAAACGTAGAGCAGTTTGGGGAGAAGGATCATCTTAATGAGGTTGATGCGGCCCGTCACCCCAAGTGGGAGACGGGACCAGACTTGTGTTTTGAGTTTGAGCAGAGTAAATAGGGGTTCAACATTAAGGGTGATATAGTCAGAGAGGGACCTGGAGATCGTGACACCTAGATATTTGATAGTGCTAGCTCTAATCAGGGGGAGGGAGGCCTGGTCGGCGGTGGGAGCACCGAGGTCCAGGGGAAGGATTTGAGATTTGGACCAGTTTATCCGGAGTCCGGAGTACAAGCCGAACTCCGTGATAACCCGGAGGGCTGTCCGAAGCGAGGGCCCCGCGTCAGCGAGGTACAAGAGCATGTCGTCCGCATAGAGGCTGACGACCTCGGTCAGCCGACCACAGCGGAGGCCCTTGATGTCAGTGTGGGCTCTGAGGGCAATAGCAAGGGGTTCTACGGCCAATGCATACAGCAGGGGAGAAATAGGGAACCCCTGCCGCGGGAGAGAGAGAAGGGGGCTGAGGTTCGGCCGTTGACCTGGATTCGCGCTGAGGGAGAGTGGTAGAGGAGTTGGAGCCACTTGACGAAATTGGGGCCGAACCCGAAATTATTCAGGCATTCCCACAGGTATGCCCATTCGACAGAGTCGAAAGCTTTGGCCGCGTCCAAACTGACGACCACCCTGGACCCAATGTCCGAGTGGTGCGCCTGGAGGTTCATGTGTAACCGCCTGAGATTGAAGGCCGTGTTTTTGCCTGGCATAAACCCGGATTGATCTGGGTGCACGAGGCTGAGGATAACTTTGTTGAGACGCAGGGCTAGGATTTTGGCTAGAATTTTGATATCGAGCTGAAGGAGGGAGATGGGTCTATAGGATTCAGGGAATAGAGGGTCTTTACCCGGTTTGGGTATGAGGACAATCAGTGCCTCGCTCATGGACGGTGGGAGGGAGCCCGTGTCGAATATGTGATTGTACAACTGACAAAGCCGTGGGACGAGGGTCTCGCTGTATTGTGTATAAAATTCAAGGGGCAGGCCGTCGGAACCGGGCGTTTTGGACGTGGGAAGCGCCGACAGGGCCTCCGTGATGCATTTCTCGGTAACTGGGGCCTCGAGTTGGGCTATCTGGGAGGGTGAGAGCTTGGGGAAGGTAATACTGTTAAGGAAGGTCAACAGCTCATCACGAGTGCGGTGTGCTGTAGATGAGTACAGTTCGGAGTAGAAGGATCGGAACTCCGTGGCCACCTGGTCAGGGTCAGTTACCCTGGACCCAGAGGCCAACTGGAGTGTGACCACCACCGGGGGTCTGTATTCTAAGTGGGCTAGGTATGCAAGGAGCTTACCAGCGCGCTCTCCAAATTCGTAGACACGCTGCTTACAGAAAAAGATGCCTTGCTTAGCTTTTTCAGAGTGGAGCTGGTCCGTAAGTCTAGTTTGCACCCGAACACGGGCGGCGTTAGCCGCTGAGGGGTCACTCCGGAAGTCATGTTCTAGGGCATCAAGGTGCTCCTCCGCCTGGCGGAGCAGCGCCTTGGAGGTAGCTTTGTGTCTGTTAATGCGCGTAGATAGTATCAGGCGGGCATGCGATTTAAAGGCTTCCCAAACGGAACCAAAGGAGGCGGAGTTTGCATTTGTGTGGAAAAAATGGTCCCACTCGAGTCGGAACGAGTCCAAGTCGGGTAAGACAGTAAGCCAGAACGGGTTTAGCTTCCAGATTCGTGCGGTGGGGGGGGCTGGGAGCCGAATCTTGATCCAGCATGGGGAGTGGTCAGAGAGGACCCTAGTGCCAATTTCTGCCTCGAGGAGGAGGGGGAGGATAGGGGGGGTAGAAAGAATGAGGTCGATACGGGACATGGCGGAGCGCGAGGGGGTGAAACAAGAAAAGTGCGTGTGCGTCTTGTGCATGTGGCGCCATGCATCCGTAAGGGTGAAGTCTGCAAGGAATTTCCCGAATCTAGTAGTGTCAGGGGCTGGGAGGAGAGGAGCAGTAGGGCTCAGTCTGTCTAGGGACGGGGAGATCACCATGTTGAAATCGCCGGCCCAAATGGCCGGCACCGTGGGGTAACGGGCCATGTAGGCCACCCCCTCCTGAAGCATAGTGAATTGGAATGGGGGAGGGATGTAGAAGGCAAGGAGAAGAAGCTCAAGGCCTCCCACAGTTGCATGCAAAAACAATGATCTGCCCTGGGGGTCCGACTGCAAGGAATGTAGGCAAAACTGCACCGACTTAGCTACGAGGATAGCAATCCCCCGGGAGTTGGAAGTGTATGGAGCTTGGTAAAGCCAGCCAACCCAGGGCCTCTTAAGGCATAGCTGTGTCTGGCCTGCTAGGTGGGTCTCGACCAAGATGGACACATCAGGTCGGAGGGTTTTAAGATGGGAAAGGACAGCAGTTCGCTTCACCTTACCTCCAAGTCCCCAAACATTCCACGTTAGAATCTTAAGAGAAGCCATAGCAAGCAGGGGGGAGCATAATGAGCAGTCGGACACCCAGGGGGCAGCACAGTATCATAGAAACCTCTAAACGAATGCAGCACATAGTGTATCATATCATGGAGGAGCCAGGCTGTTCCCAGTGCCGGGTGAGCACGTGGAAGGCCTGGGCATAGGAGACATGTCAGAATGAAGTCAAATGAAGCAAAGAAAATAATAAAAACAATAAAACATATATACATAAGAGCCGAAGCTGAACAGTCTGCATAAACACTGGACCAGCGGTGCAGCTCCATCACACTGCCGATCACCAAACATGGGTGGGCAGAGGCTGGCCAGGGAAACCTGAAGTGGGTTACAGTGTGTACACATAGCGGGGAAGCCATGTCGTTGGTGGGGCCGGGGGGGGCGACCAAGCTG
This sequence comes from Rana temporaria, assembly GCF_905171775.1. Classification (NCBI taxonomy): domain Eukaryota; kingdom Metazoa; phylum Chordata; class Amphibia; order Anura; family Ranidae; genus Rana; species Rana temporaria. The sequence goes on from NC_053493.1 coordinate 17,979,622, forward strand.
AAAAGCACACAGTTAAGCAGGGGGGGTTGATGAAACCCAGCAACTCTGGTTGTAGGTACAGGTGAGCCGCCAGAGACCAGTAAAAGCAAAAAAGGGGGGGGAACATCAAACACTAAGAGGGGAACCAACAGTATCAGACAGCCCCAGGCCCGTGGTGCAACTTCCACCCTGACACAACGGAGGATATATATACAAAGGGGGTAACCTTGCACCAGGGACAACTCACGGTTCTGCAGGGGGCCATAGAGGCGGAGGATGTCCATGGGAGAAAGGACCGCTGAGATGACGAGTCAGCGGGTATTGTCAACAAAATGGCGGGGACCCCGGCCGGGGTCTGCGGTTCAAGTCACGATGCCTGTTAGAGATGAGGGAAAACAGCCGGGAAAATAAGCAAGGGGAGGGGGGAAGGGGGAAGGGAGAGATGGACATTCCTCAGTTCCGCGGGTAGGGGGTGAGACGAGGCCCCCCCGACTGTTTGTGCAAGGTGGGAATCAACGGGGACCCTGGTGCCATAACAGATAACTTACGGTTCCGGGGGTGTGCCTGGGATGCAGGATAGCCAGGGGACGGGGTCGACCGTTGCTGTGCGACGGAGGCTAACAAGGGAGGCGGGTGCTAGGCCTGAGCCCAACCGGGGGCTCCATGCTGGTCGAGCCAGGTCAGGACTGCCTGAGGGTCTTCAAAGAACTGGACCTTGCCCTCGCATACCACGCGAAGCCGCGCGGGAAAAAGCATCGCATAGGGAAGGTGTCGGATGCGGAGTTGTCGCTTGGCCTCGATGAAGCGTGCTCTCTTTTTCTGGACCTCGGCTGAGAAGTCCGGATACACCGCCACCTGCACGTTGCCAATGGGAATGTTGCCCTTCTCGCGGGTGAGCCGGAGGATCGCATCTCGGTCGCGATAGTTTAGGAATTTTGCGATGAAGGTCCGCGGCGGGGCTCCGGCCGGAGGAGGCTTTGCGGCAAGGCGGTGGGCTCGCTCCACGACGAATGTCGAGGAGAAGGCCTCACGTCCAAAGGTCCCGACCAGAAGGTTCGAGGAATGTAGGGGGATCGGCACCCTCCGATCGTTCAGGGATGCCCACAAAGCGGAGATTGCACCTCCTAAGACGGTTCTCCATATCGTCTTGCTTGGACAAGACGGCATTGAGCTGATATTGTAGCTGTTCCGTAGTGACCTGGAGGGGGTGCAGGCCTTCCTCCACCTGGTCGACCCGACGCTCTGTTTCAGACACCCGGTCACGGAGCTTTTGGATGTCTTGACGGATCAGGGAGACATCGATCTTCACCTCCTCAATTCTGGACGTGAGGGTCGTTTGACACAGGGCAATTGCCTCCAGGACTCTGGCTGTGTCTCCCGAGGTCTGGGACTCCTCCGCACGTGGCGAGTCGGCGCCATCTTCCCCGTCCGTGTCGTGCCCGTCCTGGCGGAGGTGAGCAAGTTTGGCCAGGGCCCCGGATCTCTTAGGAGGGGACATGGGTGTGTACCAGCAGGTAGGTCGTCTGGGGAGTGCAGGCAAGTTGTAACGGGGATGAGATTCCCCCAGGATCGGTCAAAAAGGATAGGTCTCCGGCGGAGCTCTCACTCTGCACGTCCTGCTACATGCAGCTCCAGACCACGCCCCCCCGGCGTATCATATGTTAAGTATGGCCGTCGTTCCCGCGCCGAGTTTTGAATTTTTTACATTGATTGCGTAAGTCGTTTGCGAATACGGCCGGACGTAATTTACATTAACGTCGAAAGCAATGACGTCCTTGCGACGTCATTTGGAGCAATGCACGGTGGGAAAATTTGCGGACGGCGCATGCGCTGTTCGATCGGCGCGGGGACGTGCCTGATTTGAATAGTACACGCCCCCTAGCCGCGGAATTTGAATTCCGCCGGGGGATTTACGATACGCCGCCGCAACTTTAGAGGCAAATGCTTTCTGAATAAAGCGCTTGCTTCAAAAAAATAGCGGCGGCATAACGTAAATCAGATAGGTTACGCGGATCTTTAGATCCGCGTAACCTATCTGAATCTAGCCCATTATCTTGACCTAAGCCCATATATTACTTCCTGCCTGATGCCTGTCCATCCTGGGTGTGCACCTCTGTGTGGGGGGGAGCCGTCTGCCATTCAGCACCCTGCCTCAGTCCCTGGCAGGATCTACGCCTATTGGGGTTTGTTTGGGCTCGACTTCTATGCCAGCTACATGGGAATACCCCGGTAAGTACCAACTGGGACTTTGATTGCTCACAGTCCCCAGAATGTCAGATGCCCTGAACCAGCCTAAATTGTGCTTTTGTCTTTACAGAAACACAATGCATCTTTGCTCCTGATGAGCGACTTAAAGTCGCGAAACGCGTAGAGCTAACAACATCATGCTCCATACTACAATACCCCATATTGCATTTTGTGTCTGTATATCCTGATTTTTGTTCTGAACTGCTTTAAGCTTTCCATAAAAGTCTATGTATTTTAACCTTATCATTTTTGTTGACATGAATTTGAATCTATCTGTAGTGCTCACCCCCGAAGGAGCCGCTGGTTGATTTTTGGGATCGGCCTGCTAAGTTACCCTGGCGGTGTCTAGGGGTGCAGTTGTGAGGTAGTGAGCGAATGTCCAGACATCCAATAAAGAGTTTTCAATGCTTTATTGTCCAGGCCAAAATCAACATAAAATTGGGAAGGTCAAGGTTGATGAAGGAAAAAGAGAACCTTGCGGTATCAGGCCTGGATATTGGATGGAGCAGTCAGCACTGCTCTGTATAGTACCAATTTCTATAACTCGTCGCCACTCTGCTTGGAGTGGGTAAAGTGCCCCCGGACAGACCCCTATGATAGGCCTGGCAGCCGAAGCGTCACTCTGAACTAGCTGGGAGGAACAGGTCTCTCTCACAGACCCGGCTCTAGGGCCTCTGCCACCGGCCAATTTCAATAAAGGACTTGGGTGAATAAAGAGAGCGAATCCTCCCAGTGGACTTTTCCTATATAGCCCCCCCGGATGACAGCAAGCATACCTGTCAGTGGTCCGGACACCCGATCCCCAGACTGGGATTTTCTCAACAGGTCCAGGAACCCAGTGAAGCACTGGGGTCCCCTTTTTCCTCCGGATGAGGCTCGATGCAGTTTTCAGCTTTGGCCAGGTGGGCCGCGCCGGCGGGGTCCATGGATGCGCGTACCCTGAAGGTGGGTACCGCACCTGGAATGGGGACCCCGCAAAAGATTTCTTAACACATGACATCCGTCACAGATCTACTCTCCCCCAGCATGCCCCGCGAGGGAAAAACTCCTCCAATTGGCTGCTGGGGAAAACTCGCAATTGCCAGAACCCCTCTGGCGCCAACTGCCGGCCAGGGGTGGTATTGCACCCCTGGACCATAGACTGACCCAGTGGATATTTCTGGGATGACAGAAGTCCCAAATTTAGTCAAACACCGAATGGGAGCAAATTAACTCTCCCATTCCCCACTAACTTTAGCGTAGCGCCCATGCTGAAAGCAAGGGGGCGCTACATATCTAAGTATTTAATACTGTATATTTATGATCTTCAATAATGTAATATGTACGATACATTATATGAAAGTATTAATTGATCATAATCTACTTCAATCATCCTTACCATTTCAAGCTTTTCCCGCACACACTTCATTTAAAGTCCCGCTCTCTTTCACTCTTCCCAGAGGCGTTTCTAGGGGGGTGCCGTCCGCACCGGGTGACACCCGCTAGAGGCGTGACACCATACTGTTTTTTTATTTTTTGCTGACATGCCCAGCCTGCCCTGTGCAATCCCAGCCTGCCCTGTACCACCCCAGCCTGCTACGTGCCACCCCAGCCTGCCCTATACCCCCAGCCTGCCCTATACCCCCCAGCCTGCCCTGTGCCACCCCAAACTTTCCCATGCCACCCCAACTTGCCCTGTGCCACCCTAACTTGCACTATACCACCCCAACCTGCCCTGTACCACCCTAACTTGCCCTATACCACCCCAACCTGCCCTATACCACCCTATGTTGCCCCATCATGCCCTATACCACCTTAACCTGTCCTATACCACCCCACTACACCAACCTGCCACTATACCACTCTATACTACCCTAACCTGCCACTATACTATCATTTACAGGGGCTGGTTTGGGGTGTGCCCCGTGCCCTGCCTGCTTGGTGGTGGGCAGCCTAGTCAGAAGGGGGGGGGGGGGTGACATCATGTTTTACCGCACCGGGTGACACCAACCCTAGTGACGCCACTGACTCTTCCTTTTTACAAATAACAGGGATGGAGGTAATTGACTGTGTCATTTCCTCATATAAAGTCCCACTAAACTCTCCGCTGGTGAAAGGATAGAGTTAAAGAAAGAAGGAGAACGGCAGATTCAGGCGTAGTAATAGGGATACAGTCGTGCTCCCACGTGTAACACTTTATGCGCCACTCCTGCCTGAGCGGGAATAGCGTACCTGGACAGGCCTCTCTCACTGACCTGGCAGCCAGAGTATCACTCGAACCTTTTAGGGAAAAGTCTCTGCCACAGGCCCTCCTGATTGTGGTTACGGAGATGAGCCTCCTTAGTAGAATTATGCCTGGATCTCCTTCAAGTTGCTTCCAGGTACCGACTGACAGGTGACCAGCCTCTGTGTCCGGCTACCTCGATCCACGGTGGTTTGTCAAGACCCTATTGGATCGCCAGCCTCTCATTGGCTCTCCTCAGATGGACTCCCCACCGAACAGCTACCTCGCTTGGTATCTTCAGGATTGGGAACCCAGTCGACCACTGGGCTCCCTGCCACAGCTCAAATGTTCTGGACCAACATGGTCCCAGAACCAGGAACACCGCGTGGCACGCACGCCCCGGCCTGGTAGGCCATAACGCCGGGGCACAGTGATGCAGTCACCCTAAAGGTGGGTGCCACACTCGAGAAGAAGACCCAGACTCAATGGCGTCTGCCTCATAAATACCCTCCCCCAGCATGCACAGCGAGGGCCAACCCTTCTGATTGGCCGCTGGGGATGAGCACCCAAACCTTGACTCCACTGCTGCCATCTACTGTCCTGGGGTGGGAAGAACACCCCAGCAACAACAGAATGAGCCCACAGCACAGCCAAGCTGAGACAGAGACCCTGTTTTGAACACAGTAACTGGATCAGAGTTTAATTACCACTCGGATCTCCCTTTAAATTTAAATAGCACCGGTACTTTGAAGTAACCAGGCGCTACACTTAACCACTTAAGACCCGGACCAAAATACAGGTAAAGGACCCGGCCAGTTTTTGCGATTCGGCACTGCGTCACTTTAACTGACAATTGCGCCGTGGCTCCCAAACAAAATTGGCGTCCTTTTTTCCCCAGAAATACAGCTTTCTTTTGGTGGTATTTGATCACCTCCTGCGGTTTTTATTTTTTGCGCTATAACCAAAAATAGAGCGAGAATTTTGAAAAAAATGCAATATTTTTTTACTTTTTGCTGTAATAAATATCCCCCAAAAATATATATATATAAAAAAAAAAATTTCCTCAGTTTAGGCCGACACGTAATCTTCTACATATTTTTGGTAAAAAAAAAAAAAAAAAAAAAAAAATCGCAATAAACGTTTATCGATTGGTTTGCGCAAAATTTATAGCGACAAAATAGGGGATAGTTTTTTTGCATTTTTATTCATTTTTTTTTTTTTTTTTTTACTACTAATGGCGGCGATCAGCTATTTTTTTTCGTGACTGCGACATTATGGCGGACACTTCGGACAATTTTGACACATTTTTGGGACCATTGTCATTTTCACAGCAAAAAATGCATTTAAAATGCATTGTTTACTGTGAAAATGACAATTGCAGTTTGGGAGTTAACCACAAGGGGGCGCTGATGGGGTTATGTATGACCTCATCTGTGTTTCTAACTGTAGGGGGCTGTGATGTCATCGATTGTGATTCCCTATATAAGGGATCACACGATCGATGACGGCGCCACAGTGAAGAACGGGGAAGCTGTGTTTACACCCAGCTCTCCCCGTTCTTCAGCTCCGGGGACCGATCGCGGGACTCCTGCGGCGATCGGGTCCGCGAGTCCCGTGGTCACGGAGCTTCGGACCGGGTCACGTGCACGCGCCCCCGCGGCTGGGCTTAAAGTGCAACGTACAGGTATGTTGATGTGCCCAGCTGTGCCATTCTGCCGACGTATATCGGCGTGAAAGGGGTCCTTAAAGCGGGGGTTCACCCTAAAAAAACTTTTTTTATTCTAGCATGCCATCAAGCATACTAGCGCGATCTACAGTACGCCTTTCTTTTATTTTTTGGCGCCGTACTTGCAGTTTACTGCCGTAGTGAAGGTTCAGACTCCCCGCGAGGAATGGGCGTTCCTATGCACAGGGAAGATGATTGACGGCCGGCTATGGCGCGTCACGCTGCCCGAAGATATCCGAAATCGGACTTGCCTCTTCACGGCTGTCTGTGCGCAGGCACCGTGAAGAGGCAAGTCCTATTTCGGCTATCTTCGGGCAGCGTGACGCGCCATAGCCGGCCGACAATCATCTTCCCTTTGCATAGGAACTTCACTACTGCAGTAAACCGTAAGTACGGCGCCAAAAAATAAAAGAAAGGCGTACTGTAGATCACGCTAGTATGCTTGATGGCATGCTAGAAATTTGTTTTTAGGGTGAAACACCGCTTTAAGTGGTTAACTGGATCAGAGTTTAATTAACACTCTGATCTCCCTCTAAATTTAAATAGCACCGGTACTTTGAAGTAACCAGGTGCTTCACTTAAATGACAAATAGCATAGTATTGAGAATAATAGAAACTAACCCAATTATATGGATGAAAAGTATAAAAAAATAAAATAAAAAATATGATTAGAGAAATGGTGTCCTATATTGATAAAAAATGAAACATAATATTCCATGTGCAAATTGTAAGGGCTTACCTTGGCTGGAGTCCATACAGAGATGTATGATCACCCTTGCAAATACACACAGCTCACGGTCCGGCCCGGATTTAATCCCTTTGCTGCCCCAAGGCCAGGTCCTTCAATGCCGCCCCCGCCTGCGCAGGAGGGACATTATCCGCCGGGGGACTTTTTCGGCAGGACACTGAGAAGCGGGAGGGGGTGCTGCTGCCGCCGAATATGACATTGAGAACCATCTCACCTCCTCTTCCCTCTGTTTTCTCTCCTCTCACCATCTGTGACATGACCTGGGGGGGGGGGGGGGGGGACTCCCAAAATAAAATTGTCCTCTCCTCTCAGCTGCAATGCCGCCCCTGCACCCACTGCCGCCCCGGGGCCTGGCCTTGTTGGCCTTGTCTGGAATCCGGCCCTGCTCACGGTAACAAGGTAAGAAGCTACCTGGGCTGTGAATCTGTGCAGGGGGGCTTGACAGGATTTTGCCAAAGAATAGTCGAGGCAAGCCGTAGTCAGGGATTCCAGAAGTCAGGATAAATGAAGATCAAGCCGGGGTCAGGAGCCGGGGTCCGTCTCGGATTACTGCAACTAGAAACCAGGACCACTTGGCAGAACTAGAGAGAGAATAATGAACCGACAAGTCCCTCAGAGTGGGGCAGTGTTTTATACCCAGATGATTGGGTAACCTGCCACAGCTGAACCAGGAGAGACAGGTGCTGATTGCAAGGTGAGATCCAGGGGAAACGCCTTCAGCAAATCGTTCAGAACTAGGCTCAAGCCCCGTACATACGATCCGAAAATCGTACGAAAAATTCCGCTTTCAAAACAATCATACGATAATTCGATCGTTGGTACAGAGCTTTCGAGAGCCAATCATGACGGTTCATCCGATTTTTATTCTATCGGACATGCACAGAATTTTTTGCCAGATCGTACGATTTTCGTTTAATCACTTAAGACCCGGGCCATTAGGCAGCTAAAGGACCCGGCCAGTTTTTGCGATTCGGCACTGCGTCGCTTTAACTGACAATTGCGCGGTCGTGCGACGTGGCTCCCAAACAAAATTGGCGTCCTTTTTTTCCCACAAATAGAGCTTTCTTTTGGTGGTATTTGATCACCTCTGCGGTTTTTATTTTTTGCGCTATAAACAAAAATAGAGCGACAATTTTGAAAAAAAATTCAATATTTTTTTACTTTTTGCTATAATAAATATCCCCCAAAAATATATATAAAAAAAATGTTTTCCTCAGTTTAGGTCGATACGTATTCTTCTACATATTTTTGGTAAAAAAAAAATCGCAATAAGCGTTTATCGGTTGCTTTGCGCAAAATTTATAGCGTTTACAAAATAGGGGATAGTTTTATTGCATTTTTATAAAAAAAAATTTTTTACTACAAATGGCGCCAAGAGTTCCTTCCCTGCTACTTCTTGCTACCAGAACAAACCCCTCTGCCTTCTCTATTTAATTATAATTTCCCAGCTGATTTTTTATTTTTATTTCAAATTTAATAAACTAATTAATTGAAACTTATTTTTTTTGTTTGCTTTGTTCATTCATATTTTTACACCTTTATCATATATTTATACGTTTTAACATAAAAAAAAAATGCAAATTTAAAAAAAAAAACATATTTCATTTGTAAAATAACTTTTCAATGCTTTGTACCATTGTGTAAACAAAAGACTTGCGATAGGTATCGGTGCAAAAAAAAAAGACCCTAATATAACTTAATGGTAATTTTTTTATTTCTTTACATTTCTTAAAAATTTTGATTGAAGCACAGAGTATTTTTATGTCTTATATTATTGCCATCTTGTCTGATCATCTAATGTTCAGGGGTTGTAAATCTTTAAAATAAAAAAGTTTTTCAGGATCATTTAAACATTACAACGCAGTTGCAGGGGCGGATCCAGAGTCTAGTCTCGGGAGGGGCACTACCAGAAAATATTTTTTTGGGGGGGCAATTATCAGGGAAATGACTGGTGTTAGCGCTTCAATGATCACGGCACCATGGTTGTTATGGTGTCAGGATGATTGAAGCGCATTATTTCTATTATTACATTGTAATATCAAATTATAGCGGGGGTTCACCCTAAAAACTAATTTTTAACTTAGAGCCAGCATACTAAGGCTCCATTCACACCTGAGCGACAAAATGCCTGAAGCGCGACGCTCAGATGCGCTGGAGGGGAGAAATAACATTAATCTCTACGGAGATGGTTCACATCTCCACGCCGAAACGCCGATCGCGTGAAGCTCAAACAAGTCCCGGATCCTTTTTTGTCGCAGGTATTCAAGCGGCTTTGGCGTTCGGCATAGCTGACAATGACCTGTTAAAAAAACGCGGTTAAAAACGCCGCGTTTTGTCGCGGTACAAAACACAGCAATTTGTTGCGGCAAATCGCGGTACAAAACGCTGCGCTATGGTGTGAATGCAGCATAAGGCTCCATTCACACCTAGGCGTTTTTACGCCCGACGCTATTGTAGCCTGAAATACGCTGGAGGGGTGATTTAACATTGTCGGCTATGGAGAGGGTTCACATCTCCATGCCGAACGCCGAAACGCCGTACGCCTGAAGCTCAAAACAAGTCCCGGACCCTTTTTTTCAGGTGGCTTCGGCGTTCGGCATAGCCGACAATGTTTAATCACCCCTCCGGCGTATTTTAGGCAAAAAAAAACTATGCGTTTTGTCGCGGCAAATCGCGGTACAATACGCCGCGTTCAGGTGTGATTGCATCCTCACACCTGAGCGTAGCGTTTTGCAGCGTTTTTTACCGCGATGTGCCGCAACAAAACGTGGCGTTTTTGCCGTGACAAAACGTGGCGTTTTTTACCGCAATTTTTTACAGGTCTAGGGTCACCAATGTAAAACGCCCAAATTCGAGCGTTCAATCTCCATAGAGAATAATGTATTTTTTCCCCTCTAGCGTTTTGGGGCGTCGCGCTTCAGGCGACAAAACGCTCAGGTGTGAATGCAGCCTAAGGACATTTACTTTCGGCAGGTCATTTTTTTTTTCTCCGTACATACCTTGATATTCTGATTTTGTCCAGGGCTTCCGCGTTCTGATGACTCCAGGACTGGGCGTTCCTATCCCTGCCTCAGGGTTCCGATGACTGCGGGACTGGGCGTTCCTATCCTTTGGTTCGATGATTGACGGCTTGTGAAACAGGTCCCCTGTCGCACAACGTGCGTCACCACACTTGCCTGCCACCAGTTGCGGATTGTCACTTGCCATGTCACCTGTCGCATGTTGCGGAATGTCACTTGCCACGTCACCTGACGCATGTTGCGGAATGTCACTTGCCACAAGTTGCGGAATGTCACTTGCCTGCCACCAGTTGCGGATTGTCACTTGCCATGTCACCTGTCGCATGTTGTGGAATGTCACTTGCCTGCCAACAGTTGCAGATTGTCACTTGCCACGTCACCTGCCACAAGTTGCGGAATGTCACTTGCCTGCCACCAGTTGCGGATTGTCACTTGCCATGTCACCTGTCGCATGTTGCGGAATGTCACTTGCCACGTCACCTGTCGCATGTTGCGGAATGTCACTTGCCTGCCAACAGTTGCAGATTGTCACTTGCCACATGTTGCAAATTGTCACCTGCCCCCTCACCTGCCACACCTTGCGGATTGTCACGTGCTAAGGTGGTGTTTTGCTTGTCAGAGTCAGGCAGCAGAGAGATGATGTAATCTCTCTGCTGCCTGCACAGTGAGGCCGGAAGTTACTGCAGGGATGCTGGGCGGGCGCGGGGCGGTGAGAGATAATGTCATCACTCTGCTCCCCCGGATTGTTGATTGGCCAGCCGCCCGCTCACCCACAGAGCCGACCAGCTGACCGCCCACTCTCTGACTCTCACTCGCCGCCCGCCCACACACCGAGGCACCAGGCAGCCTACACTGTCACACGCTCTGTCACTCGCACGCGGAGCCGCCCGCTCAGACTCTCAGGCGCTCGCAAGTTCCGCAACTAAAACAAATTTCTCGGGGTGGCAATTGCCCCATTGTCCCCCCTTGATCCTCCCCTGCACAGTTGCCATCTGCGTTCTCTTCAGCGCAGCAAACATCTGTACCCGATTACACAACACATTATGACATCACAAAGCCAGCTGGATCAGTGCAAATTTTCCAGAAAGCCGCAGAATGAGATTTAGGACAGTTTAATTTTGGCTCTCGCTCCGTCCTGCAGCACAAGATACCAGAAAAGTTTGATGATCTATTCGAAGCTGTGTCCGCGTCGTACATTACCGATGACAGCCTTGTAATACACTGCCGCAAAAACTGAACACAAAACACGTCGTAAAGGAAAAACAATTCAATTTAATCTCGCACATATAGAGCTGCGTTTTCATGGCGCCGCCATCAATCTTGTAACGGCAAATTGATAAAAGGAGAGAATCCCTGTAACATTTTCACGCTCGTCCCAAATTTCACTACCTCGGTTAGCCTGTTTTTTTATGGCCGCAAATCCATCTTCCTGCAAAGTTGTTACAGTTCTATGGCCGGTTTAATGGATCATTCACAGTCTAACCTGAGCCAAGTACCTCCCGGGGGTGTTATATTTGTTCCGCCTTGTAGTCTGATGGATTGCATGCATTATTTTTTTTATTAAATGATGGCCCTATCGATACAATGAGTATCAGCTATTTTATCACATTCAGTGTAGAGCTGGCAATATTTTAAAGGGGCCTGTACTTGTACCATGGCTGACTTGGCAGCTGCCCAGGTCTCCACTCTCCCCGGGGGCCCCAGTCATGTTACTGCAGATCTGCTGCAATTGCCTAACGCGGCTAAGTGGGCTTGCAAATGGCGCCAAGAGTTCCTTCCCTGCTACTTCTTGCTACCAGAACAAAACTCTCTGCCATCTTGTCAGGGACGCAATCAGGGGGGTACAGGCATGGCCCCCCTCCCGTTTTTTATTTATTTAATTAAATTTAATTTTTTTTGCATTTTTACACCTGTAAGGGGCCCGATGGTCTCCAGGGCCCTTTACATGCCCGGTTGGCCCCCCTCCAATTTTTTTTTATTTATTAATTTATTTTTTGTGTTACACTTGTAAGGGGCCCGATGGTCCCCAGGGCCCCTTACAGGCCCGGCTGGACTCCCTCCAGTTCTTTTATTTTTTAAAAGATTTTTGGTCCCCTTAGGCTGCGTACACACAATCGTTCCAAACTGATGAGAATGGACCGAGGTTCAGTTTCATCGGTCCAAACCGACGGTGTGTATAGCCCATCGGTTCAAAACCCGCGCATGCTCAGAATCAAGTCGACACATGCTTGGAAGCATTGAACTTAGCACGTAGTGTGTTTGACGTCACCGTGTTCTGACCCGATCGGTTTTTGGAACGATGGTGTGTACGCACATCAGACCATCAGGCCACTTCAGCGGTGAACCGATGGAAATGGCCCGTCGGACCATTCTCATCGGTTTGAAACGACCGTGTGTACGCGGCCTTACAGGCCCGGCTGACCCCCCTCCCGTTTTTTTTATTTATTTATTTTTTGCATTACACCTGTAAGGGGCCAGATGGTCCCCAGGGCCCCTTACAGGCCCAGCTGCCCCCCCCCCCCTGTTTTTTTTTTTAATATTTTTTTTTTTGCATTACACCTGTAAGGGGCCCAATGGTCCCCATGACCCCTTACAGGCCAACCAGCCCCCTCCCTTTTTTTTTTTTTTAATTTTTTTTTTTTGCATTATGCCCTCACGTCAGGAAAGAAGAGGTTATACTTTTTTTTTGTCAGCACCCCCCCCCCCCCCCAGTTCTCTGCTCCAGGGGGGCCCTGCCTAAAGCTGTGTAAGGGGCCCCAAAATTTGTGATGGCTGCCCTGCATCTTGTGCTCATATGCATGGCAGAGGTAGGGTAACCACATTTCCAAACTGCCATTCAAGGACATCCCCCCCCCCCTTCCTAAAAATCAGCTTGTGCTGTAAAGAATCACAGCACAGCCGGGGCAGCGGGTGCGCGCTCTACCCAGAAGCACTGATCAGGCCCCTTCCAAAAAATTCCGCCGCATCGCCACTTTACTCAATGACAGTACTTGTCCTGGCCTGCCGAGGCCTGCTTTACCTTGTTCCAATGCTTGCTCTACAGTGATTAGACACAAGAGGCCGGATTTATGATTTCTCTAATCACAAGCGTGGGGGTGTTGGGGTGTTGGGGATTGTGCCTCTCCAGACATTCCCGGCCAGGACAAGTACTGTCAGTGGGTAAAGCAGCAATGTGGTGGCCTTTTTTGGGGGCATCAGATCAGCTCTGGGGGGTGGCTGTGTCAGTTTTATTCCGGGAAACTGTATTGTCCTGGTATTAAGGTGCCCGGAACAGAGCTGCAAAATGCTGGGCTGTTCGGGCAATCCGGGACACTTGGTCACCCTAGGCAGAGGCCTTCTCTCAACATTCCTATATTGGAGGGGGGGTGGGGCGATGGCCGGCAATCCCCCCCCCCTGGCAATCGACCCCCCCACGAGAAAGACTGATGGGTTGGTGGTGATCAGGGCATTATCTTTTGGAGTCAGGGGGAATGAAGAGCTGGGCGCCGAACCAGAAACCAAGATACGCCTGAAAATAGGCTGCATCCGACCGATGTAACTTTCCTACGCCGGCGTATCCTGGGCGCGCGTATTTACGCTGTCGCTCCCATTGATTTTCGATTCAAATATGCAAATGAGTGAAATACGGCGATTCACAAACGTAGTTGCGCCCGGCGCATAATATACACGGTTTGTGTAAGACTTACGTCCGGCGTAAATTTATTCCCCATATAGGAGGCGCCGCAACTCATGCAAAGGTATGGACCAGGGAACACAAGCCGTCGTATTTTACGTCGTTTACGAAGTTCGTGAATATGGCTAGGCGTAGGTTACGTTCACGTCGTAGGCAGTGATTCGACGTATCTTAGGCGGCAGTTTCAACGTCATTCTGAGCATGCGCACTGGGATGCGTCCACGGGACAGCGCATGCGCCGTACGTTATTCGTGTCTTTATGACGCTCAGTGCATCATTTTACATGGGGTCACGCCTCATTAGCATGGCTCACGCCCACTTCCACCTACGCTGGCTTACGCCGAGGAAACCCAGTGTAGATTTGAGAGCGAGTGGGGGCGAGTGCTTTGTGAATACAGTGCTTGCCTCTGTGCGCTGCGTCGGCCTAGCGTATATTCGATACGCTACCCTGGCATAAATATGCGCCGATTGTATGTGAATCCGGGTCATTGTGTGGATCAGTCTCCTATAACGGGGTGGAAAGCCCAATGCTATTTTTGAAGCTGGTTCATGAACAAAGCCCAGGGCACCTGACTGTTCACAGCTGCAAAGGTTTATCAGCAAATCTGTTAGGAGAGTGTGACATTTTCTATTTTCCACCTTTATAAATACAACCTTTGTTACAGAAACCTGCGTTTAACAAGAAAAGACGATGGAATCCAAAGGCGGAAATTCTCTTTTGGAAGGGTAAAGGCGTTGGGGCATATTAACGTCATAACTACTGTAGGTATTACCGTATTTATTGCGGTATAACGCGCTCCCGCGTATACCGCGCACCCCTAAAGTGACCCCCAATCCTGTGGAAAAAAAGTTATTTTTGTACTTACAGTTTTGGTGTCTTGCGCGGTGTCCATCGGCGGCCTCGTCGGGTCCGGCGTCCTTCTGCGGCTTCGGGTGTTCTTCTGCGGCGGGTCCGGTGTCCTCTTCGGCGGGTCCGGCGTCCTCCTGCAGCGTCCTCGCGTCCTCCCCGCTTGTTTCCCGCGCCGAGTTTTGAATACTGCGCCAGCATATACCGAGCGCAGTACACTCGGGCAGGCTCGGCAACTGTCTCGCTCACGTCCTGTACGTCCAGGACGTGACCGCGGAAGAAGCCGAGACTGGCCGACTATACCCGAGTGTACTGCGCTCGGTTTATGTCGGCGCAGTATTCAAAACTCGGCGCGGGTATCGGCGTATATCGCGCACCCACGATTTTGCCCTGATTTTCAGGGAAAAAAAGTGCGCGATATATGCCGATAAATACGGTAAGTGAAAGATCTGTCAGTGAATTTATTGAATTTAAATCGGGATGAGCAAATTTTTGCAAATTTAACCACTTCCATACCGCGCCTATTCTGGCACTTCATGTAAAAGTCACAGGGCCAGATTCACAGATATCTGTGGCGGCGTAACGTATCGTCTTTACGTTACACCGCCGCAAGTTTTCAGCGCAAGTGCCTGATTCACCAAGCGCTTGCGTGTAAACTTACGGAGGTGTATAACGTAAAGCCGTCCGGCGCAAGCCCGCCTAATTCAAATGGGGCGTGTACCATTTAAATTAGGCGCGTTCCCGCGCTGAACGTTCTGCACATGCTCTGTGTGAAAATTTCCCGACGTGCTTTGCGCAAAATTATGGCGCCCAACGTATTTTTTGAACGGCGACGTGCGTTACGTCGTTTCGTATTCCCGGACGTCTTACGCAAAAAAAAATATTGAAATTCGACGCGGGAACGACGGCCATATTTTAACATGGCTGTTCTAAATTTAAGCCATGAAAAAGCAGGCTTATGTTTGCGACGGGAAAAAACGACTAGCGACGACGTAAGAGAACGCGCGTATCTTCGTGGATCGCCGTAATCAGCTAATTTGCATACCCGACGCTGGAAAACGGCGCAAACTCCACCCAGCGGCCGCCGGAGAATTACATCTACGATCCGAAGGCGTACGAAGCCGTACGCCTGTCGGATCTTAGCCAAATGCTGTTGTATCTTTGTTTATGAATTACAAATAAAGATACGACGCGGCAAATTTGAAAGTACACCGGAGTATCAGCAGATATTCCGGCGTACTTTTTCTGTGAATCTGGCGCCATAGCCGCTCACTGTATCACTCGGCGCGCCGCGTCACTGGATGTGATTGACAGCAGTGCCAGTTAATAGCTGCGCTGCTCTCAATCCATCCGCTCTAGCCAATCAACGGCCAGGCTGAGTGGCGAAGAGGATCTCTGGACCGAGCGCGGGACTTTCGAGGGGTCAGGTAAGTAAAAACCGGGGGCTCGGGGGGGGGGGGGGGGCGCTATCATCAGATGTTTTTTCACCTTAATGCATAGATTGCATTAAGGTGAATTTTTGTTTTCCTTTACAACTCCTTTAATTCTGCAGGACAGTAAACTGGCCCTTTGTTTAGAACGTTTGGAGACCCCTGGTCTATACCAAACCCGCAGAATCTTGAGAGTTGCCCCCCCCCCCCTTCATCGAGTGAAAACCTCAGCTGTGCATGTTTACCTATGAGACTTTGTAGAGGGGGTGTGTGTCCCTTTTCTTCATTCAGGTCTCAGATTACACTCAGCTCTTTGCTCCGTGTTCTGCAGTGTGTAATATCAGATTTACCTCTTGTTGAGCAGACCCAGAGGCATTGCTAGGGGTGTGCGGGGGGTGCGGTCCGCACCGGGTGACACTTTTTTTTTTTTTTTTTAGCTGACATGCCCAGCCTGCCCTGTGCAATCCCAGCCTGCCCTGTACCACCCCAGCCTGCCCTGTACCACCCCAGCCTGCCCTGTATCACCCAGCCTGCCCTGTACCACCCCAGCTTGCCCTGTACCACCCCAAACAGCCCTATACCACCCCAGGCTGCCCTGTACCCCCCCCAAACAGCCCTGTACCACCCCAACCTGCCCTGTACCACCCCAACCTGCCCTGTACCACCCAGCCTGCCCTGTACCACCCAGCCTGCCCTGTGCCACCCCAGCCTGCCCTGTACCACCCCAGCCTGCCCTGTACCACCCCAAACTTTCCCATTCCACCCTAACTTGCCCTGTGCCACCCTAACTTGCCCTGTACCACCCCAATCTGCCCTATGCCACCATAACTTGCCCTATACCACCCCAACCTGCCCAATGCCACCCTAACTTGCCCTGTACCACCCCAACCTTTCTCATGCCATCCCAACTTGCCCTTTGCCACCCTAACTTGCACTATACCACCCCAACCTGCACTGTACCTCCCCAACCTGCCCTATACCACCCCAACCTGCCCTATGCAACCCTAACTTGCCCTATACCACCCCAAACTACCCTATATCACCCCAACATGCCTTATACCACCTTAACCTGTCCTCTACCACCCCACTACACCAACCTGCCACTATACCACTCTATACTACCCTAACCTGCCACTATACTGCCCTATACTATCATTTACAGGGGCTGGTTTGGGGTGCGCCCCGTGCCCATGCGCTGCCTGCTTGGTGCTGGGCAGCCTAGACAGAGGGGGTGACACCATGTTTTACCGCACCGGGTGACACCAACCCTAGTGACGCCACTGAGCAGACCCCCTAGATACATTTAGTACTGAAATAGGCCCTTGCAGTGCCGGTTCTCATTTGTACCCTTGTTAGCAGTGCCCCCCCCCCCCATTTTCCCATCATTGCTGTTTGTTGCTTTATTGTATAGTATGTCTGCATTCACCAAACAAGGAAAATTCACAGAAGATGAAATATCTCATCTTGGATCCCTCTCATCTTCGCTGGGGTGACCCGAATGCTACTGTGATGTTGGAGCTTCAGATGTTTCCTCTTTAGCGGTAAACATTCCCGTGCCGGGAGAACGCTATTTGTACACGAGCTTCGTTAAGGCAATACAGAGAGAGCCGTCTTCACACATACAAAGGGTCAGAGAGTTGTTTTGCCGAGGAAATCAAACGTGGCGCCTCCAGTGCAAAGGAAGAAGGCGAGAGCCGCAAACAAACCCTTCTCATTCCTTCTTTAATTCAAAGGTTGTGTGAAAAGTCCGATGTATGGAGCGCTGCGAACGCACGCTATAATTTTCATGTTTCCTATAACTAGTAGAAGATCCTGTGATGGGAGTTGAAAGACACTTTTTCTAGCAGGTAGAGTTGAAATTGATATTTTTTTTTCATGGGGAAAAAGCTGTTTTAAGCCATTTCCTCGCCTCGTTATCTACTGAGATGAAACTAACGCGGCAATGTATGTTTTGCTGCTAGACGCCGCCGATCTCTGAGGATTTTTCAATCTTCTTGTTACAATTGTTCTAATAATTTACACCAGTGCAGGGGTTATGTGAGCATCATTCTAGCCTCCCAGCACTGATGCCGCGTACACACGACCGTTTTTCGGGTTCTAAAAAATTACGTTTTTTTTTTAATGCCTTTAACCACTTAAGCCCCGGACCTTTAGGCAGCTAAATGCCCAGGCCAGGTTTTGGGATTCGGCACTGCGTCGCTTTAACAGACAATTGCACGGTCGTGCGACGTGGCTCCCAAACAAAATTGGCGTCCTTTTTTTCCCACAAATAGAGCTTTCTTTTGGTGGTATTTGATCACCTCTGCGGTTTTTATTTTTTGCGCTATAAACAAAAATAGAGCGAAAATTTTGAAAAAAAATGCAATATTTTTTACTTTTTGCTATAATAAATATCCCCCAAAAACATATATAAAAAAAAATTTTCCCCTCAGTTTAGGCCGATACGTATTCTTCTACATATTTTTGTGGAAAAAAATCGCAATAAGCGTTTATCGATTGGTTTGCGCAAAATTTATAGCGTTTACAAAATAGGGGATAGTTTTATTATTATTTTTTTTTTTACTACTAATGGCGGCGATCAGCGATTTTTTTCGTGACTGCGACATTATGGCGGACACTTCGGACAATTTTGACACATTTTTGGGACCATTGGCATTTTTATAGCGATCAGTGCTATAAAAATGCATTGGATTACTATAAAAATGCCACTGGCAGGGAAGGGGTTAAGTATGTTCCCTGGGTGTGTTATAACTATAGGGGGTGGGGATACATTGTATGAACAGACGGTCAGGCATTTCTCCCCTGACAGGACCGGGAGCTGTGTGTTTACACACACAGCTCCTGGTCCTCACTCTGTAACGAGCAATCGCGGGTGCCCGGCGGCGATCGCGCCTGCCGGGCACGCGTACGGAAGTCAGGGACGCTTCGAGAGCCGACGTAGAGCTACAGGCTCTCGCGCAGGAGAGCTGACCTGCCGCCGTAGAACTGCGGTGGCTGGTCAGCAAGTAGTTAAACATTACACATATGCCTAACCTTTTTTTCTAAGGCTCTAATTATCTTCACTCAGCGGCTCGAATCTCTACTTCCGGGTTTTCCTCCCGCGGGAGTGGGCGTGTACTTTGGTTTCCCTGGCGGCGCTATGTATGCTGGGAGGTCTCCGCAAGTGTCACGCTTTCTAGGAGACAAAGCGCAGTGCTGTCCAGCCAGACACCGCTACCCGGAAGTCTTGTGGGCTTCAGTATGCCCACAAGCAAAATGGCAAATCCCAGGATCATTCTATATAAGTTTTTCTTTTATACGAAAACGGACGGGGGATGATTTCCATCGCCGGACGAGTGAGTACTAAATTATTATATGAAACCACATTGAATGGTCTTTAAAAAAAAAAAACGATGTACCGCGGAACCCCCCCTTTAACCACTTGCCGCCCGCCATATAGCAGAATGACGACGACGAAGTGGTTGTGATATCCTGACCGGACGTCATATGACGTGATCAGGATATCACTGCCGGCGCGTGCCCGTGGGGGCACGCAGCTTACGAACATACAGAGGCTTCTTACCACGTGATCCGCTGTGACCAATCACAGCGGATCATCACGTGAACCAGGGGGTGCCGTAAATGTCTCTCCTCCGTCCACGCTGACAGGGAGAGCCAATCGGTGTCTCTCCCTGTCAATCGGCGTGTAGATTGTATTGGAAGCCGTGAGCGGTTATCAAGTGACCAAGGGAGGAGGTGTAGAAAGAGAAGCAGGGATGGACTGGCCATTGGGACTACAGGGAGTTTCCCGGTGGGCCGATGGCTCAGTGGGCCGGCTTCAGTGACAGCGGACTGCCGCCCCCCTCTGCTCCTCTGTCTCTCCCTTCCCACAGCGCTCACCTCCTCTTCCTCCCTGCAGCGCTCACCTGGGGGGAACAGAGAAGCAGGGGGAGGACCAGAGGAGCAGGGGGGACAGAGGAGCATAGGGGAGGGGACAGACAGCTGACTCAACAGCTATGGCCTGGGAGTTTCTCACTTCTGCCTAATCTTGTCCCATAAGGGGGGGCACCAAACTGATTCCTTGCCCCGGGTGAAATAATGTCTAGCTTCCCCACTGGTACTGCCTATAAGAGTACCATTACCAGCCGTTCTACTCTAATAAAAGTAGAATGTCTAGTGGCTAGTGAAGGGGGAGAGGGGGCTTGGGTGGCTGGGGGGGGGGGGGGGGGGTGGTAGTTGCCCGGCTGCCATGGGAGAGACCTGTCAAAGTGGGCCAGTCTGGATGAAGTCCAGAGCCATATTTCTGTCCCAGTCCAGCCCTGTAGAGAAGGTAAAGGGTCCAAGAACAGAACATTGGGGGACTCCCACAGAAAGGGGCAATGGAGAGAAGGAGACTCTAAAGTTGTAGGTAACACTGAAGGAGCGCTGTGATAGGTAGAAGGAGAATCAGGATAGAGCAGAGCCGGTGGTCAACAGTATCAAAGGCCGCAGAGAACGCATTTGATGGTTGCACTGGAGATTTACTTAAATGGGACTATTGCAGAGGCTGTAAGAACCTCTTTTCTTCATTCGGTCTAATTGCAGAATATGTTTGCCGTACCTTTTGAATAGTCCTGTAATAACTTCACCCTAATGCAGAAGATTCTTCTCTAAATAAAAGATTTTACAGTCCGCGTATTGTTTGAACGAGCACTCAAAACCCATTATGGCAAATTCACAGAGGTAAGGCTTAATAGCGCGCGCATCAATTATCCATTCCTTCTCCTTCCCGCTAATTGGGACAGGAATTATTAGTGTGCTGTAGCAATTCCACCCGGGAAAAAAATAAATAAACATTAAATCAGCATAATGGTATTTCACTCGATCTTTCCAAATGGCCAAAAATTAAATCCTTCCATATTTCCTAATTAGAGAAATGGATTTTGTGTCTTCTGGGTTCATGTGTCTTTTATTTAGATGTTTACAAAGCTTATTATCCAAGTCATTACTCCATTCGAGATGCAAAAATCTTAGGGGTTCTACCATTGCGTTTTATTAACGTAACAAAATTTTAAGTGAGCCTGTTAGTAACTTTCAAATCTGCAATAATAAGTACGGCAACAGTATTTTTTTTCACTTTTAATACATTTTTATTTGAAAATATCAAGATACAGGCAGGAATCTAAAAGAGCATACATACTGTATATTAATGCACAAAATGTTGCCCAAGTTGTAATGACCTGTGGTATAGGGCCGGGTTGAAACACAACAGAAGCTTATTGTTTTCCAGTCAATGAGGCCATGGCTCAGAGGTGATTACAATTCCTTGCTCTATAGGACAAAAATAATCATAAAATGAAAGCAATTATAATGGTCAGAAAATAAACATATTGTGAAATTGGAAGTGTTTCCTTATTCTGAAAAAAAATGTCACCTTATGTTGATGATCAGTGGAGAAATTGCCCTTTATATTGGTGCTCAGTGGAGAAATTGCCCTTTATATTGGTGCTCAGTGGAGAAATTGCTCTTTATATTGGTGCTCAGTGGAGAAATTGCCATTTATATTGGTGCTCAGTGGAGAAATTGCCCTTTATATTGGTGCTCTGTGGTGAAATGCTTCTCTACGTTGTTGGCCAGTGGACAAATATCCCCTTACATTGGTGATCTGTGGAGAAATGCCTTCTTATAATATTGCTGGTCAGTGGAGAAATGTCCCTTTACATTGGTGGTTAGTGGATAAATTACTCCTTATATTGCTGGTCAGTGGAGAAATGCCCCTTTACATTGGTGGTTAGTGGAGAAATGCCTCCTGACATTAATGGTCAGTGGAAAAATGCCTGATCACATGGTGATCACTTGGGGCCAGATCCTCCAAAAGAGATACGGCGGAGTAACTGCTGTTACTCCATCGTATCCCTTGTCCTAACTTTGGAACTGATCCACAGAAGCAGTTTTCCAAAGTTAGGCAGAAGATCCGGCATGTGTAATTGAATTACACTGCCGAATCTTAGGATGCAGTACCGTATCCGCCGCTGGGGGCATTTCGAGTCGAAATGCTGTTTCTAGTATGCAAATTAGCACTTAAGGCGATCCACAAAGCTTTCCAGCTTCGTTTTGTCGCCGTAAGTTTTAGTTTGCAAGTGTAAAACTAGGGCTGATGTTACAAAGTGTAAACTAGTCACACCATGTAAAAGCCCATTCCAGCGACGGCATTTGGTATGCATTCCCGAGGGAGAACTCCACGGCAATTTGTAAAAACAAAACCGGCATGGGTTCCCCCCCAGGAGCATACCAGGCCCTTAGGTCTGGTATGGGTTGTAAGGAGACCCCCCTACGCCGAAAAATCGACGTAGGGGGTCCCCCTACAATCCATACCAGACCCGTATCCAAAGCACGCTACCCGGCCGGTCAGGAAAGCAGTGGGGACGAGCGAGCGTCCCCCCCCTCCTGAGCCGTGCCAGGCCGCATGCCCTCAACATGGGGGGGTTGGGTGCTCTGGGGCAGGGGGGCGCACTGCGGGCCTCCCCACCCCAGAGCACCCTGTCCCCATGTTGATGAGGACAGGACCTCTTCCCGACAACCCTTGCCGTTGGTTGTCGGGGTCTGCGGGCGGGGTGCTTATAGGAATCTGGGAGTCCCCTCAAATAAGGGGGCCCCCAGATACCGGCCCCCCACCCTAAGTGAATGGATATGGGGTACATCGTACCCCTATCCATTCACCTGTAGGCAAAAAGTTAAAGTTAGTAAACACACAACACAAAGGTTTTTAAAATAATTTATTATTCTGCTCCGGAGGCCCCCCCTGTCTTCTTTATTAGCTCTATTACCAGGGGAGGCTTCTTCTTCCACTCTCCGGGGGGGGGGGGGTTTCTTCTTCCGCTCTCCGGGGGGGGCTTCTCCGGACTCCGGGGGTCTTCTTCCATCTTCTCCCCTCTTCCGCTGTTGACTCGGCGAACCCCGGTTCTTCTGCAGATGTCCGGTGCCTTCTTCTTCAGCGCTGGCTGCCTGCTATCTTTGTGTGTTAGCTCAATTTCTAACAGGCAGCCGGCGCGGTCTTCTGTGACGTCAGGGTCTTCTCTTCTGTTCTTCTCCCCTCTTCCGATGTTGTCTCGTCGCATCTTGTCGCTGTAATGATGGAAGCGCGCCTTGCATCCCATTTATATAGGCATCACCGTCCCATCATGCTCCGGCAGGTACCCACGTGGTGGGTGCCTACCCACGTGCACCCACCTACGGTTCGCCGAGTCAACAGCGGAAGAGGGGAGAAGATGGAAGAAGACCCCCGGAGTCCGGAGAAGCCCCCACCGGAGAGCGGAAGAAGAAACCCCCCCCGGAGAGCGGAGAAGACCCCCGGAGAGTGGAAGAAGAAGCCCCCCCTGCTAATAGAGCTAATAAAGAAGACAGGGGGGGCATCCGGAGCAGAATAATAAATTATTTTAAAAAGCCTTGTGTTGTGTGTTTACTAACTTTAACTTTTTGCCTACAGGTGAATGGATAGGGGTACGATGTACCCCATATCCATTCACTTAGGGTGGGGGGCCGGTATCTGGGGGCCCCCTAATTTGAGGGGACTCCCAGATTCCTATAAGCCCCCGCCCGCAGACCCCGACAACCAACGGCAAGGGTTGTCGGGAAGAGGTCCTGTCCTCATCAACATGGGGACAGGGTGCTCTGAGGTGGGGGGGCCCGCAGTGCGCCCCCCTGCCCCAGAGCACCCAACCCCCCCATGTTGAGGGCATGCGGCCTGGCACGGCTCAGGAGGGGGGGGGGGCGCTCGCTCGTCCCCACTCCCTTCCTGACCGGCCGGGTAGCGTGCTTTGGATACGGGTCTGGTATGGATTGTAGGGGGACCCCTATGTCGATTTTTCGGCGTAGGGGGGTCTCCTTACAACCCATACCAGACCTAAGGGCCTGGTATGCTCCTGGGGGGTGAACCCATGCCGTTTTTTTCTTTGAAAATTGGCATGGAGTTCTCCCTCAGGAATGCATGCCGAGCGACGCTGTCATTTTTTTTTTTTTTTTTTCCCGACACAACTTTTTTAAGCTTTCGCGATCCTCAAAACTCGGCGTAACGTAACTTCGCGCATGCGCAGTACGGCCGGCGCGGGAGCGCGCCTCATTTAAATGGGACTCGCTCCATTTGAATAGGAACGCCTTGCGCCGGCGGAATTTTAGTTACACAGCCTGAAATTTCTAGAAAAGTGCTTTGTGGATCGGGCACTTAGGTAGAAATTTTAAGGCAGTGTAACTTAAATGGGATTTTTTAAGTTACGCCAGGTTTTTGTGGATCTGGCCCCTGGTGACCAATGGGAAAAATGTCCCGCATTTTCCCACGGCCGCAGTACATCATGGCCAAGTGTACATGAAGCCTAAGGAGGCATTTCTCCACTGATCACCAATGTAAGTCCTCTTAGTTCTGTGGTCAGTGGCAAATTACTCCTTACATTGGTGCTCAGTGGAGAAATATCCTCCTGCATTGATAGTCAGTTGAATAAATGCCTCCTAACGTTGGTGCTCAGTGGAGAAACGTCTCCTTACATTGGTGCTTAGTGGAGAACTGCCTCCTGACGTTGAATGATTTGCCAATAGAGAAATGCCCCTTTCCATTGGTGGTCAGTGGAGAAATGATCCTTACAGTGGTCGTCACTGGTCAGTGCAGAAATGCTCCTTACATTGGTAGTCAATGCCGAAGTGCCCCCTTATATTGGTGGTCAGTGGAGAAATGTTATCTTACATTGGTGGTCAGTGGAGAAATGTTATCTTACATTGATGGCCAGTGGGAAGAATAACCTTTACATTGTTGGTCAGAGGAGAAAAATCTCCTCATATTGATGGTCAGAGGAGAAATGTCTCCATACATTGATGGCCAGTGGGAAGAATAACCTTTACATTGTTGGTCAGAGGAGAAAAATCTCCTCATATTGATGGTCAGAGGAGAAATGTCTCCATACATTGGTGGTCAGTGGAGAAATGTTATCTTACATTGGTGGTCAGTGGGAAGAATGCTCCTTACATTGATGGCCAGTTCGAAGAATGACCTTTACATTGTTGGTCAGGGGAAAAATATCTCCTCATATTGATGGTCAGAGGAGAAATGTCTCCATACATTGGTGGTCAGTGGAGAGCTGTCTCCTTACATTGATAATCAGTGGAGAAATGCCTCTCTACATTGGCAGTCAATGGGGAAATGCCTCCTTACACTGGTGATCAGTGTGGAATTGACCATTTACATTGCAAGTCAGTGTCATTGGGATATAAGTCAGTTACTGTTCATTGGTGAAGGAACCCCTAGTAACCTCAGGAAGAAAACCGATGTAAGGCTTCATGTACACTACAGCTTCTAAACTTGAGTTTAGAAGCTTCTGGTGTTTTTTTTCTCCTAAAACTCAACTCCATAAAAATATGTGTCCATGTACACATAGGCTTTTAATAGAGTTTAGGAGGTGCTGCGGTTCGGGGAGATTCAACCTACTTCTCCTTAACACGGAAGAATCGCTTTCAGGAATCGCGGCCAGCTTTTGCCACATATTGCGTTTTCCCACGGCCACAGTTCATCACGTCCAAGTGTACATGAAGCCTAAGGAGGCATTTCTCCTCTGAGCACCAATGTAAGTCCTCTTACATTGATGGTCAGTGGAGAAATGCTCCTTATATTGGTGTTTAGTGGAGAAATGCTCCTTATATTGGTGTTTAGTGGAGAAATGCTCCTTATATTGGTGTTTAGTGGAGAAATGCTCCTTATATTGGTGGTTAGTGGACAAATGCTCCTTATATTGGTGGTTAGTGGAGAAATGCTCCTTATATTTGTGGTCAGTGGAGAAATGCTCCTTATATTTGTGGTCAGTGGAGAAATGCCTTCTTACATTGGTGCTTAGTGGAAAAATGTCTTGTTACATTGGTGGTAATAGTAAATGATTGATTACATATGCCCTTGGGTGGTAATCAACACCCTTGTTAACTACAGTGCCATATCCTACTTAATTGATAGAGGGTTGTATAGAAAAAAATTACTTTGTAGGCACTTACTTAAAAATATATAACAAATTTTAATATTGCACAAATGTACAAATTTTGTTCACTGAATGCATCCAATAGAATACATAAAAGAAGAACTAAACAAAAAAAGATAAAAGAACCCTGCAACAAGTGATACTTACCTTTGAGTGCCGTCCTGTGTTTTTTTATTTTTTTTTCATATGGTTCTTTTATTTTTTTTTGTTTAGTTCTTCTTTTATGTATTCTATTGGATGCATTCAGTGAACAAAATTTGTATATTTGTGCAATATTAAAATGTGTTATATATTTTTAAGTAAGGGCCTACAAAGTAATTTTTTTATTGTTACATTGGTGCTCAGTCGAAAAATGCCTCTTTAGATTGGTGGTCAGTGGAGAAACTCTCCTTACAATGGTGGTTAGTCGAGAAATGCTCATTATATTGGTGGTCAGAGGAAAAACTCCCTCTTACATTGGTGCTCAGTGGAGTAATGCCTCTTTACATTGGTGGTCAGTGGAGAAACATCCTCATTTATTGGTGGTGTCCATTAGAGAAATGCCTCTTGGTGGCCAGTGGAGAAATGATCCTTACATTGGTGGTCAATGGAGAAATTCTTCCTTACACTGGTGATCAATGCGCAATTGACTATTTACATTGGATGTCAGCATCATTGGGATATCAATGAGCCATTTTTTATTGGTCAAGAAGCCCCTAGTAACCTCTGGAGGAACCCTAGAGTTCCACAGAACCATGGTTGAGAAAGCCAGATACAAAGACCAGCATACTCACAATGTGGTGCTGATTGATGTGCACAGCCTACTGGGGGTGTCTTGTTAGAAACCTGAATAGGCCAGTGAAGATGAAACATTTGACAATGGCAGCCCCCAAATTTCTATCCAGCAGCCTTAAAAATGTCACTGTCCAAGATTTGAGGGACAATCTACAGATCTTCATGAATACGCATGTAGTATGTAAAATTGTAAAGTCACATAAATTTAATTTTTTTCAATATAAATGTTTCAGTGCAAACCAAAAATCTGTACTGACTGACTACACCCACCGTTGATTCCCTTTGTATGGGGATCCAGAACATTTGTTGGGTAACCTCTCGTTTCCCATTATGTCTGACAATGTTCTCCTTATTTTGGTGGTCAGTGGAGAAACACCCTCTTACATTGGTGGTCAATGGAGTAATGCTGCTTTACAATTGGTGGTCATTGGAGAAACATCCTCTTTAACCACTTCATTACTGGGCACCTAAACCCCCTTCGTGCCCAGACCAATTTTCAGCTTTCAGCGCTGACGCATTTTGAATGACAATTGCGCGGTCATACAACACTGTACCCAAATTATATTTTTATCATTTTTTTCCCAGAAATAGAGCTTTGTTTTGGTGGTATTTAATCACCTCTGCGATTTTTTATTTTTTGCGCTATAAACATAAAAAAAAACAGAAAATTTTGAAAAAAAACACTATTTTTTACTTTTTGTTATAATAATATCCGATTTTTTTTAAAATAAAAATAAAAATTTCCCTCGGTTTTGGCCGATACGTATTCTTCTTCTACATATTTTTGTTAAAAAATTGCAATAAGCGTATATTGATTGGTTTGCGCAAAAGTTATAGCGCCTACAAAATAGGGGATAGATTTATTTATATATATATATATATATATATATATATATATATATATATATATATATATTTATTTTTTATTTTTATTTTTTACTAGTAATGGTGGCGATTTGCGTTTTTTTTTGTCAGGCCTGCGATATTGCGGCGGACGTATCGGACACTTTTGACACAATTTTGGGACCATTCACATTTATACAGCGATCAGTGCTATAAAAATGCACTAATTACTGTATAAATGTGACTGTCAGTGAAGGGGTTAACACTAGGGAGTGAGGAAGGGGTTAAATGTATTCCTGGGTGTGTTCTTACTGTGTGGGGGGAGGGGACTGACTGGGGGAGGTGACCGATGCTGTGTCCCTATGTAAAGGGACACAGATCGGTCTCCTCTCCTCTGACAGCACGTGGAGCTCTGTGTTTACACACAGAGCTCCACGTCCCTGCTGTCACCAACGATCGCGTGTACCCGGCGGACATCACGGCCGCCAGGCACTCGCATCGGCTCCCGAGCGATGCGCCGGGCACGTTGTTTCCCCGCTGCGCGCCCCCAGCGGCGCGCACAGGGAATGACAACAATAGGACGTCCACTCGGCACTTGAGAGCCGCGCTATGGACGAAAGACGAAACCCAAGTGGTTAATTGGTGTTCAATAGGGATATGCCTATTTACATTGGTGACCAGTGAAGAAAGGATCCTTTCATTGGTGGTCAATGGCGAAATTCCTTCTAATGCCCGGTACACACGCTCGAGATTTCCGACGGGAAAAAGTCAGTTGTGAATCCCGACGGTAAAAAAGAGAGCTGGTTCTCTTTTTTTTTTTTTGCCGGCGGGTTTGGCAGTTTTCCCATCGGAAAAACTGCGAGGGAGCATACACACGGCCGGGATTCCCGGCCAAAAGCTCTCTTCTCAGTTTTTCCGTCGGAAAACCTGGTTGTGTGTACGGTGCATTACACTGGTGATCAGTGCATAATTGACCATTTACATTGGATGGCAGCATTATTGGGATATCAATCAGCCATTTTCCATTGGTCAAGAAGCCCCTATTAACCTCTGGAGGAACCCTAGAGTTTCACAGAACCATGGTTGAGAAAGTCAGATACTGAGACCAGCATATTTACGAAGCGGTGCTGATTGGTGGGTACTGGGAGGTGTCCTGTTAGAAAAACCTCAATGGGTCAGTGAAGATGTCTCCTCAAAAATTTGACAATGGCAGCCCCCAAATTTCTATCCAGCAGCCTTAAAAATGACACTGTCCAAGATTTGAGGGACAATCTACAGATCTTCATGAAATATGACACATCTAATATCTAAAATTGTGAAGGTCACGTTAGAGTCACAGGGCCGGATTCAGATACCTGAGCGTATCTATCCGGCCGGCGTAACGTATCTTAGATACGTTACGCCGCTGTAACTTTGGGCGCAAGTTCTGTATTCAGAAAGAACTTGCGCCCTTATTTACGGCGGCGTAACGTATGTGTTGCGGCGTAAGGCCGCGTAATTCAAATGGGGATGTAGGGGGCGTGTTTTATTTAAATTTTCCTTGACCCCGCGTTTTTAAAAAAAATTTTTGAACGTCGCATGCGCCGTCCGTAAAATATCCCAGTGTGCATTGCGCCAAAGTACGCCGCAAGGACGTATTGGAATCGACGTGAACGTAAATGACGTAAAGCCGTAGTCGCAAACGACTTACGAAAACGACGTAAAAATTTCAAAACTCGGCGCGGGAACGACGGCCATACTTAACATTAGCTACGCCTCATATAGCAGGGGTAACTATACGCCCAAAAAAGCCGTACGTAAACGACGTAAAAAAATGCGCCGGCGGGACGTACGTTTCTGAATCGCCGTATCTACCTAATTAGCATATTCCTCGCGTAAACATACGGAAGCGCCACCTAGCGGCTAGCCTGAAATTGCAGCCTAAGACACTTAGGCCCCGTACACACGACCGCGGACCAGTTTCAGCGGACATGTTCGGTCGTGTGTACGGCCGACGGACAATTTTCCGGCGGATCGGACAGGTTTCCAGCGGACAAATGTTTCTTAGCATGCTAAGAAACATGTCCGCTGGAAGCCTGTCCATTGGACATGTTCGGTCGTCTGTACAGACTCAAAGCCCTCTCATGCGTCGAAGTGATTCGACGCATGCGTGGAAGCATTGACCTTCCAGGGGCGCGCACGTCGCTGCGTCATCGGCGCATCCACGTCACCGCATATCGTGTCCGCGCGGATTTTGGTTTGATGGTGTGTACAACCATCAGACCAAAATCCGGCAGTGGACATGTCCGATGAAAACGGTCCGGCGGACCGTTTTCATCGGACAGTCCGTCCGTGTGTACGAGGCCTTACACCTTTTGGATCTTAGGGAAATCTATGCGTAACTGATTCTCTGAATCAGGCGCATAGATACGACCTCCCGAACTCAGAGATACGACGGCGTATCAGGAGATACGCCGTCGTATCTCTTTTCTGAATCTGGCCAACAGAATTTATTTCCAATATAAATGTTTCAGTGCAAACCAAACATCTGTACTGATTGAACACCCACCATTGATTCCCTTTGTATGGGGATGCAGAACATTTGT
Organism: Rana temporaria; assembly: GCF_905171775.1. Lineage (NCBI taxonomy): Eukaryota > Metazoa > Chordata > Amphibia > Anura > Ranidae > Rana > Rana temporaria. The sequence continues at coordinate 18,009,665 of NC_053493.1, forward strand.
TGGGTAACCTCTCGTTTTCCCACTCCGTCTCTGACAATTTTCGCTGTACTCCGGCACCTGGCCTTCATCATCAACAATGGCATACTGCTTATACAATACGAACTTTCCAGTACATATGTATACAGTTCCAGCTCGGCTCGTCTTAGAAAGCCTCGGCGAAGGCCAGCAAATGTTTTTGTGTGAGAAAAGACAATGGTAAGAGCGCATTAGCGTTGCTAGGTGACTGTACATAAGTCAATGATCTGCAGAAAATGGTGGTGAATGAAAAATGGAAAGCAATTAATGCGATACAATAGATGCAAAATAAAGCGTTTTTATAGAAAAAGACGAGATGAGGAATTCAAGAGTGATAAAGAGACGTGATGAGCTGGCAAGGATTCACTTGGAAGTTTTAGAACAATGAAAACCAAAAAGCAGAAAAAAAAAGGATTTTGACATACATGTATTGACAATATTTTATATTAATTACCATATATACTCGAATATAAGCCGACCCGAATGTAAGCCGAGGCACCTAATTTTACCAAATAAAACTGGGAACACTTATTGACTCGAGTATAAGCCTAGGGTGAGAAATGCAGCAGCTACTGTAAGTGGAAAAGAGGGTCAACAATGCCCATTTGCAGCCTCAATGTACCGATTTGTAGCCTCACTGAGCCCATTTGCAGCCTCACTGTGCCTATCTGCATGTCTCACTGTGCTCATTTGCATGCCTCACTGTGCTCATCTGCATGCCTCACTGTGCCCTAGGGGTGCAACGGATCAAAAAAATCACGGATCGGATCGATCCTCGGATCAGGAGTCACGGATCAGATCGATCCTCGGATCAGCAAAAAAAGAAAAAAAAGACTAATCTTGTGGTGCCCCCCTCCACTCCACTCTGGTGCCCACCCCTCCTCGGGTGACTCTGGTGCCCCCCCCTCCTCGGGTGACTCTGGTGTCCCCCCCCCCCCTCCTCGGGTGACTCTGATGTCCCCCCCCCTCCTCGGGTGTCCCTCCTCCTCCGCTCAGAACAAACAGTCTTTTTCCTACCAGGTGCAGATCTCAAAGACAGTTCCACGTGCAGATCTCAAAGACAGGTCCACATGCCTGCATACGGTGGTCCCGGGTCTGTAGCCAGCGCAATGATGCGGGGAGGAGTGTAACGCTGTGCACTGGCAAGCACATGGGGTGGAGCAAGATGGCCGCCACTCCGGAGCTAGGCCGAAGCTGGGGACTTTCCTGCGGCCGAGGCTCCGGAGCGCTCCGCGGATCGCGGGGTGTGCCGATCCGAACGGGGTGACCCGTTCGGATCACGGAATCGGTGACGATCCGTTGCACCCCTACTGTGCCCATCTGTATGCCTCACTGTGCCCATTTCCCTGCCTCACTGTGTCCATCTGCAGCCTCATGTACCTGATCTCCAGAACACCGGCGCTGTGACATGCAGTCTAGTCAGTGGTCGTCCAGTGTAACAATGCCCCGCCTCCTACTCGTCCTCGCCCGTGACAGAACACTGATTCTGTTTTCCAGCAGTGGGTCAGTGATCCACCTATCACGGACAAGTATGAGGAGAAGGCGGGGCTTTGTTGCACTGGACGGCCGCTGACTAGACTGAATGTCGCAGCGCTGGGAGATCAGGAGCATGAGGCTGCAGATGGGCACAGTGAGGCAGGGAGACTCGAGTATAAGCCAAGGGGGGCTTTTTCAGCACAAAAAATTTGCTGAAAAACTCGGCTTATACTCGAGTATATATGGTATATATGTATGTAAGGGACAGAAAACTGCTGGCTGAGGTATTGGAGGCTGGATAACTGGTGGAAGAAAAAATATTGCTCCTGTGGTGCTATTGTGTTTTGCCAGTAGGGGGCCTGAAGGCAATGATTAATGCAATGTTTACTGCTACCTGCTATAGCCGCCGGCAGTAATCACATGTAAAAAGATTGCTGGATCGACTTGGATACAAACAGCTTGCGCATACATGGATCAAATCTTGCCCGGAACTGGCTAAATTTTGATCCATGTATAGCTGGCTTAACAGTTCCCTCCAACAGTTTTGTCCAGCGGTGTCTCCGTTGCTCTTCCAATGGGCAGGAAGTGTCTTACTGGTACTGATCCAGGCACTCCAGGCCCCTCCCTCCTAACTAGTGCCCCCAAAGCAAGCAGCTTGGGGGCACCCAGGCATTCTTGCTCCCGAGCTGCTGCTCTGTGTGTCCATTTGCATGTGGAACACGTCTTCGCTCCGCTCCCACTTGCTCCTCCTTGGCTTATTTACCATGATCGACAGTATCAGGAGCCAATGGCTTCTGTCTCAACCGATGAGGAGGAAGAGATGCAGGATAGCCAAGGCTCTCGTGCAGATCACTGGATAGAGATGGGGCTCAGGTAAGTTTTAGGGGGGGAGGGGGGCATTAATGAATGCATGAAAGTAAAAAAATTTGAGCCTTAAAGCGGAGGATCACCTTCAAACTGAACATTGTATTTATCAGAACTGCAGCCTTAATAAATGCATAAACCGCTGTGTTTTTTTTCCCAGGTCTCTACGATTACCTTAATTCCGATGCATTTAGCCTCACTTCCGGGTCTTGTTCCCCACGGGAGTGGGTGTTTCGCTCCTTTTCCCCGACGCGTTATGGGAGCTGTGTGCAATGTCTCCTGGGAGTGACGTTTTAACACTCACAGGAGACCATCAGAAATAGCCAGGCGTGTATTCTCACGCTAGCTCGAGTGTCACGTGACTTTATGGGGGCATCGCATGACGGAATCCAGGAAGTCTTTGCTTGTGGGCTTCACAATGCCCACAAGCAAGATGGAAAAGCCCAGGATTATTTTTTAAAAGTTCTTATTTAGGACGGAAACCGAACAGATAGACGTACAAGCGGCTAGCAAGTGAGTGGTACATTGCAATCTATATTACTAAGCATTGCACATTGTAACAAAAATTGCAGAACCCGCGGAACCTCCGCTTTAACAACCACTTTAAGGATTGATAAGCTCCAATATATACATCCTTTGTACTTTGGGCTTAATATAGCTTTAATTACCGTATTTATCGGCGTATACCGCGCACTTTTTTGCCCTTAAAATCAGGGCAAAATCGTGGGTGCGCGATATACGCCGATACTCGCTTCCCGTGCTGTGTTTGAATGCGGCCGCCGACATATACCGAGCGCAGTACACTCAGGTACACTCGGCCATGCTTGGCACCCCTCGCGGTTATGCAAGATAAGCCGAGCGTGGCTGAGCGTGCCCGAGTGTACTGCGCTCGGTATATGTTGGCGACGGCGTTCAAACACAGCGCGGGAAGCGGGGATCGGCTCAGAGACCAGCGCGGGAGAAGCGGGGAGGACACCACGATGGCCGCAGACGGACGCCGGACAAGGACGCCGGGCAAGACACCAAAACTGTAAGTAAAAAAAATTCAAGAATGTCACGTCCAGATTAGGGGTGCGCGCTATACGCCGGTGCGTGCAATAGGCCGTTTAAATACGGTAAGTAGGGGACAAGTTCTTGATCAGCAGGCAATGGTATCGTCTGAGAATGTTGCAGAGTGAACAACAAACTACACAGCTAAGAATCTAGCAAGATTGCTTAAACACACACCTACAGTATTGCATTAGCCACAGAGGACCTTAAAGTGGTTATAAAGTCTAATTCTAAAATAAAAAATAAGTTATGCTTAGCTGCTCTGTGCAATGGTATTCTGCAGAGTGTCCCTAAACCTCCTCTTCTGGGGTTCCCCACTGGTGTTCTCCTCTCCTCCTCTTATTTGTGTGCCCCCACAGCAAGCCGGCTGCTGTGGGGGCACTCATGCTGGGGTGTGCCAGAGCCTCACTGGACTTGATTGACAGCAGCAGGAGCCAATGGCAGTGTCCTGTTCGAAAGGGAAGAAGGCAGGGTTCCGCTGCAGGTAGGAGGTGGTGATGGTAATGGGGCAGCTGGGCATAGAGCTACTGATCACTTTCCTACAGTGGGTGGTGTGGTGACCGCCCATGGCTCAGTAAGAGTGGGAGAGCCTGGGGGGGGGGGGCACAACTGCAGGATACAGAATGGAGAGTGGTGTGAGAGCAAGGCAAATCCAGGCTCTCCCATGCTTAATCTCACATGTGTAGCACTAACCCTGCAGGGACTGCTGGTAATTGGTTCCCCTATTCTTGCACAGTCTGGCAACAAGCGTTTTCTACTTTCATCCAGATACAAGGAAAAAGTCTCTGAGCTCGGTTTGTTGTCTTGGATAGAGTAAGGCCCCTTTCACACGGGGTTGATCAGTAATGCTCAGCGGGGATCGCTCCGTTGATCCCCACTGAGCCGGCGGATGACAGGGTGGTCCCCGCACACTGTGCAGGGACCGCCCTGTCTTTTCTCTGCTCTCCCCTATGGGGGGGATCGGATGAACACGGACCGTCTGTCCGTGCTCACCTGATCCGCCAGACGGATGGAAAAGTAGGTTATTCCTCCGTCACACTTTGGCGGATCGGAGCGGGATGGATGTCAGTGGGCATGTCACCGCTGACATCCGCGGCTCCATAGAGGAGCACGGAGCGCCCGTTCAGGTCCACCTAAAAAACTGGCAGGCGGACCTAAACGGGCCGCCCATGTAAAAGAGCCCTAAAGGGGTTATGGGATGCCCAGCTTGACCAAAACAATGAATGGGAACATCTTCCCCCTTATGTACAAAATCCTGGCCTGTCCTCCTTTCTGCACTCTGCCAATCTTTAGTGATCAAAAGAAAAAGTCCCTTGAGGACTAGAAGGTCTCAGTCTTCTTAGAAAATAGCACAATATGTTGTAAGATGCATACAGGAGTATCTCCTCTCCTCTGTAGAACTGATCCCAACTTTACTGCCAGAAGGAACTACCAGCCCTACTGGCTGCTTTGTCCTATGGTCCACCTGGCTGCTCCAAAGATCTCACAGGACAAGGGATAGGAAGGCTTAAGCACAACTCTGTCCTCCTGAAAGCTTGCTACATGTGGCAGTCTTTCCCCTTGTGAATCCCTGGGTGTGCTGATGTACTCACACTATCCTCTTTGCTCCCTGCTGCTCCTCAGGCAAGATGGCTCATTACCCTAACTTTGTTTAGTGTCTGCTTATATTAGACCAATGTTTCTCAACCTTTTTCTAGTCGGGGCGCCCTTGAAAAGTATTTTTTTTTTTTTTAAAGTGTAAATTTTATTGTACATGTTCACAGCATAACACAGCAGCTTAATACAGTACATATTTTCACATCTCATGGAACATAAGGAGTTTCAGCGTCATTATAGTACATCATGTACACAGTATTTGACAAGCATATTCCTTGTACTCTTTTCCTTTTTTTTTCACAACCTTAACAGGGGATAAACCAAAACTGATACCGACAGAGCTAAAAAAAAAAAAAAAAAAAAAAAAAAAAGGGGAAAAAAAACCTCCTTTTATTATTATTCTAGTATTAGCAATAAGGGGGAGGGGAGAAGGGTTATCCCCCCCTGTATCCCCTAGGACCGAGTTCTATCTAATCCGGCCTCCAATCGGCCAGCCAGTTCCCACTGTATGAGTTTTGGCCTACAAATCACATCATACTCTTTAAACTTCTACATCTCCCGAGACCTTCTCAATCCATCCCGCCCACACCTTCTCAAACTTTTTTGGGCAGCCTCTAGCCGCATATGTCAGCTTGTACATCGGCAGTGCATTATTCACTATTTTCAGCCAACCCTGCAGAGACGGGGGGGATGGTTTTCGCCAGTTCATGGCCAGAGCCTTTTTAGCGTAACAGAACAGTATTCTTAACAGTATTTTCTTTGATACAGATAATTCCTCCTCCTCCAGGTCACCTAACAGGCACCTAGCCGGTGAGTATATATTAGGTAGTTCCAGGTTAGCCTCCAGGAATGTCAACACATCCTTCCAGAACCCCTCCACTTGGGGGCACGTCCAGACCATATGGAAAAAATCGCCCTCCGCCGCCTGGCAGCGGGGGCACTCAGGTGAATCCCCTCTACCCATTTTGTGTAGCCGTTTGGGAGTGTAATACACTCTGTGTAAGTAGTTAAATTGTGTAATTTTATCTCTGGCCGAGATCATCGAGGGCACCAACGAGTCAAGGGCTTCAGCCCACGACTCGTCAGTGATCGAGGGTATGTCTGCTTGCCACTGCGCCCTAACTCTCTCCATTCTAGGAGAGGAGGACGTCAACAGCATAAAATAGTATCTAGAGATCAACTGGGAGTGATCCCCATCTGTAAGCAATTTCTCCATTTTGGAAGGGGAGAGCGCCACCACCCCCCCCCCATATTGTGCCGTTACGGCATGCCGCAGTTGCAAGTATCGGAAAAAGAAAGTGTTAGGGAGCCCGTACTCCGTCTTCAGGTCTATAAAACTCCTAAATACCCCGTTCCTGAACAGTTCATGGGCATATTTGACCCCGTATTTTGCCCAACACGACCCGTCCGGTACCTTGGCTATTTCTTTAAGTCGGGGATTATGCCACAGGGGGGCGTTGGGGGAGGCCTCCAGACTAGTACCCCCTACCCTAGCGTTGCAGGCATGGAATATTTTATATGACATTTTCAGTATATCCCCTCCCTTCGCTGGGTATGGGCCATTTCTATATAGAACATTAATCAGCCCCTCAAACGAGTGGACCATAGCCGCCTGAGTGGCCACCGATGCAATATGTAGGTTCGGGAACCCCCACCAGTGCACGTGCGTTAGCTGAGCTGCAAGATAGTAACAATGTAGGTTCGGCATGGCCAGTCCTCCCTCCCTTATTGGCAGATAAAGTGTGTCCAGGGATACCCTTGCGGGTTTAAGGCCCCAGAGAAAGGAGGTTAGCATTGTATTTATTTCTGTAAACCATCTTTTAGGGATATAAATTGGGGCATGCCAGAACAGGTACAGAAACCTAGGCAAATAGATCATTTTAACTATATTAATTTTCCCTAGGAGGCCCAACGGTAGTTTAGCCCATGTTCTTAGGCTTTCCTTCAGGCGTAACTTCATAGGGGTCAGATTATTATTCATATAAGCACTGCATGGCAGCTGGACCTCCACTCCCAGATAGCGGAATTTGGACACCACTTTTAGTGGAACATCTGGGGGTAACCTCAGGGTGTCATCAGAGTTGAAGGGGAACACAATAGATTTGTTCCAGTTCACCTTGAAACCTGAAAAGTTCCCGAAGTCTGAGATTAATTTTAGAGCGCTGGTCAGTGATCCCTCTGCTTCCGCCAAATAAAGAAGCATATCGTCCGCGTAAAGGGAAGTCTTTTCCTCCAGCTCATTAACCATACATCCCCTTACATTTACATCTGCTCTTATCTGTGCAGCCAACGGTTCTATCGCCAGAGCGAACAACAGGGGTGACAATGGGCACCCCTGCCGCGTGCCCCTGGCTATCGAGAACGAGTCCGTGATGACGTTGTTAACTCTAAGCCTGGCCCGTGGGTCAGCATATAGAATCTGGACCTACTTCGTGAACCTGGGGCCGAACCCCAACCGCCCAAGGACTGCTATAAGGTAAGACCATTCAATGGAATCAAACGCTTTATGCGTATCCAGAGATACCACCACCCTATTATCCGGTGTGGATCCCTCCGCCTGCAGGATAGTGAAAAGACGGCGCAGGTTAATTGCGGTCGACCTCTCAGGTATGAAACCTGTCTGGTCTTGGTGAATAATGGATGCAATCTTTGGATTTAGACGTTTAGCCAGTAATTTAGCAAGGATCTTAGCATCCACGTTAATTAGCGATATTGGTCTATAGGATTCGCATAGATCATGGTCCTTGTGCGGCTTAGGGATCAACACTATAAGTGCCTCCCTCATGGATTCAGGGAGTACCCCCCCCCCGATAGGCGTCCATATACATTTTAAGCAACTGCGGTGCCAGGCTGTCAGCATATGTACTATACCACTCAGCCGGAAATCCATCCATTCCCGGAGTCTTATTCGAGTTCAGGGAATGTATGGCTGATACTACCTCCTCCACCGTAATGGGGAGATCAAGTTCCGACGCCGCCTCCCCAGAGAGTTCCAGGAGGGGTATCGGGGCCAAGAATGCCTGTACTGCCTCCCCACCATAGTCCACCTTTGAGGCGTATAAATCTGAATAGAAATCTACAAATGCTTTAGCTATATCCTCCTGTGACGTGCAGATCTGCATCCGGGCATTATATATACGGGGGATAGATGTTGGTGCCTGTTGCGAATGGGCCAGGTAGGCCAGCAACCTGCTGTTTTTATCTCCAAATTCGAAGACACGTTGCGCTTGGTAAAGTAATTTTTTCTGCGTCTTTTCCACAAGCACCAAGTCTAACTGCCGTATACTCTCTCTCCACTTCACATGCATGTCCGGGGTAGGATTATCTATGTATGCCACTTCGGCTTCTGTAGCCAACTGTTCTGATTCTCTAACTCTCCACTCCCTGTCGGATTGGAACCGTTTAACCTCCCCCTTAATTACTCCTCTAAGTGTGGCCTTGAACGCGTCCCATGTAACCCCTACTGGGGCCTCCCCTCTATTTTCCACCCAGAAGTTATTAATGGACGGGTTAGGGTCCATGCTGGACCCGTGTTTCACCATCCTCGGGATCCTGGGTCTCTCCCCCACTGTTCCATGCAATTTGGCAGGATATTGTCCAAGTCTGGAGCACGTCAGGATGATTCAGGATATTTCCACGGCCGGAGCTCTGAGCAGAAGCGTCTTCACATCCCGGAAGTCGGCCACGCCCCCCTTGAAAAGTATTTTTAGTCTTGAGGCACCCCTGTCCAAGACTTGGTTCACGTCGCTGTGTGTTGCGGAACACGCGCAAAATCGCGCTCGTTCTTGACACACGGACAAATGCTCTGCTCTTTAGGGGTGCCATTAATTCTTAATGGTGCCCCATCCATTGGCAAACATGGGTTGCTTTTGTTGTGGCACAATTAAAAAAAAAGGGTCGGGGACTTCTTTCCCCGCAATACTGCGGGTAGGGAAATTAATGGGCTGCCCTACACGCAGCACGCATCCACACAGAACCAAGAGCTTGTTCACATGTCAGGCTGGAGGGGCAGTAAAACCACATGGTTGAGCTGTTTTTACCACCCCCAACTTTTGCTCCTTTAGCTGCAGAGGCAACAGCTGGGAGTGTAAACATGCTGTGGCTGCAGCTGGAGGTAAACCCAGGGTGAATGGGGCTGCACTGCAACTACCCCGCAACTGTGTGCATTGCATTTACGGGCTTAAAACAGGCGGTGAGGAGGCTGACAAATGCCCCTGAAAAGCTATATGAACACAAATTGCTTTTCAGAGGAGCAGCAGTCCTTACTTTTGTCACACACACACACACACACACTAACAGACATGTGTACACATGCACACATACACTGAAAAGAACTGTCAGAGCTGCACAACAACCAATCAGATCCAGAGTGCTGTAGCCATAAATGGAGGATGTGGGGTGTCAGTGACTGTGACAGCTGGTTATTCATAGCAGAGTCCCCCCCCTCACCACCTTACCCTTGGCCTCGCAGTCAGCGCAGAACTTGTTGTCCTCCTTCCTCAGCATACGAGACAGGATGGCCTGGTGCTGCTCATTCAGCTTCAGGGCCTTCTCCCTCTCTGAGCGGGTGGCCATGTCTGCGGGCAGGGGAGCAGTGGCTCTACTCTTTCTTCTTCCCCCTCAGGGAAAAGCGCGCCAGGCAGAGTTCAGGACGGTACCTGCGGCTCTAACGTCACAGAAGCAGTGCGTGAGTCCGACCCTCCCATAGCAACCGATGACGTATTCGGTTGCCAAGACGCAGTCGGGAGGCCCGCACAGCCAGCACAGCTTACCGAGTGCCGGGAAGTGAGTTTTACACAGCGGACCGACACGGCTGTAAAGACAAATGATAACAAAGTGCCCAGCAGTAGTGTTACATCAGATAGCTGCCATAGCTATCCCCTGCCCCTAAAATTTAGGGTCATTTTGCCGCGGCACACCTGGTGACTCTTCACGGCACACCACTGGTTGAGAAACGTTGTATTAGACTACTCCTATACAATACTTTCTATTTTAGACACATCACGTGTGTAACAGGCGCTCCTCGCGCCGTGGTAATGCGTTCCACGTTGGACCGCATACGGCGGCCGCACAATGACGTCATCGCCCGGCACCACGTGCGTTCCACCGTGGAACGCGTAAGTGCGCCGCAAATTACGGTGGTTTCCTTGAATCAGTGCTTATGCACTGCACCTGCCTCTACACTATAAACAGAGTGGTGTGCAGACTGCACACTGTTCTATTATTGTCAGCCGTAGCTCGGCCACGCTACAACCAATGGTGCCATCATTCCCCACTATAGAAAGATCTGCTGCATATATTCCACCTAAAAACAATTGCTGTTATTTATTAAGGCATCTAGCTATTAACATACTACTTGGGATAGACCGCTGTGCCTATGACTGTTTGCTAAGGAACATCTTAAAGGGACATCTACTCTCTAATTACCTGAGCTATATTTGCCTCTCATATACAACTATTAGTTGTCTTTACAACTCCTATTTACTACGTGCTTGACATAAGTGTCATTTGTTTATGGGCCTTGCCCTAACTTGCTGAACATGTTCGCTCTTTTCTATGCTAAGGGTTAATGGTATTTTCATACCTACTCCCTTAGTGTCCTAATGCATTTGTATATGTTTAAGTGGTATGATGTAGAGAACCCTCAAACTTCTGTTTGCGTGGAGTGACGCCTGGGGTCCCGTACTGATAATCACTTGCATATACAAGTGCATTGGAATCTTCAAGTGTATGTTATAATTTATTAAACGCTAAGCTTTGGTCGCAAGTTGTAATGCATCCAGCCTTAGTAGCTCAACGCCTTTCTTTATGTGAAATAGAGATGATGTAGAGAACCCCCAAACTCCTGTTTGTGTGGAGTGACCCCTGGGGTCCAATACTGAATTCTCACATAGAGAAGTGCATTGAAATCCTTGCTAGCCGCAGTTGTGGTTCACTCCATTCACCAGAGCTGTTACAACATGTTTGCTCCTGTTATATTTTTTACCTTACACGATAGTAAGGCTTGCAGGCACTACTTTGTCTTTTAAGGTTTTATACAAACTTGTCCTTGGTGAACTGTGGAATATCATTGTGTTTATATAACAAAAAAACATGTTGAGTCATTACTATGTTTATTGTTATTAGACATGTGCAAACTGAAATATTTTGTTTCGGATTTTCGTTTTCGTCCGGAAAATAAATGTATTTAGTTACTCCCGAAATTCGTTTTTTTTATATATTTAGTTTTTCGTTGGAAATTGCATTCGTCCGAAAATCCGAACGAATTAAGGTTGAATCTGTCATTGAAGGCTTATGGTGTCTGACTGTCTGTCGAATGTTCAAAGAAGATTCAACGGAGCAGTGAAACTGTACGACGCTGCAGTCATACTTTTCCGGTCGAATGTTCCACCTACAAGCTATAGTAGAATTGTAATGTTGTATGACTATTAATAATTATATTTATTAATTATTATTACTAGTCAACCAACAATAGAATTCTTCTTTAGCCTATGAGCCGAGCATTTGACCGGAAATGTATGATTGCGGCGTGGTACAGTTTAGCTGCTCCGTCGAATATTCTTAGAACTATCAACAGACACCATAAGCCTTCAATGACAGATTCAAAGTTTTTCGATGCTTTGTCGAATCTTCTTCATTCATGTTGAATTGTCAAGTTAGTTTTCACTATTTTACTGCTCTTTGGTTACAATCAGCCAATAACATTCATCATGATCATTATTTTTATTTTACTTCCCCCACCCAATTCCAGCTGCGATGTTTTCTCTCTATAATGTCGAATGTTTTCTCTCTATAGTGTCGAATGTTTTCTCTCTATAATGTCGAATCTTTCCCCTCTATAATGTCGAATCTATCCCCTCTATAATGTCGAATCTATCCCCTCTATAATGTCGAATCTTTTCTCTCTATGTCGAATCTTTTCTCTCTATAATGTCGAATCTTTTCTCTCTATGTCAAATTTTTTCTCTCTATAATGTTGAATCTTTTCTCTCTATAATGTCGAATCTTTCCCCTTTATAATGTCAAATCTTTTCTCTCTCTAATGCCAAATCTTTCCTCTCTCTATAATGTCGAATCTTTCCTCTCTATAATGTCATATCTTTCCTCTCTATAATGTCAAATCTTTTCTCTCTATAATGTTGAATCTTTTCTCTCTATAATGTTGAATCTTTCCCCTCTATAATGTCGAATCTTTTCTCTCTATAATGTCGAATCTTTTCTCTCTATAATGTCGAATCTTTTCTTTCTATAATGTCGAATCTTTTCTCTCTATAATGAATAATCTTGGACTAATAGAGTTAAGGTTAGGCACATTCGACCAATGAAAACAAAAATAAAGCATTTGTATATGTCGGATCTTTCGGTTTTCGTATTCTGTGCGTTCGTTTTCGTTTGTTAAAACGATAATGAAAATACCTGAAATTCAGACGAAAATGCATTCGGACGAAAACGAATGCACATGTCTAATTGTTATTACCTCTTCATCATTTGTAATAGATAATATGAGCATATGTATGTCTATACCATATATTAACCAATAAATTCCTATTTGCTCATCATATCTACTTTATTGCAACCGCGTGCTTCATGTAATGTCCCACCCCTTCGCTCCCCTCATTTTTGACATGTGTGCATAAAATGGAAAAATTTGCTCTAAATAGTTAAACAAAATGAAACATTGTAACAGAGCACAACACACAAGTTTAAAAATAATATTTTCGCTAGAAATATTTTGTAGTTTGCATTCTTTTTTTTTTTTAATTGATTTTCAGTGGGGAGAGAATATAACAGATATCATACAAAATTCAGACTTGCTGTAGAATCCCCTAAAGTGTAAGGAAATAGCAAATCATGACTGTACAAAACAGGTCAGCGATGGATGAGTGGAGGAGAGATTGGCAGTAATGATCATTGGCGCACACTTCTGGGAATAGTCTAAATAGACGGTATATGTAGGAGGAAAGTATTATTCAGAAAGCTTTCCTAATATAGACATGGAGCTGAAATCAGGGCTGTCTTAATAGCATCATGGGCCCCTGGGCAATGCTCTGGGGCCCCTACAATGATGACAGTGCAGGTAAACAGACATTAAGTAGGTAGGAGGCAGACTGCCTCCCCTTTGCATCTATCACTCTCAGTACCATCATGGGCCCCCCAATTCCAGGGCAGTGTTGGCTCAAGGACCAGCTGCTTTGGGGAAAGTGCAGGGCCCCCCCCATGCAGCTGGGGCCCCTGGGCAGTGCCCAGGTGTGCCCTCTCATTAAGACAGCCCTGCACAGAGGAGGTAAGTATGACATGTTTTTTATTTATTTTTTAAATTAACCTTTACATATCCTTTTAACTCTTTAATAAGACACAGAAGTTGAATCCAATGCAAATATATCCCATTCAGGCACCAATTGACACAGAGGCATAGCTTTTCATTCAACCCTCATATTATTTTACCTTTGTTTGTACCATTTACGTTGTACAGGCCGATGGGAAATGATGGCACATGTCATTTATTATTAATAATTAAAATTAGACACCCAATCTTGGGGCAGCTCCATTATACAATTCTTATGGTCTATTCATTTAGCGTGTCATTATTTTTTTCTCTACAAATAAAAGGGAAATATTGTATGTGGATTCAATAGCCCAGATAGGTCTTTAGTTAATTACAATTAAATCCTTAATGCACGTGTAACAAGCATACAGACTGCGTTCAGCAGTACAAAGGATGCCGGGGTCCTTGGATTTCAGTATTGAAGGAAAGACATTTTCATTTACAGTTCTTCCCCCCCCCCCCCCCCATACATCATGAATACAGACATTCACAATGTAATTATATGGAACACAAATCAATAACGGTAAAAATGGTAATTTTTTTTCCCCAGTTTACTGCAGATTGTATAGAAATTCTCTCTAGGGAGGAGATGATAGCAGATCGCTTTAACTGACAATGGCGTGGTCGCGCAACGTTGTACCCAGCAAATGGCATATTTACCTGCCCCTTCCCCCACTCTCCATCCTCCTGTGTACCAACAGAAGTCGGCTGGAGAGGGAGCGCTGCGGGGAAGACAAAGGGGGGGGGGGGTCGGGCAGACAGGTGGGAATCAGATGTCGGCAACACAAGGAAGGGGGTCAGTGGGGCGGGACGGGAGGAGAATTACAGAATGACGCACTGTGTCTATGTCTCTTCCTCCAGCAGCTGAAAGCTGGTGGGAGGGAGAGGGGAGGAACTGACTTTCAGCTACTGGATGGAGAGAAACAGACACAGTGCTTTGTTCTGTGTATATATGTGTATATATATATATATATATATATATATAGTTTATTCATAATTTTAAGCCAAAGTGTACTCTGTCCTTGGTAAAAAAAAATATAAAAAATATTTATAGCGTCTACAAACTATGGTAAATATAGTGGGATATTTTTTATACTAGTAATGGTGGCAATTAGCAACTTAAAGTGGGACTGTGATAGTGTGTCGGGTAATCTGACACTTAGAGAGCCACCCACATTCTGTATCATTCAGGTGTGAACATAGCATTCACACCTGAGCGATCCGAAACGTGAGCGAAATCGCAATGTGCTACAATTGTAAAACAAATCGCATCCACAAACGCTCCTAGCTGTTTGCCAGATATGGTACAGGAGCTTCTTTGGAGCATTTTTTGAGTGAAGGAAGGCCCATTCAAATAAATTGGTGTGGCTCAAAAAACGCTCCACTACATTTTTTTTTAAAAAAGCTAAAAAATAAAAAATGACCTGCAGCAGCTGTTGCTTCAGATTGCTCAGGTGTGAATGGAGCCTGACGCTGGCTGGGAGATGCACTAAATGACTAACTGACTGTCACTGACATCACCAGTGACACTAATACAGTGATCAGTGATAATACTATACACTGTCACTGTACTAATGACACTGGTTGGGAAACGGTTAACATCTAGGGGTAATCAAGGGGTTAAGCGTGTGCCTAACAAGTGTTAATGTGTGTAATATGCACTGCTTTTTACTAAATATCTGTTTGTTCTTTCAACTTGCTTTGCAGAGAGAAGAAACACAAAGGGGCAGATTCACAAAGCAAGTACGCCGGCGTATCTACTGATACGCCCGCGTTCTTTCAAATTTCCTGCGTCGTATCTTTAGTTTGAATCCTCAAACCAATATACGACGGCTTCTAGCTTCGATCCGACAGGTGTACGGCTTTGTACGCCTTCGGATCGTAGGTGCAATACTTTGGCGCCCGCTGGGTGGAGTTTGCGTCGGTTTCCGCGTCGGGTATGCTAATTAGCTTTTTCCGTCGATCCACGAACGTACGCGCGGCCGTCGCATTCTCTTACGTCGACGCTAGTCGGCTTTTCCCGGCGTATAGTTAAAGCTGCTATTTTGTGGCGTATAGATAGACTTGCCATGTTAAAGTATGGCCGTGGTTCCCGCGTCAAATTTATTTTTTAATTTTTTTTTGCGTAAGTCGTCCGTGAATAGGAAAGGACGTAACTCGCGTCTAAGTTCAAAAAATGACGTCGGTGCGACGTCATTTCGCACAAAGCACGGCGGGAAATTTCAAAACGGAGCATGCGCAGTTCATTCGGCGCGGGGACGCGCTTCATTTAAATGAATCACGCCCCCAACCCGCCAAATTTCAAATACGCCGCCAGAAAAACACTATGCCGCAGGTAACTTATGGCGCAAAATCGCTGTGGATTCGAAATTCCGCCAGGTAAGATACGGCGGCGTATCGTATCACTGATACGCGGCACAAGTGCAATTGTCTGTGAATCTGGCCCTAAGATCGTTCCCTCTGCGCAGAGCTCTGTGTGTTTGTCAACCCAGGGCTCTGGGCTGTGATTGGCCAATAAGCCATAAATCATTGGCTGAAACCTGTTGAAAAAATCCAGTAGCGGGGGGCTAAACACGCCCTGAACCCAGAGGACACATCCAAGGTATAGATACATGATTGTGCCTGTATGCCGGTTGGCGGGCGGGAAGTGGATATGGTGTGGCTGTGAGTGACTCTGCGTCATATATTTACAGAGAGTTGTGATCGAAAAAACGACAAGCCCAATCTGCCAGCACAATAGTGGGGCTTGTAGTTCTAAAGCACCAGTGCCGTGCAGTGGCGGCTCTTTTTTTTTTTTGGGGGGCGCAAACAAACTGAAAAAACCCCCCCATCAATTGCTGCCACTGTGCCCATCAATTGCTGCCACTGTGCCCATCAAACGCAGCCAGGGTGCCCATCAAACGCAGCCACTGTGCCATCAAATGCAGCCACTGTGCCCATCAATTCCCGCCACTGTGCCCATCAAATGCAGACACTTTGCCATTAAACGCAGACACTGTGCCCATCAAGCGTAGCCACTGTGCCATTAATTGCCACCACTGTGACATCAAATGCAGCCACTGTGCCCATCAAACGCAGCCACTGTACCCATAAATTGCCGCCCCTGTGCCATCAAATGCAGCTACTGTACCTATCAACTGCTGACCATGTGCCCATCAAATACCGCTACTGTGCCCATCAATTGCTGCCAGTTTGCTCATCAATTGCTAGCACTGTGCCCATCAGTTGCTGCCAGTGTGCCCATCAAATTCCGCTACTGTGCCCATCAACTGCTGCCAGTTTGCTCATCAATTGCTGACACCGTGCCCATCAATTGCTGCCACTGTGCCCATCAACTGCCGCTACTGTGCCCATCAACTGCTGCCAGTTTGCCCATCAATTGCTGACACTGTGACTATCAATTGCTGCCAGTAGGCCCATC